>NW_027422119.1:0-287908 GCF_037893015.1 Macrotis lagotis
GGCTAGGCAATGGAAGGCAAGGCAAGGAAAGGGTAACGCAAGGCAAGGCACGGTCGGGAGGGGCAAGGCTAATGCACGACATCGCAAGGCTAGGCAGTGCACGGCTAGGCAAGGAAAAAGTAACGGAAGGAAAGGAAGGCAAGGCAAAGCATGGCAAGGCAAGTGTAACAACAGGCACGGCACGGCAAGGGGAAACAAGGCTAAGGCACGACAACGCAAGGCTAGGCAATGCACGGAAGGCAAGCAAAGAGTAACGGAAGGCAAGGAATGCAAAGGAAAGCAGGGGAAGGCAAGGTTAACGAAAGGAACGGCACGATAAGGGGAAACAAGGCTAAGGCACGACAACACGCTGCTAGGCAATGCAGGGCAAGGCAAGGAAAGGGTAACGCAAGGCAAGGCACGGTTTGGGGAGGCAAGGCTAATGCACGACAACGCAAGGCTAGGCAATGCACGGAAGGCAAGCAAAGAGTAACGGAAGGCAAGGAAGGCAAGGGAAAGCAAGGCAAGTCAAGTGTAACCAAAGGCACGGCCACGGCAAGGGGAAACAAGGCTAAGGCACGGCAACGCAAGGCTAGGCAATGCACGGCAAGGCAAGGAAAGGGTAACGCAAGGCAAGGCACGGTTAGGCGAGGCATGGCTAAGGCACGACAACGCAAGGCTAGGCAATGCACGGAAGGCAAGCAAAGAGTAACGGAAGGCAAGGAATGCAAGGCAAAGCAAGGCAACGCAAACAAGGCTATGGCAAGGTGAATAAAGGCTCAGGCACGACAACGCAAGGCTAGGCAATGCACGGCCAGGCAAGGAAAAGGTAACGCAAGGCAAGGCACGGTGAGGCAAGGCAAGGCTAATGCACGACAACGCAAGGCTAGGCAATGCACGGAAGGCAAGCAAAGAGTAACGGAAACCAAGGAAGGCAAGGGAAAGCAAGGCAAGGCAAGGGTAACGGAAGGAACGGCACGGCAAGGGGAAACACGGCTAAGGCACGACAACGCACGGCTAGGCAATGCACGGCAAGGCAAGGCAAGGGTAACACCAGGCAAGGCACGGTCAGGCAAGGCAAGGCTAATGCACGAAAAGGCAAGGCTAGGCAGTGCACGGCAAGGCAAGGAAAGGGTAACTCAAGTCAAGGCACTGTCAGGCGAGGCAAAGCTAATGCACGACATCGCAAGGCTAGGCAGTGCACCGCTAGGCAAGGAAAAAGTAACGGAAGGAAAGGAAGGCAAGGCAAAGCATGGCAAGGCAAGTGTAACCAAAGGCACGGCCACGGCAAGGGGAAACAAGGCTAAGGCACGACAACGCAAGGCTAGGCAATGCACGGAATGCAAGCAAAGAGTAACGGAAGGCAAGGAAGGCAAGGGAAAGCAGGGGAAGGCAAGGGTAACGAAAGGAACGGCACGATAAGGGGAAACAAGGCTAAGGCACGACAACACGCTGCTAGGCAATGCAGGGAAAGGCAAGGAAAGGGTAACGCAAGGCAAGGCACGGTTTGGGGAGGCAAGGCTAATGCACGACAACGCAAGGCTAGACAATGAACGGAAGGCAAGCAAAGAGTAACAGAAGGCAAGGAAGGCAAGGGAAAGCAAGGCAAGGCAAGTGTAACCAAAGGCACGGCCACGGCAAGGGGAAACAAGGCTAAGGCACGGCAACGCAAGGCTAGGCAATGCACGGCAAGGCAAGGAAAGGGTAACGCAAGGCAAGCCACGGTTAGGCGAGGCTTGGCTAAGGCTCGACAACGCAAGGCTAGGCAATGCACGGAAGGCAAGCAAAGAGTAACGGAAGGCAAGGAATGCAACGCAAAGCAAGGCAACGCAAACAAGGCTATGGCAAGGTGAAAAAAGGCTCAGGCACGACAACGCAAGGCTAGGCAATGCACGGCCAGCCAAGGATAAGGTAACGCAAGGCAAGGCACTGTGAGGCAAGGCAAGGTTAATGCACGACAGCGCAAGGCTAGGCAATGCACGGAAGGCAAGCAAAGAGTAACGGAAACCAAGGAAGGCAAGGGAAAGCAAGGCAAGGCAAGGGTAACGGAAGGAACAGCACGGCAAGGGGAAACACGGCTAAGGCACGACAACGCACGGCTAGGCAATGCACGGCAAGGCAAGGCAAGGGTAACACCAGGCAAGGCACGGTCAGGCAAGGCAAGGCTAATGCACGACAAGGCAAGGCAAGGAAAGGGTAACGCAAGGCAAGGCACGGTCAGGCGAGGCAAGGCTAAGGCACGACAACGCAAGGCTAGGCAATGCACGGAAGGCAAGCAAAGAGTAACGGAAGGCAAGGAATGCAAAGGAAAGCAGGGGAAGGCAAGGGTAACGGAAGGAAAGGCACGGTAAGGGCAAACAAGACTAAGGCACGACAACACAGGGCTAGGCAATGCAGGGCAAGGCAAGGAAATGGTAACGCAAGGCAAGGCACGGTTTGGGGAGGCAAGGCTATTGCACGACAACGCAAGGCTAGGCAGTGCACGGCTAGGCAAGGAAAGAGTAACGGAAGGAAAGGAAGGCAAGGCAAAGCAAGGCAAGGAAAGTGTAACAAAAGGCAAGGCACGGCAAGGGGAAACAAGGCTAAGGAACGGCAACGCACGGCTAGGCAATGCACGGCCAGGCAAGGAAAGGGTAACGCAAGGCAATGCACGGAAGGCAAGCAAAGAGTAACGGAAGGCAAGGAATGCAAGGCAAAGCAAGGCAACGCAAGCAAGGCTATGGCAAGGTGAAAAAAGGCTAAGGCACGACAGCGCAAGGTTAGGCAATGCACGGAAGGCAAGCAAAGAGTAACGGAAGGCAAGGAAGGCAAGGCAAAGCAAGGCAACGCAAGGAAGGCTATGGCAAGGTGAAAAAAGGCTAAGACACGACAACGCAAGGCTAGGCAATGCACGGAAGGCAAGCAAACAGTAACGGAAGGTAAGGAAGGCAAGGGAAAGCAAGGCAAGGCAAGGGTAACGGACGGAATGGCTCGGCAAGTGGAAACAAGGCTAAGGCACGGCAACGCAGGGCTAGGCAATGCAAGGCAAGGCAAGGAAAGGGTAACGCAAGGCAAGGCACTGTCAGGCGAGGCAAAACTAATGCACGACATCGCAAGGCTAGGCAGTGCACGGCTAGGCAAGGAAAGAGTAACGGAAGGAAAGGAAGGCCAGGCAAAGCATGGCAAGGCAAGTGTAACAATAGGCAAGGCACGGCAAGGGGAATCAAGGCTAAGGAACGGCAACGCACGGCTAGGCAATGCACGGCCAGGCAAGGAAAGGGTAACGCAAGGCAAGGCACGGTAAGGCAAGACAAGGCTACTGCACGACAACGCACGGCTAGGCAATGTGAGGCAAGGCAAGGAAAGGGTAACGCAAGGAAAGGTACTGTCAGGCGAGGCAAAGCTAATGCACGACATCGCAAGGCTAGGCAGTGCACGGCTAGGCAAGGAAAAAGTAACGGAAGGAAAGGAAGGCAAGGCAAAGCATGGCAAGGCAAGTGTAACAACAGGCACGGCTATGGCAAGGTGAAAAAAGGCTAAGACACGACAACGCAAGGCTAGGCAATGCACGGAAGGCAAGCAAAGAGTAACGGAAGGAAAGGAAGGCAAGGCAAAGCAAGGCAAGGCAAGTGTAACAAAAGGCAAGGCACGGAAAGGGGAAACAAGGCTAAGGAACGGAAACGCACGGCTAGGCAATGCACGACCAGGCAAGGAAAGGGTAACGCCAGGCAAGGCACGGTCAGGCAAGGCAAGGCTAATGCACGACAAGGCAAGGCTAGGCAGCGCACGGCAAGGCAAGGAAAGGGTAACGCAAGGCAAGGCACTGTCAGGCGAGGCAAGGCTAAGGCACGACAACGCAAGGCTAGGCAATGCACGGAAGGAAAGCAAAGAGTAACGGAAGGCAAGGAAAGCAAGGGAAAGCAAGGCAAGGCAAGGGTAACGGAAGGAACGGCACGGCAAGGGGAAACAAGGCTAAGGCACGACAACACAAGGCTAGGCAATGCACGGCAAGGCAAGGAAAGGGTAACGCAAGGCAAGGCACGGTTTGGGGAGGCAAGGCTAATGCACGACAACGCAAGGCTAGGAAATGCACGGAAGGAAAGCAAAGAGTAACGGAAGGCAAGGAAAGCAAGGGAAAGCAAGGCAAGGCAAGGGTAACGGAAGGAACGGCACGGCAAGGGGAAACAAGGCTAAGGCACGACAACGCACGGCTAGGCAATGCACGGCAAGGCAAGGCAAGGGTAACGTAAGGCAAGGCACGGTCAGGCAAGGCAAGGCTAATGCACGACAAGGCAAGGCTAGGCAGTGCACGGCAAGGCAAGGAAAGGGTACCGCAAGGCAAGGCACGGTGACGCAAGACAAGGCAAATGCACGACAACGCACGGCTAGGCAATGCACGGAAGGCAAGCAAAGAGTAACGGAACGCAAGGAAGTCAAGGGAAAACAAGGCAAGGGAAGGGTAACGGAAGGAATGGCTCGGCAAGGGGAAACAAGGCTAAGGCACGGCAACGCAGGGCTAGGCAATGCACGGCAAGGCAAGGAAAGGGTAACGCAAGGCAAGGCACTGTCAGGCGAGGCAAAACTAATGCACGACTTCGCAAGGCTAGGCAGTGCACGGCTAGGCAAGGAAAGAGTAACGGAAGGAAAGGAAGGCAAGGCAAAGCATGGCAAGGCAAGTGTAAACAAAGGCACGGCCACGGCAAGGGGAAACAAGGCTAAGGCACGACAACGCAAGGCTAGGCAATGCACGGAATGCAAGCAAAGTGTAACGGAAGACAAGGAATGCAAAGGAAAGCAGGGGAAGGCAAGGGTAACGAAAGGAACGGCACGATAAGGGGAATCAAGGCTAAGGCACGACAACACGCTGCTAGGCAATGCAGGGCAAGGCAAGGAAAGGGTAACGCAAGGCAAGGCACGGTTTGGGAAGGCAAGGCTAATGCACGACAACGCAAGGCTAGGCAATGAACGGAAGGCAAGCAAAGAGTAACGGAAGGCAAGGAAGGCAAGGGAAAGCAAGGCAAGGCAAGTGTAACCAAAGGCACGGCCACGGCAAGGGGAAACAAGGCTAAGGCACGGCAACGCAAGGCTAGGCAATGCACGGAAGGCCAGCAAAGAGTAACGGAAGGCAAGGAATGCAAGGGAAAGCAGGGGAAGGCAAGGGTAACGAAAGGAACGGCACGGTAAGGGGAAACAAGGCTAAGGCACGACAACACAGGGCTAGGCAATGCAGGGCAAGGCAAGGTAAGGGTAACGCAAGGCAAGGCACGGTCAGGCGAGGCAAGGCTAAGGCACGACAACGCAAGGCTAGGCAATGCACGGAAGGCAAGCAAAGAGTAACGGAACGCAAGGAAGGCAAGGGAAAGCAAGGCAAGGCAAGGTTAACGGAAGGAACGGCACGGCAAGGGGAAACAAGGCTAAGGCACGGCAACGCACGGCTAGGCAATGCAGGGCAAGGCAAGGAAATGGTAACGCAAGGCAAGGCACGATTTGGGGAGGCAAGGCTAATGCACGACAACGCAAGGCTAGGCAGTGCACGGCTAGGCAAGGAAAGAGTAACGGAAGGAAAGGAAGGCAAGGCAAAGCAAGGCAAGGCAAGTGTAACAAAAGGCAAGGCACGGCAATGGGAAACAAGGCTAAGGAACGGCAACGCATGGCTAGGCAATGCACGGCCAGGCAAGGAAAGGGTAACGCAAGGCAAGGCACGGTAAGGCAAGACAAGGCTAATGCACGACAACGCACGGCTAGGCAATGGAAGGCAAGGCAAGGAAAGGGTAACGCAAGGCAAGGCACGGTCGGGAGGGGCAAGGCTAATGCACGACATCGCAAGGCTAGGCAGTGCACGGCTAGGCAAGGAGTGAGTAACGGAAGGAAAGGAAGGCAAGGTAAAGCATGGCAATGCAAGTGTAAGAACAGGCACGGCACGGCAAGGGGAAACAAGGCTAAGGCACGACAACGCAAGGCTAGGCAATGCACGGAAGGCAAGCAAAGAGTAACGGAAGGCAAGGAATACAAAGGAAAGCAGGGGAAGGCAAGGGTAACGAAAGGAACGGCACGGTAAGGGGAAACAAGGCTAAGGCACGACAACACAGGGCTAGGCAATGCAGGGCAAGGCAAGGAAAGGGTAACGCAAGGCAAGGCACGGTTTGGGGAGGCAAGGCTAATGCACGACAACGCAAGGCTAGGCAATGCACGGAAGGCAAGCAAAGAGTAAAGGAAGGCAAGGAAGGCAAGGGAAAGCAAGGCAAGTCAAGTGTAACCAAAGGCACGGCACGGCAAGGGGAAACAAGGCTAAGGCACGGCAAGGCACGGCTAGGCAATGCACGGCAATGCAAGGAAATGGTAACGCAAGGCAAGGCACGGTTAGGCGAGGCATGGCTAAGGCACGACAACGCAAGTCTAGGCAATGCACGGAAGGCAAGCAAAGAGTAACGGAAGGCAAGGAATGCAAGGCAAAGCAAGGCAACGCAAACAAGGCTATGGCAAGGTGAATAAAGGCTCAGGCACGACAACGCAAGGCTAGGCAATGCACGGCCAGGCAAGGAAAAGGTAACGCAAGGCAAGGCACTGTGAGGCAAGGCAAGGCTAATGCACGACAGCGCAAGGCTAGGCAATGCACGGAAGGCAAGCAAAGAGTAACGGAAACCAAGGAAGGCAAGGGAAAGCAAGGCAAGGCAAGGGTAACGGAAGGAACGGCACGGCAAGGGGAAACACGGCTAAGGCACGACAACGCACGGCTAGGCAATGCACGGCAAGGCAAGGCAAGGGTAACACCAGGCAAGGCACGGTCAGGCAAGGCAAGGCTAATGCACGAAAAGGCAAGGCTAGGCAGTGCACGGCAAGGCAAGGAAAGGGTAACGCAAGGCAAGGCACTGTCAGGCGAGGCAAAACTAATGCACGACATCGCAAGGCTAGGCAGTGCACGGCTAGGCAAGGAAAGAGTAACGGAAGGAAAGGAAGGCAAGGCAAAGCATGGCAAGGCAAGTGTAACCAAAGGCACGGCCACGGCAAGGGGAAACAAGGCTAAGGCACGACAACGCAAGGCTAGGCAATGCACGGAATGCAAGCAAAGAGTAACGGAAGACAAGGAATGCAAAGGAAAGCAGGGGAAGGCAAGGGTAACGAAAGGAACGGCACGGTAAGGGGAAACAAGGCTAAGGCACGACAACACAGGGCTAGGCAATGCAGGGCAAGGCAAGGAAAGGGTAACGCAAGGCAAGGCACGGTTTGGGGAGGCAAGGCTAATGCACGACAACGCAAGGCTAGACAATGAACGGAAGGCAAGCAAAGAGTAACAGAAGGCAAGGAAGGCAAGGGAAAGCAAGGCAAGGCAAGTGTAACCAAAGGCACGGCCACGGCAAGGGGAAACAAGGCTAAGGCACGGCAACGCAAGGCTAGGCAATGCACGGCAAGGCAAGGAAAGGGTAACGCAAGGCAAGCCACGGTTAGGCGAGGCTTGGCTAAGGCTCGACAACGCAAGGCTAGGCAATGCACGGAAGGCAAGCAAAGAGTAACGGAAGGCAAGGAATGCAACGCAAAGCAAGGCAACGCAAACAAGGCTATGGCAAGGTGAAAAAAGGCTAAGGCACGACAACGCAAGGCTAGGCAATGCACGGCAAGGCAAGGAAAGGGTAACGCAAGGCAAGGCACGGTCAATCAAGGCAAGGTTAATGCACGACAACGCAAGGTTAGTCAATGCACGGCAAGGCAAGGAAAGAGTAACGGAAGGCAAGGAAGGCAAGGCAAAGCAAGGCAAGGCAAGGGTAACGGAAGGAACAGCACGGCAAGGGGAAACACGGCTAAGGCACGACAACGCACGGCTAGGCAATGCACGGCAAGGCAAGGCAAGGGTAACACCAGGCAAGGCACGGTCAGGCAAGGCAAGGCTAATGCACGACAAGGCAAGGCTAGGCAGTGCACGGCAAGGCAAGGAAAGGGTAACGCAAGGCAAGGCACTGTCAGGCGAGGCAAGGCTAAGGCACGACAACGCAAGGCTAGGCAATGCACGGAAGGAAAGCAAAGTGTAACGGAAGGCAAGGAAAGCAAGGGAAAGCAAGGCAAGGCAAGGGTAACGGAAGGAACGGCACGGCAAGGGGAAACAAGGCTAAGGCACGACAACACAGGGCTAGGCAATGCAGGGCAAGGCAAGGAAAGGGTAACGCAAGGCAAGGCACGGTTTGGGGAGGCAAGGCTAATGCACGACAACGCAAGGTTAGGCAATGCACGGAAGGCAAGCAAAGAGTAACGGAAGGCAAGGAAGGCAAGGCAAAGCAAGGCAACGCAAGCAAGGCTATGGCAAGGTGAAAAAAGGCTAAGGCACGACCACGCAAGGCTAGGCAATGCACGGAAGGCAAGCAAAGAGTAACGGAAGGCAAGGAAGGCAAGGCAAAGCAAGGCAACGCAAGGAAGGCTATGGCAAGGTGAAAAAAGGCTAAGACACGACAACGCAAGGCTAGGCAATGCACGGAAGGCAAGCAAACAGTAACGGAAGGTAAAGAAGGCAAGGGAAAGCAAGGCAAGGCAAGGGTAACGGACGGAATGGCTCGGCAAGTGGAAACAAGGCTAAGGCACGGCAACGCAGGGCTAGGCAATGCAAGGCAAGGCAAGGAAAGGGTAACGCAAGGCAAGGCACTGTCAGGCGAGGCAAAACTAATGCACGACATCGCAAGGCTAGGCAGTGCACGGCTAGGCAAGGAAAGAGTAACGGAAGGAAAGGAAGGCCAGGCAAAGCATGGCAAGGCAAGTGTAACAATAGGCACGGCACGGCAAGGGGAAACAAGGCTAAGGCACGACAACGCAAGGCTAGGCAATGCACGGAAGGCAAGCAAAGAGTAACGGAAGGCAAGGAATGCAAAGGAAAGCAGGGGAAGGCAAGGTTAACGAAAGGAACGGCACGATAAGGGGAAACAAGGCTAAGGCACGACAACACGCTGCTAGGCAATGCAGGGCAAGGCAAGGAAAGGGTAACGCAAGGCAAGGCACGGTTTGGGGATTCAAGGCTAATGCACGACAACGCAAGGCTAGGCAATGCACGGAAGGCAAGCAAAGAGTAACGGAAGGCAAGGAAGGCAAGGCAAAGCAAGGCAACGCAAGCAAGGCTATGGCAAGGTGAAAAAAGGCTAAGACACGACAACGCAAGGCTAGGCAATGCACGGAAGGCAAGCAAAGAGTAACGGAAGGAAAGGAAGGCAAGGCAAAGCAAGGCAAGGCAAGTGTAACAAAAGGCAAGGCACGGAAAGGGGAACAAGGCTAAGGAACGGCAACGCACGGCTAGGCAATGCACGGCCAGGCAAGGAAAGGGTAACGCAAGGCAAGGCACAGCAAGGCAACGCAAGGCTAAGGCACGACAACGCAAGGCTAGGCAGCGCACGGCAAGGCAAGGAAAGGGTAACGCAAGGCAAGGCACGGCCAGGCAAGTCAAGGCTAAGACACGAAAACGCAAGGCTAGGCAATGCACGGCAAGGAAAGCAAAGAGTAACGGAAGGCAAGGAAAGCAAGGGAAAGCAAGGCAAGGCAAGGGTAACGGAAGGAACGGCACGGCAAGGGGAAACAAGGCTAAGGCACGACAACACAGGGCTAGGCAATGCAGGGCAAGGCAAGGAAAGGGTAACGCAAGGCAAGGCACGGTTTGGGGAGGCAAGGCTAATGCACGACAACGCAAGGCTAGGCAATGCACGGAAGGCAAGCAAAGAGTAACGGAAGGCAAGGAAGGCAAGGGAAAGCAAGGCAAGGCAAGGGTAACGGAAGGAACGGCACGGCAAGGGGAAACAAGGCTAAGGCACGACAACGCACGGCTAGGCAATTCACGGCAAGGCAAGGCAAGGGTAACGCCAGGCAAGGCACGGTCAGGCAAGGCAAGACTAATGCACGACAAGGCAAGGCTAGGCAGTGCACGGCAAGGCAAGGAAAGGGTACCGCAAGGCAAGGCACGGTGACGCAAGACAAGGCAAATGCACGACAACGCACGGCTAGGCAATGCACGGAAGGCAAGCAAAGAGTAACGGAACGCAAGGAAGTCAAGGGAAAACAAGGCAAGGGAAGGGTAACGGAAGGAATGGCTCGGCAAGGGGAAACAAGGCTAAGGCACGGCAACGCAGGGCTAGGCAATGCACGGCAAGGCAAGGAAAAGGTAACGCAAGGCAAGGCACTGTGAGGCAAGGAAAGGCTAA
The DNA here is from genome assembly GCF_037893015.1 of Macrotis lagotis. NCBI lineage: Eukaryota > Metazoa > Chordata > Mammalia > Peramelemorphia > Peramelidae > Macrotis > Macrotis lagotis. The sequence goes on from NW_027422119.1 coordinate 10,125, forward strand.
TGCACGACAGCGCAAGGCTAGGCAATGCACGGAAGGCAAGCAAAGAGTAACGGAAGGAAAGGAAGGCAAGGGTAACGGAAGGAACAGCACGGCAAGGGGAAACAAGGCTAAGGCACGACAACGCACGGCTAGGCAATGCACGGCAAGGCAAGGCAAGGGTAACACCAGGCAAGGCACGGTCAGGCAAGGCAAGGCTAATGCACGACAAGGCAAGGCTAGGCAGTGCACGGCAAGGCAAGGAAAGGGTAACGCAAGGCAAGGCACTGTCAGGCGAGGCAAGGCTAAGGCACGACAACGCACGGCTAGGCAATGCACGGAAGGAAAGCAAAGAGTAACGGAAGGCAAGGAAAGCAAGGGAAAGCAAGGCAAGGCAAGGGTAACGAAAGGAACGGCACGGCAAGGGGAAACAAGGCTAAGGCACGACAATGCAGGGCTAGGCAATGCACGGCAAGGCAAGGAAAGGGTAACGCAAGGCAAGGCACGGTGGGAAGACAAGGCTAATGCACGACAACGCAGGGCTACGCAATGCACGGCAAGGCAAGGAAAGGGTAACGCAAGGCAAGGCACGGTCAGGCGAGGCAAGGCTGATGCACGACAACGTACGGCTAGGCAATGCACGGAAGGCAAGCAAAGAGTAAAGGAAGGCAAGGAATGCAAAGGAAAGCAGGGGAAGGCAAGGGTAACGAAAGGAACGGCACGGTAAGGGGAAACAAGGCTGAGGCACGACAACACAGGGCTAGGCAATGCAGGGCAAGGCAAGGAAAGGGTAACGCAAGGCAAGGCACGGTTTGGGGAGGCAAGGCTAATGCACGACAACGCAAGGCTAGGCAATGCACGGAAGGCAAGCAAAGAGTAACGGAAGGAAAGGAAGGCAAGGCAAAGCAAGGCAAGGCAAGTGTAACGAAAGGCAAGGCACGGCAAGGGGAAACAAGGCTAAGAAACGGAAACGCACGGCTAGGCAATGCACGACCAGGCAAGGAAAGGGTAACGCCAGGCAAGGCACGGTCAGGCAAGGCAAGGCTAATGCACGACAAGGCAAGGCTAGGCAGTGCACGGCAAGGCAAGGAAAGGGTAACGCAAGGCAACGCACTGTCAGGCGAGGCAAGGCTAAGGCACGACAACGCAAGTCTAGGCAATGCACGGAAGGTAAGCAAAGAGTAACGGAAGGCAAGGAAAGCAAGGGAAAGCAAGGCAAGGCAAGGGTAACGGAAGGAACGGCACGGCAAGGGGAAACAAGGCTAAGGCACGACAACACAAGGCTAGGCAATGCACGGCAAGACAAGGAAAGGGTAACGCAAGGCAAGGCACGGTCAGGCGAGGCAAGGCTAAGGCACGACAACGCAAGGCTAGGAAATGCACGGAAGGTAAGCAAAGAGTAACGGAAGGCAAGGAAAGCAAGGGAAAGCAAGGCAAGGTAAGGGTAAGGGAAGGAACGGCACGGCAAGGGGAAACAAGGCTAAGGAACGACAACGCACGGCTAGGCAATGCACGGCAAGGCAAGGAAAGGGTAACGCAAGGCAAGGCACGGTGAGGCAAGGCAAGGCTAATGCACGACAACGCAAGGCTAGGCAATGCACGGCAAGGCAAGGAAAGGGTAACGCAAGGCAAGGCACGGTGACGCAAGACAAGGCAAATGCACGACAACGCACGGCTAGGCAATGCACGGAAGGCAAGCAAAGAGTAACGGAACGCAAGGAAGGCAAGGGAAAGCAAGGCAAGGCAAGGGTAACGGAAGGAACGGCTCGGCAAGGGGAAACAAGGCTAAGGCACGGCAACGCAGGGCTAGGCAATGCACGGCAAGGCAAGGAAAGGGTAACGCAAGGCAAGGCACTGTCAGGCGAGGCAAAACTAATGCACGACTTCGCAAGGCTAGGCAGTGCACGGCTAGGCAAGGAAAGAGTAACGGAAGGAAAGGAAGGCAAGGCAAAGCATGGCAAGGCAAGTGTAAACAAAGGCACGGCCACGGCAAGGGGAAACAAGGCTAAGGCACGACAACGCAAGGCTAGGCAATGCACGGAATGCAAGCAAAGTGTAACGGAAGACAAGGAATGCAAAGGAAAGCAGGGGAAGGCAAGGGTAACGAAAGGAACGGCACGGTAAGGGGAAACAAGGCTAAGGCACGACAACACAGGGCTAGGCAATGCAGGGCAAGGCAAGGTAAGGGTAACGCAAGGCAAGGCACGGTCAGGCGAGGCGAGGCTAAGGCACGACAACGCAAGGCTAGGCAATGCACGGAAGGCAAGAAAAGAGTAACGGAACGCAAGGAAGGCAAGGGAAAGCAAGGCAAGGCAAGGTTAACGGAAGGAACGGCACGGCAAGGGGAAACAAGGCTAAGGCACGGCAACGCACGGCTAGGCAATGCAGGGCAAGGCAAGGAAATGGTAACGCAAGGCAAGGCACGATTTGGGGAGGCAAGGCTAATGCACGACAACGCAAGGCTAGGCAGTGCACGGCTAGGCAAGGAAAGAGTAACGGAAGGAAAGGAAGGCAAGGCAAAGCAAGGCAAGGCAAGTGTAACAAAAGGCAAGGCACGGCAAGGGGAAACAAGGCTAAGGAACGGCAACGCACGGCTAGGCAATGCACGGCCAGGCAAGGAAAGGGTAACGCAAGGCAAGGCACCGTCAGCCAAGGCAAGGCTAAGGAAAGACAACGCAAGGCTAGGCAATGGAAGGCAAGGCAAGGAAAGGGTAACGCAAGGCAAGGCACGGTCAGGCAAGGCAAGGCTAATGCACGACATCGCAAGGCTAGGCAGTGCACGGCTAGGCAAGGAAAAAGTAACGGAAGGAAAGGAAGGCAAGGCAAAGCATGGCAAGGCAAGTGTAACAACAGGCACGGCACGGCAAGGGGAAACAAGGCTAAGGCACGACAACGCAAGGCTAGGCAATGCACGGAAGGCAAGCAAAGAGTAACGGAAGGCAAGGAATGCAAGGCAAAGCAAGGCAACGCAAACAAGGCTATGGCAAGGTGAATAAAGGCTCAGGCACGACAACGCAAGGCTAGGCAATGCACGGCCAGGCAAGGAAAAGGTAACGCAAGGCAAGGCACTGTGAGGCAAGGCAAGGCTAATGCACGACAGCGCAAGGCTAGGCAATGCACGGAAGGCAAGCAAAGAGTAACGGAAACCAAGGAAGGCAAGGGAAAGCAAGGCAAGGCAAGGGTAACGGAAGGAACGGCACGGCAAGGGGAAACACGGCTAAGGCACGACAACGCACGGCTAGGCAATGCACGGCAAGGCAAGGCAAGGGTAACACCAGGCAAGGCACGGTCAGGCAAGGCAAGGCTAATGCACGAAAAGGCAAGGCTAGGCAGTGCACGGCAAGGCAAGGAAAGGGTAACGCAAGGCAAGGCACTGTCAGGCGAGGCAAAACTAATGCACGACATCGCAAGGCTAGGCAGTGCACGGCTAGGCAAGGAAAGAGTAACGGAAGGAAAGGAAGGCAAGGCAAAGCATGGCAAGGCAAGTGTAACCAAAGGCACGGCCACGGCAAGGGGAAACAAGGCTAAGGCACGACAACGCAAGGCTAGGCAATGCACGGAATGCAAGCAAAGAGTAACGGAAGACAAGGAATGCAAAGGAAAGCAGGGGAAGGCAAGGGTAACGAAAGGAACGGCACGATAAGGGGAAACAAGGCTAAGGCACGACAACACGCTGCTAGGCAATGCAGGGCAAGGCAAGGAAAGGGTAACGCAAGGCAAGGCACGGTTTGGGGAGGCAAGGCTAATGCACGACAACGCAAGGCTAGGCAATGAACGGAAGGCAAGCAAAGAGTAACAGAAGGCAAGGAAGGCAAGGGAAAGCAAGGCAAGGCAAGTGTAACCAAAGGCACGGCCACGGCAAGGGGAAACAAGGCTAAGGCACGGCAACGCAAGGCTAGGCAATGCACGGCAAGGCAAGGAAAGGGTAACGCAAGGCAAGCCACGGTTAGGCGAGGCTTGGCTAAGGCTCGACAACGCAAGGCTAGGCAATGCACGGAAGGCAAGCAAAGAGTAACGGAAGGCAAGGAATGCAACGCAAAGCAAGGCAACGCAAACAAGGCTATGGCAAGGTGAAAAAAGGCTCAGGCACGACAACGCAAGGCTAGGCAATGCACGGAAGGCAAGCAAAGAGTAACGGAATGGAAGGAAGGCAAGGCAAAGCAAGGCAAAGCAAGCAAGTCTATGGCAAGGTGAAACAAGGCAAAGGCACCACAACGCACGTCTAGGCAATGCACGGCCAGCCAAGGAAAAGGTAACGCAAGGCAAGGCACTGTGAGGCAAGGCAAGGTTAATGCACGACAGCGCAAGCCTAGGCAATGCACGGAAGGCAAGCAAAGAGTAACGGAAGGCAAGGAAGGCAAGGGAAAGCAAGGCAAGGCAAGGGTAACGGAAGGAACAGCACGGCAAGGGGAAACACGGCTAAGGCACGACAACGCACGGCTAGGCAATGCACGGCAAGGCAAGGCAAGGGTAACACCAGGCAAGGCACGGTCAGGCAAGGCAAGGCTAATGCACGACAAGGCAAGGCTAGGCAGTGCACGGCAAGGCAAGGAAAGGGTAACGCAAGGCAAGGCACTGTCAGGCGAGGCAAGGCTAAGGCACGACAACGCAAGGCTAGGCAATGCACGGAAGGAAAGCAAAGAGTAACGGAAGGCAAGGAGAGCAAGGGAAAGCAAGGCAAGGCAAGGGTAACGGAAGGAACGGCACGGCAAGGGGAAACAAGGTTAAGGCACGACAACACAGGGCTAGGCAATGCAGGGCAAGGCAAGGAAAGGGTAACGCAAGGCAAGGCACGGTTTGGGGAGGCAAGGCTAGTGCACGACAACGCAAGGCTAGGCAATGCACGGAAGGCAAGCAAAGAGTAACGGAAGGCAAGGAATGCAAGGCAAAGCAAGGCAACGCAAGCAAGGCTATGGCAAGGTGAAAAAAGGCTAAGGCACGACCACGCAAGGCTAGGCAATGCACGGAAGGCAAGCAAAGAGTAACGGAAGGCAAGGAAGGCAAGGCAAAGCAAGGCAACGCAAGCAAGGCTATGGCAAGGTGAAAAAAGGCTAAGACACGACAACGCAAGGCTAGGCAATGCACGGAAGGCAAGCAAAGAGTAACGGAATGGAAGGAAGGCAAGGCAAAGCAAGGCAAAGCAAGCAAGTCTATGGCAAGGTGAAACAAGGCAAAGGCACCACAACTCACGTCTAGGCAATGCACGGCCAGCCAAGGAAAAGGTAACGCAAGGCAAGGCACTGTGAGGCAAGGCAAGTTTAATGCACGACAGCGCAAGGCTAGGCAATGCACGGAAGGCAAGCAAAGAGTAACGGAAGGCAAGGAAGGCAAGGGAAAGCAAGGCAAGGCAAGTGTAACTTAAGGAACGGCACGGCAAGGGGAAACAAGGCTAAGGCACGACAACGCACGGCTAGGCAATGCACGGCAAGGCAAGGAAAGGGTAACGCAAGGCAAGGCACGGTCAGGCAAGGCAAGGCTAATGCACGACAAGGCAAGGCTAGGCAGTGCACGGCAAGGCAAGGAAAGGGTAACGCAAGGCAAGGCACTGTCAGGCGAGGCAAGGCTAAGGCACGACAACACAGGGCTAGGCAATGCAGGGCAAGGCAAGGAAAGGGTAACGCAAGGCAAGGCACGGTTTGGGGAGGCAAGGCTAATGCACGACAACGCAAGGCTAGGCAATGCACGGAAGGCAAGCAAAGAGTAACGGAAGGCAAGGAATGCAAGGCAAAGCAAGGCAACGCAAGCAAGGCTATGGCAAGGTGAAAAAAGGCTAAGGCACGACCACGCAAGGCTAGGCAATGCACGGAAGGCAAGCAAAGAGTAACGGAAGGCAAGGAAGGCAAGGCAAAGCAAGGCAACGCAAGGAAGGCTATGGCAAGGTGAAAAAAGGCTAAGGCACGACAACGCAAGGCTAGGCAATGCACGGAAGGCAAGCAAAGAGTAACGGAATGGAAGGAAGGCAAGGCAAAGCAAGGCAACGCAAGGAAGGCTATGGCAATGTGAAAAAAGGCTAAGGCACGACAACGCAAGGCTAGGCAATGCACGGAAGGCAAGCAAAGAGTAACGGAAGGTAAGGAAGGCAAGGGAAAGCAAGGCAAGGCAAGGGTAACGGACGGAATGGCTCGGCAAGTGGAAACAAGGCTACGGCACGGCAACGCAGGGCTAGGCAATGCAAGGCAAGGCAAGGAAAGGGTAACGCAAGGCAAGGCACTGTCAGGCGAGGCAAAACTAATGCACGACATCGCAAGGCTAGGCAGTGCACGGCTAGGCAAGGAAAGAGTAACGGAAGGAAAGGAAGGCAAGGCAAAGCATGGCAAGGCAAGTGTAACAATAGGCACGGCACGGCAAGGGGAAAGAAGGCTAAGGCACGACAACGCAAGGCTAGGCAATGCACGGAAGGCAAGCAAAGAGTAACGGAAGGCAAGGAATGCAAAGGAAAGCAGGGGAAGGCAAGGGTAACGAAAGGAACGGCACGATAAGGGGAAACAAGGCTAAGGCACGACAACACGCTGCTAGGCAATGCAGGGCAAGGCAAGGAAAGGGTAACGCAAGGCAAGGCACGGTTTGGGGATTCAAGGCTAATGCACGACAACGCAAGGCTAGGCAATGCACGGAAGGCAAGCAAAGAGTAACGGAAGGCAAGGAAGGCAAGGCAAAGCAAGGCAACGCAAGCAAGGCTATGGCAAGGTGAAACAAGGCTAAGGCACGACAACGCACGGCTAGGCAATGCACGGCAAGGCAAGGAAAGGGTAACGGAAGGAAAGGAAGGCAAGGCAAAGCAAGGCAAGGCAAGTGTAACAAAAGGCACGGCACGGCAAGGGGAAACAAGGCTAAGGCACGACAACGCACGGCTAGGCAATGCACGACCAGGCAAGGAAAGGGTAACGCAAGGCAAGGCACGGTCAGGCAAGGCAAGGCTAATGCACGACACGGCAAGGCTAGGCAGTGCACGGCAAGGCAAGGAAAGGGTAACGCAAGGCAAGGCACTGTCAGGCGAGGCAAGGCTAAGGCACGACAACGCAAGGCTAGGCAATGCACGGAAGGAAAGCAAAGAGTAACGGAAGGCAAGGAAAGCAAGGGAAAGCAAGGCAAGGTAAGGGTAACGGAAGGAACGGCACGGCAAGGGGAAACAAGGCTAAGGCACGACAACACAGGGCTAGGCAATGCAGGGCAAGGCAAGGAAAGGGTAACGCAAGGCAAGGCACGGTTTGGGGAGGCAAGGCTAATGCACGACAACGCAAGGCTAGGCAGTGCACGGCTAGGCAAGGAAAGAGTAACGGAAGGCAAGGTAGGCACGGGAAAGCAAGGCAAGGCAAGTGTAACCAAAGGCACGGCACGGCAAGGGGAAACAAGGCTAAGGCACGGCAACGCACGGCTAGGCAATGCACGGCAAGGCAAGGAAAGGGTAACGCAAGGCAAGGCACGGTCAGGCGAGGCAAGGCTAAGGCACGACAACGCAAGGCTAGGCAATGCACGGAAGGCAAGCAAAGAGTAACGGAAGGCAAGGAATGCAACGCAAAGCAAGGCAACGCAAACAAGGCTATGGCAAGGTGAAAAAAGGCTCAGGCACGACAACGCAAGGCTAGGCAATGCACGGAAGGCAAGCAAAGAGTAACGGAATGGAAGGAAGGCAAGGCAAAGCAAGGCAACGCAAGCAAGGCTATGGCAAGGTGAAAAAAGGCTCAGGAACCACAACGCAAGGCTAGGCAATGCACGGCCAGCCAAGGAAAAGGTAACGCAAGGCAAGGCACTGTGAGGCAAGGCAAGGCTAATGCACGACAGCGCAAGGCTAGGCAATGCACGGAAGGCAAGCAAAGAGTAACGGAAACCAAGGAAGGCAAGGGAAAGCAAGGCAAGGCAAGGGTAACGGAAGGAACGGCACGGCAAGGGGAAACAAGGCTAAGGCACGACAACGCACGGCTAGGCAATGCACGGCAAGGCAAGGCAAGGTTAACACCAGGCAAGGCACGGTCAGGCAAGGCAAGGCTAATGCACGACAAGGCAAGGCTAGGCAGTGCACGGCAAGGCAAGGAAAGGGTAACGCAAGGCAAGGCACTGTCAGGCGAGGCAAGGCTAAGGCACGACAACGCAAGGCTAGGCAATGCACGGAAGGAAAGCAAAGAGTAACGGAAGGCAAGGAAAGCAAGGGAAAGCAAGGCAAGGCAAGGGTAACGGAAGGAACGGCACGGCAAGGGGAAACAAGGCTAAGGCACGACAACGCAGGGCTAGGCAATGCACGGCAAGGCAAGGAAAGGGTAACGCAAGGGAAGGCACGGTGAGGCAAGGCAAGGCTAATGCACGACAACGCACGGCTAGGCAATGCACGGCAAGGCAAGTAAAGGGCAACGAAAGGCAAGGCACGGTCAGGCGATGCAAGGCTAAGGCACGACAACGCAAGGCTAGGCAATGCACGGAAGGCAAGCAAAGAGTAACGGAAGGCAAGGAAGGCTAGGGAAAGCAGGGGAAGGCAATGGTAACGGAAGGAACGGCACGGTAAGGGCAAACAAGACTAAGGCACGACAACACAGGGCTAGGCAATGCAGGGAAGGCAAGGAAATGGTAACGCAAGGCAAGGAACGGTTTGGGGAGGCAAGGCTAATGCACGACAACGCAAGGCTAGGCAGTGCACGGCTAGGCAAGGAAAGAGTAACGGAAGGAAAGGAAGGCAAGGCAAAGCAAGGCAAGGGAAGTGTAACAAAAGGCAAGGCACGGCAAGGGGAAACAAGGCTAAGGAACGGCAACGCACGGCTAGGCAATGCACGGCCAGGCAAGGAAAGGGTAACGCAAGGCAAGGCACGGTAAGGCAAGACAAGGCTAATGCACGACAACGCACGGCTAGGCAATGCGAGGCAAGGCAAGGAAAGGGTAACGCAAGGCAAGGCACGGTCAGGCGAGGCAAGGCTAATGCACGACAACGCAAGGCTAGGCAATGCACTTAAGGCAAGCAAAGAGTAACAGAAGGCAAGGAAGGCAAGGGAAACCAAAGCAAGGCAAGGGTAACGGAAGGAACGGCTCGACAAGGGGAAACAAGGCTAAAGCACGGCAACGCAGGCCTAGGCAATGCACGGCAAGGCAAGGAAAGGGTAACGCAAGGAAAGGCACTGTCAGGCGAGTCAAAGCTAATGCACGACATCGCAAGGCTAGGCAGTGCACGGCTAGGCAAGGAAAAAGTAACGGAAGGAAAGGAAGGCAAGGCAAAGCATGGCAAGGCAAGTGTAACAACAGGCACGGCACGGCAAGGGGAAACAAGGCTAAGGCACGACAACGCAAGGCTAGGCAATGCAGGGCAAGGCAAGGAAAGGGTAACGCAAGGCAAGGCACGGTTTGGGGAGGCAAGGCTAATGCACGACAACGCAAGGCTAGGCAATGCACGGAAGGCAAGCAAAGAGTAACGGAAGGCAAGGAAGGCAAGGGAAAGCAAGGCAAGTCAAGTGTAACCAAAGGCACGGCCACGGCAAGGGGAAACAAGGCTAAGGCACGGCAACGCAAGGCTAGGCAATGCACGGCAAGGCAAGGAAAGGGTAACGCAAGGCAAGGCACGGTTAGGCGAGGCAAGGCTAAGGCACGACAACGCAAGGCTAGGCAATGCACGGAAGGCAAGCAAAGAGTAACGGAAGGCAAGGAAGGCAAGGGAAAGCAAGGCAAGGCTAAGGCACGACAACGCAAGGCTAGGTAAGGCTAAGGCACGACAACGCAAGGCTAGGTAATGCACGGAAGGCAAGGAAGGCAAGGGTAACGCAAGGCAAGGCACGGTGAGGCAAGGCAAGGCTAATGCACGACAACGCAAGGCTAGGCAATGCACGGAAGGCAAGCAAAGAGTAACGGAATGCAAGGAAGGCAAGGGAAAGCAAAGCAAGGCAAGGGTAACGGAAGGAACGGCACGGCAAGGGGAAACAAGGCTAAGGCACGACAACGCACGGCTAGGCAATGCACGGCAAGGCAAGGAAAGGGTAACGCAAGGCAAGGCACGGTCAGGCAAGGCAAGGCTAATGCACGAAAAGGCAAGGCTAGGCAGTGCACGGCAAGGCAAGGAAAGGGTAACTCAAGTCAAGGCACTGTCAGGCGAGGCAAGGCTAAGGCACGACAACGCAAGGCTAGGAAATGCACGGAAGGAAAGCAAAGAGTAACGGAAGGCAAGGAAAGCAAGGGAAAGCAAGGCAAGGCAAGGGTAACGGAAGGAACGGCACGGCAAGGGGAAACAAGGCTAAGGCACGACAACGCACGGCTAGGCAATTCACGGCAAGGCAAGGCAAGGGTAACGCCAGGCAAGGCACGGTCAGGCAAGGCAAGACTAATGCACGACAAGGCAAGGCTAGGCAGTGCACGGCAAGGCAAGGAAAGGGTACCGCAAGGCAAGGCACGGTGACGCAAGACAAGGCAAATGCACGACAACGCACGGCTAGGCAATGCACGGAAGGCAAGCAAAGAGTAACGGAACGCAAGGAAGTCAAGGGAAACCAAGGCAACGGAAGGGTAACGGAAGGAATGGCTCGGCAAGGGGAAACAAGGCTAAGGCACGGCAACGCAGGGCTAGGCAATGCACGGCAAGGCAAGGAAAGGGTAACGCAAGGCAAGGCACTGTCAGGCGAGGCAAAACTAATGCACGACTTCGCAAGGCTAGGCAGTGCACGGCTAGGCAAGGAAAGAGTAACGGAAGGAAAGGAAGGCAAGGCAAAGCATGGCAAGGCAAGTGTAAACAAAGGCACGGCCACGGCAAGGGGAAACAAGGCTAAGGCACGACAACGCAAGGCTAGGCAATGCACGGAATGCAAGCAAAGAGTAACGGAAGACAAGGAATGCAAAGGAAAGCAGGGGAAGGCAAGGGTAACGAAAGGAACGGCACGATAAGGGGAATCAAGGCTAAGGCACGACAACACGCTGCTAGGCAATGCAGGGCAAGGCAAGGAAAGGGTAACGCAAGGCAAGGCACGGTTTGGGGAGGCAAGGCTAATGCACGACAACGCAAGGCTAGGCAATGAACGGAAGGAAAGCAAAGAGTAACGGAAGGCAAGGAAGGCAAGGGAAAGCAAGGCAAGGCAAGTGTAACCAAAGGCAAGGCACGGCAATGGGAAACAAGGCTAAGGAACGGCAACGCACGTCTAGGCAATGCACGGCCAGGCAAGGAAAGGGTAACGCAAGGCAAGGCACGGTAAGGCAAGACAAGGCTAATGCACGACAACGCACGGCTAGGCAATGGAAGGCAAGGCAAGGAAAGGGTAACGGAAGGCAAGGCACGGTCGGGCGGGGCAAGGCTAATGCACGACAACGCAAGGCTAGGCAATGCACGGAAGGCAAGCAAAGAGTAACGGAAGGCAAGGAAGGCAAGGGAAACCAAAGCAAGGCAAGGGTAACGGAAGGAACGGCTCGACAAGGGGAAACAAGGCTAAGGCACGGCAACGCAGGGCTAGGCAATGCATGGCAAGGCAAGGAAAGGGTAACGCAAGGCAAGGCACTGTCAGGCGAGTCAAAGCTAATGCACGACATCGCAAGGCTAGGCAGTGCACGGCTAGGCAAGGAAAAAGTAACGGAAGGAAAGGAAGGCAAGGCAAAGCATGGCAAGGCAAGTGTAACAACAGGCACGGCACGGCAAGGGGAAACAAGGCTAAGGCACGACAACGCAAGGCTAGGCAATGCACGGAAGGCAAGCAAAGAGTAACGGAAGGCAAGGAATGCAAAGGAAAGCAGGGGAAGGCAAGGGTAACGAAAGGAACGGCACGGTAAGGGGAAACAAGGCTAAGGCACGACAACACAGGGCTAGGCAATGCAGGGCAAGGCAAGGAAAGGGTAACGCAAGGCAAGGCACGGTTTGGGGAGGCAAGGCTAATGCACGACAACGCAAGGCTAGGCAATGCACGGAAGGCAAGCAAAGAGTAACGGAAGGCAAGGAAGGCAAGGGAAAGCAAGGCAAGTCAAGTGTAACCAAAGGCACGGCCACGGCAAGGGGAAACAAGGCTAAGGCACGGCAACGCAAGGCTAGGCAATGCACGGCAAGGCAAGGAAAGGGTAACGCAAGGCAAGGCACGGTTAGGCGAGGCATGGCTAAGGCACGACAACGCAAGGCTAGGCAATGAACGGAAGGCAAGCAAAGAGTAACGGAAGGCAAGGAATGCAAGGCAAAGCAAGGCAACGCAAACAAGGCTATGGCAAGGTGAATAAAGGCTCAGGCACGACAACGCAAGGCTAGGCAATGCACGGCCAGGCAAGGAAAAGGTAACGCAAGGCAAGGCACTGTGAGGCAAGGCAAGGCTAATGCACGACAGCGCAAGGCTAGGCAATGCACGGAAGGCAAGCAAAGAGTAACGGAAACCAAGGAAGGCAAGGGAAAGCAAGGCAAGGCAAGGGTAACGGAAGGAACGGCACGGCAAGGGGAAACACGGCTAAGGCACGACAACGCACGGCTAGGCAATGCACGGCAAGGCAAGGCAAGGGTAACACCAGGCAAGGCACGGTTAGGCAAGGCAAGGCTAATGCACGAAAAGGCAAGGCTAGGCAGTGCACGGCAAGGCAAGGAAAGGGTAACGGAAGGCAAGGCACTGTCAGGCGAGGCAAAACTAATGCACGACATCGCAAGGCTAGGCAGTGCACGGCTAGGCAAGGAAAGAGTAACGGAAGGAAAGGAAGGCAAGGCAAAGCATGGCAAGGCAAGTGTAACCAAAGGCACGGCCACGGCAAGGGGAAACAAGGCTAAGGCACGACAACGCAAGGCTAGGCAATGCACGGAATGCAAGCAAAGAGTAACGGAAGACAAGGAATGCAAAGGAAAGCAGGGGAAGGCAAGGGTAACGAAAGGAACGGCACGATAAGGGGAAACAAGGCTAAGGCACGACAACACGCTGCTAGGCAATGCAGGGCAAGGCAAGGAAAGGGTAACGCAAGGCAAGGCACGGTTTGGGGAGGCAAGGCTAATGCACGACAACGCAATGCTAGGCAATGAACGGAAGGCAAGCAAAGAGTAACAGAAGGCAAGGAAGGCAAGGGAAAGCAAGGCAAGGCAAGTGTAACCAAAGGCACGGCCACGGCAAGGGGAAACAAGGCTAAGGCACGGCAACGCAAGGCTAGGCAATGCACGGCAAGGCAAGGAAAGGGTAACGGAAGGCAAGGCACGGTTAGGCGAGGCATGGCTAAGGCTCGACAACGCAAGGCTAGGCAATGCACGGAAGGCAAGCAAAGAGTAACGGAAGGCAAGGAATGCAACGCAAAGCAAGGCAACGCAAACAAGGCTATGGCAAGGTGAAAAAAGGCTCAGGCACGACAACGCAAGGCTAGGCAATGCACGGAAGGCAAGCAAAGAGTAACGGAATGGAAGGAAGGCAAGGCAAAGCAAGGCAAAGCAAGTCTATGGCAAGGTGAAACAAGGCAAAGGCACCACAACGCACGTCTAGGCAATGCACGGCCAGCCAAGGAAAAGGTAACGCAAGGCAAGGCACTGTGAGGCAAGGCAAGGTTAATGCACGACAGCGCAAGGCTAGGCAATGCACGGAAGGCAAGCAAAGAGTAACGGAAACCAAGGAAGGCAAGGGAAAGCAAGGCAAGGCAAGGGTAACGGAAGGAACAGCACGGCAAGGGGAAACACGGCTAAGGCACGACAACGCACGGCTAGGCAATGCACGGCAAGGCAAGGCAAGGGTAACACCAGGCAAGGCACGGTCAGGCAAGGCAAGGCTAATGCACGACAAGGCAAGGCTAGGCAGTGCACGGCAAGGCAAGGAAAGGGTAACGCAAGGCAAGGCACTGTCAGGCGAGGCAAGGCTAAGGCACGACAACGCAAGGCTAGGCAATGCACGGAAGGAAAGCAAAGAGTAACGGAAGGTAAGGAAAGCAAGGGAAAGCAAGGCAAGGCAAGGGTAACGGAAGGAACGGCACGGCAAGGGGAAACAAGGCTAAGGCACGACAACACAGGGCTAGGCAATGCAGGGCAAGGCAAGGAAAGGGTAACGCAAGGCAAGGCACGGTTTGGGGAGGCAAGGCTAATGCACGACAACGCAAGGCTAGGCAATGCACGGAAGGCAAGCAAAGAGTAACGGAAGGCAAGGAATGCAAGGCAAAGCAAGGCAACGCAAGCAAGGCTATGGCAAGGTGAAAAAAGGCTAAGGCACGACCACGCAAGGCTAGGCAATGCACGGAAGGCAAGCAAAGAGTAACGGAAGGCAAGGAAGGCAAGGCAAAGCAAGGCAACGCAAGGAAGGCTATGGGAAGGTGAAAAAAGGCTAAGACACGACAACGCAAGGCTAGGCAATGCACGGAAGGCAAGCAAAGAGTAACGGAATGGAAGGAAGGCAAGGCAAAGCAAGGCAAAGCAAGCAAGTCTATGGCAAGGTGAAACAAGGCAAAGGCACCACAACGCACGTCTAGGCAATGCACGGCCAGCCAAGGAAAAGGTAACGCAAGGCAAGGCACTGTGAGGCGAGGCAAGGCTAAGGCACGACAGCGCAAGGCTAGGCAATGCACGGAAAGCAAGCAAAGCGTAACGGAAACCAAGGAAGGCAAGGGAAAGCAAGGCAAGGCAAGGGTAACGGAAGGAACAGCACGGCAAGGGGAAACACGGCTAAGGCACGACAACGCACGGCTAGGCAATGCACGGCAAGGCAAGGCAAGGTTAACACCAGGCAAGGCACGGTCAGGCAAGGCAAGGCTAATGCACGACAAGGGAAGGCTAGGCAGTGCACGGCAAGGCAAGGAAAGGGTAACGCAAGGCAAGGCACTGTCAGGCGAGGCAAGGCTAAGGCACGACAACGCAAGGCTAGGCAATGCACGGAAGGAAAGCAAAGAGTAACGGAAGGCAAGGAAAGCAAGGGAAAGCAAGGCAAGGCAAGGGTAACGGAAGGAACGGCACGGCAAGGGGAAACAAGGCTAAGGCACGACAATGCAGGGCTAGGCAATGCACGGCAAGGCAAGGAAAGGGTAACGCAAGGCAAGGCACGGTGAGGCAAGACAAGGCAAATGCACGACAACGCACGGCTACGCAATGCACGGCAAGGCAAGGAAAGGGTACCGCAAGGCAAGGCACGGTCAGGCGAGGCAAGGCTGATGCACGACAACGCACGGCTAGGCAATGCACGGAAGGCAAGCAAAGAGTAACGGAAGGCAAGGAAGGCAAAGGAAAGCAGGGGAAGGCAAGAGTAACGAAAGGAACGGCACGGTAAGGGGAAACAAGGCTGAGGCACGACAACACAGGGCTAGGCAATGCAGGGCAAGGCAAGGAAAGGGTAACGCAAGGCAAGGCACGGTTTGGGGAGGCAAGGCTAATGCACGACAACGCAAGGCTAGGCAATGCACGGAAGGCAAGCAAAGAGTAACGGAAGGAAAGGAAGGCAAGGCAAAGCAAGGCAAGGCAAGTGTAACAAAAGGCAAGGCACGGCAAGGGGAAACAAGGCTAAGAAACGGAAACGCACGGCTAGGCAATGCACGACCAGGCAAGGAAAGGGTAACGCCAGGCAAGGCACGGTCAGGCAAGGCAAGGCTAATGCACGACAAGGCAAGGCTAGGCAGTGCACGGCAAGGCAAGGAAAGGGTAACGCAAGGCAAGGCACTGTCAGGCGAGGCAAGGCTAAGGCACGACAACGCAAGGCTAGGCAATGCACGGAAGGAGAGCAAAGAGTAACGGAAGGCAAGGAAAGCAAGGGAAAGCAAGGCAAGGCAAGGGTAACGGAAGGAACGGCACGGCAAGGGGAAACAAGGCGAAGGCACGACAACACAGGGCTAGGCAATGCAGGGCAAGGCAAGGAAAGGGTAACGCAAGGCAAGGCACGGTTTGGGGAGGCAAGGCTAATGCACGACAACGCAAGGCTAGGCAATGCACGGAAGGCAAGCAAAGAGTAACGGAAGGAAAGGAAGGCAAGGCAAAGCAAGGCAACGCAAACAAGGCTATGGCAAGGTGAATAAAGGCTCAGGCACGACAACGCACGGCTAGGCAATGCACGGCAAGGCAAGGCAAGGGTAACACCAGGCAAGGCACGGTCAGGCAAGGCAAGGCTAATGCACGAAAAGGCAAGGCTAGGCAGTGCACGGCAAGGCAAGGAAAGGGTAACGCAAGGCAAGGCACTGTCAGGCGAGGCAAGGCTAAGGCACGACAACGCAAGGCTAGGAAATGCACGGAAGGTAAGCAAAGAGTAACGGAAGGCAAGGAAAGCAAGGGAAAGCAAGGCAACGTAAGGGTAAGGGAAGGAACGGCACGGCAAGGGGAAACAAGGCTAAGGCACGACAACGCACGGCTAGGCAATTCACGGCAAGGCAAGGCAAGGGTAACGCCAGGCAAGGCACGGTCAGGCAAGGCAAGACTAATGCACGACAAGGCAAGGCTAGGCAGTGCACGGCAAGGCAAGGAAAGGGTACCGCAAGGCAAGGCACGGTGACGCAAGACAAGGCAAATGCACGACAACGCACGGCTAGGCAATGCACGGAAGGCAAGCAAAGAGTAACGGAACGCAAGGAAGTCAAGGGAAACCAAGGCAAGGGAAGGGTAACGGAAGGAATGGCTCGGCAAGGGGAAACAAGGCTAAGGCACGGCAACGCAGGGCTAGGCAATGCACGGCAAGGCAAGGAAAGGGTAACGCAAGGCAAGGCACTGTCAGGCGAGGCAAAACTAATGCACGACTTCGCAAGGCTAGGCAGTGCACGGCTAGGCAAGGAAAGAGTAACGGAAGGAAAGGAAGGCAAGGCAAAGCATGGCAAGGCAAGTGTAAACAAGGGCACGGCCACGGCAAGGGGAAACAAGGCTAAGGCACGACAACGCAAGGCTAGGCAATGCACGGAATGCAAGCAAAGAGTAACGGAAGACAAGGAATGCAAAGGAAAGCAGGGGAAGGCAAGGGTAACGAAAGGAACGGCACGATAAGGGGAATCAAGGCTAAGGCACGACAACACGCTGCTAGGCAATGCAGGGCAAGGCAAGGAAAGGGTAACGCAAGGCAAGGCACGGTTTGGGGAGGCAAGGCTAATGCACGACAACGCAAGGCTAGGCAATGAACGGAAGGCAAGCAAAGAGTAACGGAAGGCAAGGAAGGCAAGGGAAAGCAAGGCAAGGCAAGTGTAACAAAAGGCACGGCACGGCAAGGGGAAACAAGGCTAAGGCACGGCAACGGAAGGCTAGGCAATGCACGGAAGGCAAGCAAAGAGTAACGGAAGGCAAGGAAGGCAAGGGAAAGCAGGGGAAGGCAAGGGTAACGAAAGGAACGGCACGGTAAGGGGAAACAAGGCTAAGGCACGACAACACAGGGCTAGGCAATGCAGGGCAAGGCAAGGTAAGGGTAACGCAAGGCAAGGCACGGTCAGGCGAGGCAAGGCTAAGGCACGACAACGCAAGGCTAGGCAATGCACGGAAGGCAAGCAAAGAGTAACGGAACGCAAGGAAGGCAAGGGAAAGCAAGGCAAGGCAAGGTTAACGGAAGGAACGGCACGGCAAGGGGAAACAAGGCTAAGGCACGGCAACGCACGGCTAGGCAATGCAGGGCAAGGCAAGGAAATGGTAACGCAAGGCAAGGCACGATTTGGGGAGGCAAGGCTAATGCACGACAACGCAAGGCTAGGCAGTGCACGGCTAGGCAAGGAAAGAGTAACGGAAGGAAAGGAAGGCAAGGCAAAGCAAGGCAAGGCAAGTGTAACAAAAGGCAAGGCACGGCAATGGGAAACAAGGCTAAGGAACGGCAACGCACGGCTAGGCAATGCACGGCCAGGCAAGGAAAGGGTAACGCAAGGCAAGGCACGGTAAGGCAAGACAAGGCTAATGCACGACAACGCACGGCTAGGCAATGGAAGGCAAGGCAAGGAAAGGGTAACGCAAGGCAAGGCACGGTCGGGCGGGGCAAGGCTAATGCACGACAACGCACGGCTAGGCAATGGAAGGCAAGGCAAGGAAAGGGTAACGCAAGGCAAGGCACGGTCGGGCGGGGCAAGGCTAATGCACGACAACGCAAGGCTAGGCAATGCACGGAAGGCAAGCAAAGAGTAACGGAAGGCAAGGAAGGCAAGGGAAACCAAAGCAAGGCAAGGGTAACGGAAGGAACGGCTCGACAAGGGGAAAAAAGGCTAAGGCACGGCAACGCAGGGCTAGGCAATGCAGGGCAAGGCAAGGAAAGGGTAACGCAAGGCAAGGCACGGTTTGGGGAGGCAAGGCTAATGCACGACAACGCAAGGCTAGGCAATGAACGGAAGGCAAGCAAAGAGTAACGGAAGACAAGGAATGCAAAGGAAAGCAGGGGAAGGCAAGGGTAACGAAAGGAACGGCACGATAAGGGGAAACAAGGCTAAGGCACGACAACACGCTGCTAGGCAATGCAGGGCAAGGCAAGGAAAGGGTAACGCAAGGCAAGGCACGGTTTGGGGAGGCAAGGCTAATGCACGACAACGCAAGGCTAGGCAATGAACGGAAGGCAAGCAAAGAGTAACAGAAGGCAAGGAAGGCAAAGGAAAGCAAGGCAAGGCAAGGGTAACGGAAGGCACGGCCACGGCAAGGGGAAACAAGGCTAAGGCACGGCAACGCAAGGCTAGGCAATGCACGGCAAGGCAAGGAAAGGGTAACGCAAGGCAAGCCACGGTTAGGCGAGGCTTGGCTAAGGCTCGACAACGCAAGGCTAGGCAATGCACGGAAGGCAAGCAAAGAGTAACGGAAGGCAAGGAATGCAACGCAAAGCAAGGCAACGCAAACAAGGCTATGGCAAGGTGAAAAAAGGCTCAGGCACGACAACGCAAGGCTAGGCAATGCACGGAAGGCAAGCAAAGAGTAACGGAATGGAAGGAAGGCAAGGCAAAGCAAGGCAAAGCAAGCAAGTCTATGGCAAGGTGAAACAAGGCAAAGGCACCACAACGCACGTCTAGGCAATGCACGGCCAGCCAAGGAAAAGGTAACGCAAGGCAAGGCACTGTGAGGCAAGGCAAGGTTAATGCACGACAGCGCAAGGCTAGGCAATGCACGGAAGGCAAGCAAAGAGTAACGGAACGCAAGGAAGGCAAGGGAAAGCAAGGCAAGGCAAGGTTAACGGAAGGAACGGCACGGCAAGGGGAAACAAGGCTAAGGCACGGCAACGCACGGCAAGGTAATGCAGGGCAAGGCAAGGAAATGGTAACGCAAGGCAAGGCACGATTTGGGGAGGCAAGGCTAATGCACGACAACGCAAGGCTAGGCAGTGCACTGCTAGGCAAGGAAAGAGTAACGGAAGGAAAGGAAGGCAAGGCAAAGCAAGGCAAGGCAAGTGTAACAAAAGGCAAGGCACGGCAATGGGAAACAAGGCTAAGGAACGGCAACGCACGGCTAGGCAATGCACGGCCAGGCAAGGAAAGGGTAACGCAAGGCAAGGCACGGTAAGGCAAGACAAGGCTAATGCACGACAACGCACGGCTAGGCAATGGAAGGCAAGGCAAGGAAAGGGTAACGCAAGGCAAGGCACGGTCGGGCGGGGCAAGGCTAATGCACGACAACGCAAGGCTAGGCAATGCACGGAAGGCAAGCAAAGAGTAACGGAAGGCAAGGAAGGCAAGGGAAACCAAAGCAAGGCAAGGGTAACGGAAGGAACGGCTCGACAAGGGGAAACAAGGCTAAGGCACGGCAACGCAGGGCTAGGCAATGCATGGCAAGGCAAGGAAAGGGTAACGCAAGGCAAGGCACTGTCAGGCGAGTCAAAGCTAATGCACGACATCGCAAGGCTAGGCAGTGCACGGCTAGGCAAGGAAAAAGTAACGGAAGGAAAGGAAGGCAAGGCAAAGCATGGCAAGGCAAGTGTAACAACAGGCACGGCACGGCAAGGGGAAACAAGGCTAAGCCACGACAACGCAAGGCTAGGCAATGCACGGAAGGCAAGCAAAGAGTAACGGAAGGCAAGGAATGCAAAGGAAAGCAGGGGAAGGCAAGGGTAACGAAAGGAACGGCACGGTAAGGGGAAACAAGGCTAAGGCACGACAACACAGGGCTAGGCAATGCAGGGCAAGGCAAGGAAAGGGTAACGCAAGGCAAGGCACGGTTTGGGGAGGCAAGGCTAATGCACGACAACGCAAGGCTAGGCAATGCACGGAAGGCAAGCAAAGAGTAACGGAAGGCAAGGAAGGCAAGGGAAAGCAAGGCAAGTCAAGTGTAACCAAAGGCACGGCCACGGCAAGGGGAAACAAGGCTAAGGCACGGCAACGCAAGGCTAGGCAATGCACGGCAAGGCAAGGAAAGGGTAACGCAAGGCAAGGCACGGTTAGGCGAGGCATGGCTAAGGCACGACAACGCAAGGCTAGGCAATGCACGGCAAGGCAAGGAAAGAGTAACGGAAGGCAAGGACGGCAAGGCAAAGGAAGGCTACGGCGAGGGGAAAGAAGGCTAAGGCACGACAACGCACGGCTAGGCAATGCACGGCAAGGCAAGGAAAGGGTAACGCAAGGCAAGGCACTGTGAGGCAAGGCAAGGCTAATGCACGACAGCGCAAGGCTAGGCAATGCACGGAAGGCAAGCAAAGAGTAACGGAAACCAAGGAAGGCAAGGGAAAGCAAGGCAAGGCAAGGGTAACGGAAGGAACGGCACGGCAAGGGGAAACACGGCTCAGGCACGACAACGCACGGCTAGGCAATGCACGGCAAGGCAAGGCAAGGGTAACACCAGGCAAGGCACGGTCAGGCAAGGCAAGGCTAATGCACGAAAAGGCAAGGCTAGGCAGTGCACGGCAAGGCAAGGAAAGGGTAACGCAAGGCAAGGCACTGTCAGGCGAGGCAAAACTAATGCACGACATCGCAAGGCTAGGCAGTGCACAGCTAGGCAAGGAAAGAGTAACGGAAGGAAAGGAAGGCAAGGCAAAGCATGGCAAGGCAAGTGTAACCAAAGGCACGGCCACGGCAAGGGGAAACAAGGCTAAGGCACGGCAACGCACGGCTAGGCAATGCAGGGCAAGGCAAGGAAATGGTAACGCAAGGCAAGGCACGATTTGGGGAGGCAAGGCTAATGCACGACAACGCAAGGCTAGGCAGTGCACGGCTAGGCAAGGAAAGAGTAACGGAAGGAAAGGAAGGCAAGGCAAAGCAAGGCAAGGCAAGTGTAACAAAAGGCAAGGCACGGCAATGGGAAACAAGGCTAAGGAACGGCAACGCACGGCTAGGCAATGCACGGCCAGGCAAGGCAAGGGTAACGCAAGGCAAGGCACGGTAAGGCAAGACAAGGCTAATGCACGACAACGCACGGCTAGGCAATGGAAGGCAAGGCAAGGAAAGGGTAACGCAAGGCAAGGCACTGTCGGGCGGGGCAAGGCTAATGCACGACAACGCAAGGCTAGGCACTGCACGGAAGGCAAGCAAAGAGTAACGGAAGGCAAGGAAGGCAAGGGAAAGCAAAGCAAGGCAAGGGTAACGGAAGGAACGGCTCGACAAGGGGAAACAAGGCTAAGGCACGGCAACGCAGGGCTAGGCAATGCATGGCAAGGCAAGGAAAGGGTAACGCAAGGCAAGGCACTGTCAGGCGAGTCAAAGCTAATGCACGACATCGCAAGGCTAGGCAGTGCACGGCTAGGCAAGGAAAAAGTAACGGAAGGAAAGGAAGGCCAGGCAAAGCATGGCAAGGCAAGTGTAACAACAGGCACGGCACGGCAAGGGGAAACAAGGCTAAGGCACGACAACGCAAGGCTAGGCAATGCACGGAAGGCAAGCAAAGAGTAACGGAAGGCAAGGAATGCAAAGGAAAGCAGGGGAAGGCAAGGGTAACGAAAGGAACGGCACGGTAAGGGGAAACAAGGCTAAGGCACGACAACACAGGGCTAGGCAATGCAGGGCAAGGCAAGGAAAGGGTAACGCAAGGCAAGGCACGGTTTGGGGAGGCAAGGCTAATGCACGACAACGCAAGGCTAGGCAATGCACGGAAGGCAAGCAAAGAGTAACGGAAGGCAAGGAAGGCAAGGGAAAGCAAGGCAAGTCAAGTGTAACCAAAGGCACGGCCACGGCAAGGGGAAACAAGGCTAAGGCACGGCAACGCAAGGCTAGGCAATGCACGGCAAGGCAAGGAAAGGGTAACGCAAGGCAAGGCACGGTTAGGCGAGGCATGGCTAAGGCACGACAACGCAAGGCTAGGCAATGCACGGAAGGCAAGCAAAGAGTAACGGAAGGCAAGGAATGCAAGGCAAAGCAAGGCAACGCAAACAAGGCTATGGCAAGGTGAATAAAGGCTCAGGCACGACAACGCAAGGCTAGGCAATGCACGGCCAGGCAAGGAAAAGGTAACGCAAGGCAAGGCACTGTGAGGCAAGGCAAGGCTAATGCACGACAGCGCAAGGCTAGGCAATGCACGGAAGGCAAGCAAAGAGTAACGGAAACCAAGGAAGGCAAGGGAAAGCAAGGCAAGGCAAGGGTAACGGAAGGAACGGCACGGCAAGGGGAAACACGGCTAAGGCACGACAACGCACGGCTAGGCAATGCACGGCAAGGCAAGGCAAGGGTAACACCAGGCAAGGCACGGTCAGGCAAGGCAAGGCTAATGCACGAAAAGGCAAGGCTAGGCAGTGCACGGCAAGGCAAGGAAAGGGTAACGCAAGGCAAGGCACTGTCAGGCGAGGCAAAACTAATGCACGACATCGCAAGGCTAGGCAGTGCACGGCTAGGCAAGGAAAGAGTAACGGAAGGAAAGGACGGCAAGGCAAAGCATGGCAAGGCAAGTGTAACCAAAGGCACGGCCACGGCAAGGGGAAACAAGGCTAAGGCACGACAACGCAAGGCTAGGCAATGCACGGAATGCAAGCAAAGAGTAACGGAAGACAAGGAATGCAAAGGAAAGCAGGGGAAGGCAAGGGTAACGAAAGGAACGGCACGATAAGGGGAAACAAGGCTAAGGCACGACAACACGCTGCTAGGCAATGCAGGGCAAGGCAAGGAAAGGGTAACGCAAGGCAAGGCACGGTTTGGGGAGGCAAGGCTAATGCACGACAACGCAAGGCTAGGCAATGAACGGAAGGCAAGCAAAGAGTAACAGAAGGCAAGGAAGGCAAGGGAAAGCAAGGCAAGGCAAGTGTAACCAAAGGCACGGCCACGGCAAGGGGAAACAAGGCTAAGGCACGGCAACGCAAGGCTAGGCAATGCACGGCAAGGCAAGGAAAGGGTAACGCAAGGCAAGCCACGGTTAGGCGAGGCTTGGCTAAGGCTCGACAACGCAAGGCTAGGCAATGCACGGAAGGCAAGCAAAGAGTAACGGAAGGCAAGGAATGCAACGCAAAGCAAGGCAACGCAAACAAGGCTATGGCAAGGTGAAAAAAGGCTCAGGCACGACAACGCAAGGCTAGGCAATGCACGGAAGGCAAGCAAAGAGTAACGGAATGGAAGGAAGGCAAGGCAAAGCAAGGCAAAGCAAGCAAGTCTATGGCAAGGTGAAACAAGGCAAAGGCACCACAACGCACGTCTAGGCAATGCACGGCCAGCCAAGGAAAAGGTAACGCAAGGCAAGGCACTGTGAGGCAAGGCAAGGTTAATGCACGACAGCGCAAGGCTAGGCAATGCACGGAAGGCAAGCAAAGAGTAACGGAACGCAAGGAAGGCAAGGGAAAGCAAGGCAAGGCAAGGTTAACGGAAGGAACGGCACGGCAAGGGGAAACAAGGCTAAGGCACGGCAACGCACGGCTAGGCAATGCAGGGCAAGGCAAGGAAATGGTAACGCAAGGCAAGGCACGATTTGGGGAGGCAAGGCTAATGCACGACAACGCAAGGCTAGGCAGTGCACGGCTAGGCAAGGAAAGAGTAACGGAAGGAAAGGAAGGCAAGGCAAAGCAAGGCAAGGCAAGTGTAACAAAAGGCAAGGCACGGCAATGGGAAACAAGGCTAAGGAACGGCAACGCACGGCTAGGCAATGCACGGCCAGGCAAGGAAAGGGTAACGCAAGGCAAGGCACGGTAAGGCAAGACAAGGCTAATGCACGACAACGCACGGCTAGGCAATGGAAGGCAAGGCAAGGAAAGGGTAACGCAGGCAAGGCACGGTCGGGCGGGGCAAGGCTAATGCACGACAACGCAAGGCTAGGCAATGCACGGAAGGCAAGCAAAGAGTAACGGAAGGCAAGGAAGGCAAGGGAAACCAAAGCAAGGCAAGGGTAACGGAAGGAACGGCTCGACAAGGGGAAACAAGGCTAAGGCACGGCAACGCAGGGCTAGGCAATGCATGGCAAGGCAAGGAAAGGGTAACGCAAGGCAAGGCACTGTCAGGCGAGTCAAAGCTAATGCACGACATCGCAAGGCTAGGCAGTGCACGGCTAGGCAAGGAAAAAGTAACGGAAGGAAAGGAAGGCAAGGCAAAGCATGGCAAGGCAAGTGTAACAACAGGCACGGCACGGCAAGGGGAAACAAGGCTAAGGCACGACAACGCAAGGCTAGGCAATGCACGGAAGGCAAGCAAAGAGTAACGGAAGGCAAGGAATGCAAAGGAAAGCAGGGGAAGGCAAGGGTAACGAAAGGAACGGCACGGTAAGGGGAAACAAGGCTAAGGCACGACAACACAGGGCTAGGCAATGCAGGGCAAGGCAAGGAAAGG
Source organism: Macrotis lagotis (assembly GCF_037893015.1). Classification (NCBI taxonomy): domain Eukaryota; kingdom Metazoa; phylum Chordata; class Mammalia; order Peramelemorphia; family Peramelidae; genus Macrotis; species Macrotis lagotis. Next base: position 34,563 of record NW_027422119.1, read on the forward strand.
GTAACGCAAGGCAAGGCACGGTTTGGGGAGGCAAGGCTAATGCACGACAACGCAAGGCTAGGCAATGCACGGAAGGCAAGCAAAGAGTAACGGAAGGCAAGGAAGGCAAGGGAAAGCAAGGCAAGTCAAGTGTAACCAAAGGCACGGCCACGGCAAGGGGAAACAAGGCTAAGGCACGACAACGCAAGGCTAGGCAATGCACGGCAAGGCAAGGAAAGGGTAATGCAAGGCAAGGCACGGTTAGGCGAGGCATGGCTAAGGCACGACAACGCAAGGCTAGGCAATGCACGGAAGGCAAGCAAAGAGTAACGGAAGGCAAGGAATGCAAGGCAAAGCAAGGCAACGCAAACAAGGCTATGGCAAGGTGAATAAAGGCTCAGGCACGACAACGCAAGGCTAGGCAATGCACGGCCAGGCAAGGAAAAGGTAACGCAAGGCAAGGCACTGTGAGGCAAGGCAAGGCTAATGCACGACAGCGCAAGGCTAGGCAATGCACGGAAGGCAAGCAAAGAGTAACGGAAACCAAGGAAGGCAAGGGAAAGCAAGGCAAGGCAAGGGTAACGGAAGGAACGGCACGGCAAGGGGAAACACGGCTAAGGCACGACAACGCACGGCTAGGCAATGCACGGCAAGGCAAGGCAAGGGTAACACCAGGCAAGGCACGGTCAGGCAAGGCAAGGCTAATGCACGAAAAGGCAAGGCTAGGAAGTGCACGGCAAGGCAAGGAAAGGGTAACGCAAGGCAAGGCACTGTCAGGCGAGGCAAAACTAATGCACGACATCGCAAGGCTAGGCAGTGCACGGCTAGGCAAGGAAAGAGTAACGGAAGGAAAGGAAGGCAAGGCAAAGCATGGCAAGGCAAGTGTAACCAAAGGCACGGCCACGGTAAGGGGAAACAAGGCTAAGGCACGACAACGCAAGGCTAGGCAATGCACGGAATGCAAGCAAAGAGTAACGGAAGACAAGGAATGCAACGGAAAGCAGGGGAAGGCAAGGGTAACGAAAGGAACGGCACGATAAGGGGAAACAAGGCTAAGGCACGACAACACGCTGCTAGGCAATGCAGGGCAAGGCAAGGAAAGGGTAACGCAAGGCAAGGCACGGTTTGGGGAGGCAAGGCTAATGCACGACAACGCAAGGCTAGGCAATGCACGGAAGGAAAGCAAAGAGTAACGGAAGGCAAGGAAAGCAAGGGAAAGCAAGGCAAGGCAAGGGTAACGGAAGGAACGGCACGGCAAGGGGAAACAAGGCTAAGGCACGACAACACAGGGCTAGGCAATGCAGGGCAAGGCAAGGAGAGGGTAACGCAAGGCAAGGCACGGTTTGGGGAGGGAAGGCTAATGCACGACAACGCAAGGCTAGGCAATGCACGGAAGGCAAGCAAAGAGTAACGGAAGGCAAGGAAGGCAAGGGAAAGCAAGGCAAGGCAAGGTTAACGGAAGGAACGGCACGGCAAGGGGAAACAAGGCTAAGGCACGGCAACGCACGGCTAGGCAATGCAGGGCAAGGCAAGGAAAGGGTAACGCAAGGCAAGGCACGATTTGGGGAGGCAAGGCTAATGCACGACAACGCAAGGCTAGGCAGTGCACGGCTAGGCAAGGAAAGAGTAACGGAAGGAAAGGAAGGCAAGGCAAAGCAAGGCAAGGCAAGTGTAACAAAAGGCAAGGCACGGCAAGGGGAAACAAGGCTAAGGCACGACAATGCAGGGCTAGGCAATGCACGGCAAGGCAAGGAAAGGGTAACGCAAGGGAAGGCACGGTGAGGCAAGGCAAGGCAAATGCACGACAACGCACGGCTAGGCAATGCACGGCAAGGCAAGGAAAGGGTAACGCAAGGCAAGGCACGGTCAGGCAAGGCAAGGCTGATGCACGACAACGCACGGCTAGGCAATGCACGGAAGGCAAGCAAAGAGTAACGGAAGGCAAGGAAGGCTAGGGAAAGCAGGGGAAGGCAATGGTAACGGAAGGAACGGCACGGTAAGGGCAAACAAGACTAAGGCACGACAACACAGGGCTAGGCAATGCAGGGCAAGGCAAGGAAATGGTAACGCAAGGCAAGGCACGGTTTGGGGAGGCAAGGCTAATGCACGACAACGCAAGGCTAGGCAGTGCACGGCTAGGCAAGGAAAGAGTAACGGAAGGAAAGGAAGGCAAGGCAAAGCAAGGCAAGGCAAGTGTAACAAAAGGCAAGGCACGGCAAGGGGAAACAAGGCTAAGGAACGGCAACGCACGGCTAGGCAATGCACGGACAGGCAAGGAAAGGGTAACGCAAGGCAAGGCACGGTAAGGCAAGACAAGGCTAATGCACGACAACGCACGGCTAGGCAATGCACGGCAAGGCAAGGAAAGGGTAACGCAAGGCAAGGCACGGTCAGGCGAGGCAAGGCTAATGCACGACAACGCAAGGCTAGGCAATGCACTTAAGGCAAGCAAAGAGTAACAGAAGGCAAGGAAGGCAAGGGAAACCAAAGCAAGGCAAGGGTAACGGAAGGAACGGCTCGACAAGGGGAAACAAGGCTAAGGCACGGCAACGCAGGCCTAGGCAATGCACGGCAAGGCAAGGAAAGGGTAACGCAAGGAAAGGCACTGTCAGGCGAGTCAAAGCTAATGCACGACATCGCAAGGCTAGGCAGTGCACGGCTAGGCAAGGAATGAGTAACGGAAGGAAAGGAAGGCAAGGCAAAGCATGGCAAGGCAAGTGTAACAACTGGCACGGCACGGCAAGGGGAAGCAAGGCTAAGGCACGACAACGCAGGGCTAGGCAATGCACGGCAAGGCAAGGCACGGTTTGCAGGAGGCAAGGCTAATGCACGACAACGCAAGGCTAGGCAATGCACGGAAGGCAAGCAAAGAGTAACGGAAGGCAAGGAAGGCAAGGGAAAGCAAGGCAAGTCAAGTGTAACCAAAGGCACGGCCACGGCAAGGGGAAACAAGGCTAAGGCACGGCAACGCAAGGCTAAGCAATGCACGGCAAGGCAAGGAAAGGGTAACGCAAGGCAAGGCACGGTTAGGCGAGGCATGGCTAATGCACGACAACGCAAGGCTAGGCAATGCACGGAAGGCAAGCAAAGAGTAACGGAAGGCAAGGAATGCAAGGCAAAGCAAGGCAACGCAAACAAGGCTATGGCAAGTTGAATAAAGGCTCAGGCACGACAACGCAAGGCTAGGTAATGCACGGCCAGCCAAGGAAAAGGTAACGCAAGGCAAGGCACTGTGAGGCAAGGCAAGGCTAATGCACGACAGCGCAAGGCTAGGCAATGCACGGAAGGCAAGCAAAGAGTAACGGAAACCAAGGAAGGCAAGGGAAAGCAAGGCAAGGCAAGGGTAACGGAAGGAACGGCACGGCAAGGGGAAACACGGCTAAGGCACGACAACGTACGGCTAGGCAATGCACGGCAAGGCAAGGCAAGGGTAACACCAGGCAAGGCACGGTCAGGCAAGGCAAGGCTAATGCACGAAAAGGCAAGGCTAGGCAGTGCACGGCAAGGCAAGGAAAGGGTAACTCAAGTCAAGGCACTGTCAGGCGAGGCAAGGCTAAGGCCCGACAACGCAAGGCTAGGAAATGCACGGAAGGAAAGCAAAGAGTAACGGAAGGCAAGGAAAGCAAGGGAAAGCAAGGCAAGGCAAGGGTAACGGAAGGAACGGCACGGCAAGGGGAAACAAGGCTAAGGCACGACAACGCACGGCTAGGCAATTCACGGCAAGGCAAGGCAAGGGTAACGCCAGGCAAGGCACGGTCAGGCAAGGCAAGACTAATGCACGACAAGGCAAGGCTAGGCAGTGCACGGCAAGGCAAGGAAAGGGTAACGCAAGGCAAGGCACGGTGACGCAAGACAAGGCAAATGCACGACAACGCACGGCTAGGCAATGCACGGAAGGCAAGCAAAGAGTAACGGAACGCAAGGAAGTCAAGGGAAACCAAGGCAACGGAAGGGTAACGGAAGGAATGGCTCGGCAAGGGGAAACAAGGCTAAGGCACGGCAACGCAGGGCTAGGCAATGCACGGCAAGGCAAGGAAAGGGAAACGCAAGGCAAGGCACTGTCAGGCGAGGCAAAACTAATGCACGACTTCGCAAGGCTAGGCAGTGCACGGCTAGGCAAGGAAAGAGTAACGGAAGGAAAGGAAGGCAAGGCAAAGCATGGCAAGGCAAGTGTAAACAAAGGCACGGCCACGGCAAGGGGAAACAAGGCTAAGGCACGACAACGCAAGGCTAGGCAATGCACGGAATGCAAGCAAAGAGTAACGGAAGACAAGGAATGCAAAGGAAAGCAGGGGAAGGCAAGGGTAACGAAAGGAACGGCACGATAAGGGGAATCAAGGCTAAGGCACGACAACACGCTGCTAGGCAATGCAGGGCAAGGCAAGGAAAGGGTAACGCAAGGCAAGGCACGGTTTGGGGAGGCAAGGCTAATGCACGACAACGCAAGGCTAGGCAATGAACGGAAGGAAAGCAAAGAGTAACGGAAGGCAAGGAAGGCAAGGGAAAGCAAGGCAAGGCAAGTGTAACCAAAGGCAAGGCACGGCAATGGGAAACAAGGCTAAGGAACGGCAACGCACGGCTAGGCAATGCACGGCCAGGCAAGGAAAGGGTAACGCAAGGCAAGGCACGGTAAGGCAAGACAAGGCTAATGCACGACAACGCACGGCTAGGCAATGGAAGGCAAGGCAAGGAAAGGGTAACGCAAGGCAAGGCACGGTCGGGCGGGGCAAGGCTAATGCACGACAACGCAAGGCTAGGCAATGCACGGAAGGCAAGCAAAGAGTAACGGAAGGCAAGGAAGGCAAGGGAAACCAAAGCAAGGCAAGGGTAACGGAAGGAACGGCTCGACAAGGGGAAACAAGGCTAAGGCACGGCAACGCAGGGCTAGGCAATGCATGGCAAGGCAAGGAAAGGGTAACGCAAGGAAAGGCACTGTCAGGCGAGTCAAAGCTAATGCACGACATCGCAAGGCTAGGCAGTGCACGGCTAGGCAAGGAAAAAGTAACGGAAGGAAAGGAAGGCAAGGCAAAGCATGGCAAGGCAAGTGTAACAACAGGCACGGCACGGCAAGGGGAAACAAGGCTAAGGCACGACAACGCAAGGCTAGGCAATGCACGGAAGGAAAGCAAAGAGTAACGGAAGGCAAGGAAAGCAAGGGAAAGCAAGGCAAGGCAAGGGTAACGGAAGGAACGGCACGGCAAGGGGAAACAAGGCTAAGGCACGACAATGCAGGGCTAGGCAATGCACGGCAAGGCAAGGAAAGGGTAACGCAAGGCAAGGCACGGTGAGGCAAGACAAGGCAAATGCACGACAACGCACGGCTAGGCAATGCACGGCAAGGCAAGGAAAGGGTACCGCAAGGCAAGGCACGGTCAGGCGAGGCAAGGCTGATGCACGACAACGCACGGCTAGGCAATGCACGGAAGGCAAGCAAAGAGTAAAGGAAGGCAAGGAATGCAAAGGAAAGCAGGGGAAGGCAAGAGTAACGAAAGGAACGGCACGGTAAGGGGAAACAAGGCTGAGGCACGACAACACAGGGCTAGGCAATGCAGGGCAAGGCAAGGAAAGGGTAACGCAAGGCAAGGCACGGTTTGGGGAGGCAAGGCTAATGCACGACAACGCAAGGCTAGGCAATGCACGGAAGGCAAGCAAAGAGTAACGGAAGGAAAGGAAGGCAAGGCAAAGCAAGGCAAGGCAAGTGTAACAAAAGGCAAGGCACGGCAAGGGGAAACAAGGCTAAGAAACGGAAACGCACGGCTAGGCAATGCACGACCAGGCAAGGAAAGGGTAACGCCAGGCAAGGCACGGTCAGGCAAGGCAAGGCTAATGCACGACAACGCAAGGCTAGGCAATGCACGGCAAGGCAAGGAAAGGGTAACGCAAGGCAAGGCACGGTCAGGCGAGGCAAGGCTAAGGCACGACAACGCAAGGCTAGGCAATGCACGGAAGGAGAGCAAAGAGTAACGGAAGGCAAGGAAAGCAAGGGAAAGCAAGGCAAGGCAAGGGTAACGGAAGGAACGGCACGGCAAGGGGAAACAAGGCTAAGGCACGACAACACAGGGCTAGGCAATGCAGGGCAAGGCAAGGAAAGGGTAACGCAAGGCAAGGCACGGTTTGGGGAGGCAAGGCTAATGCACGACAACGCAAGGCTAGGCAATGAACGGAAGGCAAGCAAAGAGTAACAGAAGGCAAGGAAGGCAAGGGAAAGCAAGGCAAGGCAAGTGTAACCAAAGGCACGCCCACGGCAAGGGGAAACAAGGCTAAGGCACGGCAACGCAAGGCTAGGCAATGCACGGCAAGGCAAGGAAAGGGTAACGCAAGGCAAGCCACGGTTAGGCGAGGCTTGGCTAAGGCTCGACAACGCAAGGCTAGGCAATGCACGGAAGGCAAGCAAAGAGTAACGGAAGGCAAGGAATGCAACGCAAAGCAAGGCAACGCAAACAAGGCTATGGCAAGGTGAAAAAAGGCTCAGGCACGACAACGCAAGGCTAGGCAATGCATGGAAGGCAAGCAAAGAGTAACGGAATGGAAGGAAGGCAAGGCAAAGCAAGGCAAAGCAAGCAAGTCTATGGCAAGGTGAAACAAGGCTAAGGCACCACAACGCACGTCTAGGCAATGCACGGCCAGGCAAGGAAAGGGTAACGCAAGGCAAGGCACGGTCAGGCAAGGCAAGGTTAATGCACGACAACGCAAGGCTAGGCAATGCACGGAAGGCAAGCAAAGAGTAACGGAAGGCAAGTAAGGCAAGGGAAAGCAAGGCAAGGCAAGGGTAACGGAAGGAACGGCACGGCAAGGGGAAACAAGGCTAAGGCACGGCAACGCACGGCTAGGCAATGCAGGGCAAGGCAAGGAAATGGTAACGCAAGGCAAGGCACGGTTTGGGGAGGCAAGGCTAATTCACGACAACGCAAGGCTAGGCAGTGCACGGCTAGGCAAGGAAAGAGTAACGGAAGGAAAGGAAGGCAAGGCAAAGCAAGGCAAGGCAAGTGTAACAAAAGGCAAGGCACGGCAAGGGGAAACAAGGCTAAGGCACGACAATGCAGGGCTAGGCAATGCACGGCAAGACAAGGAAAGGGTAACGCAAGGGAAGGCACGGTGAGGCAAGACAAGGCAAATGCACGACAACGCACGGCTACGCAATGCACGGCAAGGGAAGGAAAGGGTACCGCAAGGCAAGGCACGGTCAGGCGAGGCAAGGCTGATGCACGACAACGCACGGCTAGGCAATGCACGGAAGGCAAGCAAAGAGTAAAGGAAGGCAAGGAAGGCTAGGGAAAGCAGGGGAAGGCAATGGTAACGGAAGGAAAGGCACGGTAAGGGCAAACAAGACTAAGGCACGACAACACAGGGCTAGGCAATGCAGGGCAAGGCAAGGAAATGGTAACGCAAGGCAAGGCACGGTTTGGGGAGGCAAGGCTAATGCACGACAACGCAAGGCTAGGCAGTGCACGGCTAGGCAAGGAAAGAGTAACGGAAGGAAAGGAAGGCAAGGCAAAGCAAGGCAAGGAAAGTGTAACAAAAGGCAAGGCACGGCAAAGGAAAACAAGGCTAAGGAACGGCAACGCACGGCTAGGCAATGCACGGCCAGGCAAGGAAAGGGTAACGCAAGGCAAGGCACGGTAAGGCAAGACAAGGCTAATGCACGACAACGCACGGCTAGGCAATGCGAGGCAAGGCAAGGAAAGGGTAACGCAAGGCAAGGCACGGTCAGGCGAGGCAAGGCTAATGCACGACAACGCAAGGCTAGGCAATGCACTTAAGGCAAGCAAAGAGTAACAGAAGGCAAGGAAGGCAAGGGAAACCAAAGCAAGGCAAGGGTAACGGAAGGAACGGCTCGACAAGGGGAAACAAGGCTAAGGCACGACAACGCAAGGCTAGGCAATGCACGGCAAGGCAAGGAAAGGGTAACGCAAGGAAAGGCACTGTCAGGCGAGTCAAAGCTAATGCACGACATCGCAAGGCTAGGCAGTGCACGGCTAGGCAAGGAAAAAGTAACGGAAGGAAAGGAAGGCAAGGCAAAGCATGGCAAGGCAAGTGTAACAACAGGCACGGCACGGCAAGGGGAAACAAGGCTAAGGCACGACAAAGCAAGGCTAGGCAATGCAGGGCAAGGCAAGGAAAGGGTAACGCAAGGCAAGGCACGGTTTGGGGAGGCAAGGCTAATGCACGACAACGCAAGGCTAGGCAATGCACGGAAGGCAAGCAAAGAGTAACGGAAGGCAAGGAAGGCAAGGGAAAGCAAGGCAAGGCAAGGGTAACAGAAGGCAAGGCACGAGGCAAGGCTAAGGCACGACAACGCAAGGCTAGGCAATGCACGGCAAGGCAAGGAAAGGGTAACGCAAGGCAAGGCACGGTTAGGCGAGGCATGGCTAATGCACGACAACGCAAGGCTAGGCAATGCACGGAAGGCAAGCAAAGAGTAACGGAAGGCAAGGAATGCAAGGCAAAGCAAGGCAACGCAAACAAGGCTATGGCAAGGTGAATAAAGGCTCAGGCACGACAACGCAAGGCTAGGTAATGCACGGCCAGCCAAGGAAAAGGTAACGCAAGGCAAGGCACTGTGAGGCAAGGCAAGGCTAATGCACGACAGCGCAAGGCTAGGCAATGCACGGAAGGCAAGCAAAGAGTAACGGAAACCAAGGAAGGCAAGGGAAAGCAAGGCAAGGCAAGGGTAACGGAAGGAACGGCACGGCAAGGGGAAACACGGCTAAGGCACGACAACGCACGGCTAGGCAATGCACGGCAAGGCAAGGCAAGGGTAACACCAGGCAAGGCACGGTCAGGCAAGGCAAGGCTAATGCACGAAAAGGCAAGGCTAGGCAGTGCACGGCAAGGCAAGGAAAGGGTAACTCAAGTCAAGGCACTGTCAGGCGAGGCAAGGCTAAGGCACGACAACGCAAGGCTAGGAAATGCACGGAAGGAAAGCAAAGAGTAACGGAAGGCAAGGAAAGCAAGGGAAAGCAAGGCAAGGCAAGGGTAACAGAAGGAACGGCACGGCAAGGGGAAACAAGGCTAAGGCACGGCAACGCACGGCTAGGCAATGCACGGCAAGGCAAGGAAAGGGTAACACAAGGCAAGGCACCCTCAGGCAAGGCAAGACTAATGCACGACAACGCAAGGCTAGGCAGTGCACGGTAAGGCAAGGAAAGAGTAACGCAAGGCAAGGCACGGTGAGGCAAGACAAGGCAAATGCACGACAACGCACGGCTAGGCAATGCACGGAAGGCAAGCAAAGAGTAACGGAACGCAAGGAAGTCAAGGGAAACCAAGGCAACGGAAGGGTAACGGAAGGAATGGCTCGGCAAGGGGAAACAAGGCTAAGGCACGGCAACGCAGGGCTAGGCAATGCACGGCAAGGCAAGGAAAGGGAAACGCAAGGCAAGGCACTGTCAGGCGAGGCAAAACTAATGCACGACTTCGCAAGGCTAGGCAGTGCACGGCTAGGCAAGGAAAGAGTAACGGAAGGAAAGGTAGGCAAGGCAAAGCATGGCAAGGCAAGTGTAAACAAAGGCACGGCCACGGCAAGGGGAAACAAGGCTAAGGCACGACAACGCAAGGCTAGGCAATGCACGGAATGCAAGCAAAGAGTAACGGAAGACAAGGAATGCAAAGGAAAGCAGGGGAAGGCAAGGGTAACGAAAGGAACGGCACGATAAGGGGAATCAAGGCTAAGGCACGACAACACGCTGCTAGGCAATGCAGGGCAAGGCAAGGAAAGGGTAACGCAAGGCAAGGCACGGTTTGGGGAGGCAAGGCTAATGCACGACAACGCAAGGCTAGGCAATGAACGGAAGGAAAGCAAAGAGTAACGGAAGGCAAGGAAGGCAAGGGAAAGCAAGGCAAGGCAAGTGTAACCAAAGGCAAGGCACGGCAATGGGAAACAAGGCTAAGGAACGGCAACGCACGGCTAGGCAATGCACGGCCAGGCAAGGAAAGGGTAACGCAAGGCAAGGCACGGTAAGGCAAGACAAGGCTAATGCACGACAACGCACGGCTAGGCAATGGAAGGCAAGGCAAGGAAAGGGTAACGCAAGGCAAGGCACGGTCGGGCGGGGCAAGGCTAATGCACGACAACGCAAGGCTAGGCAATGCACGGAAGGCAAGCAAAGAGTAACGGAAGGCAAGGAAGGCAAGGGAAACCAAAGCAAGACAAGGGTAACGGAAGGAACGGCTCGACAAGGGGAAACAAGGCTAAGGCACGGCAACGCAGGGCTAGGCAATGCATGGCAAGGCAAGGAAAGGGTAACGCAAGGCAAGGCACTGTCAGGCGAGTCAAAGCTAATGCACGACATCGCAAGGCTAGGCAGTGCACGGCTAGGCAAGGAAAAAGTAACGGAAGGAAAGGAAGGCAAGGCAAAGCATGGCAAGGCAAGTGTAACAACAGGCACGGCACGGCAAGGGGAAACAAGGCTAAGGCACGACAACGCAAGGCTAGGCAATGCACGGAAGGCAAGCAAAGAGTAACGGAAGGCAAGGAATGCAAAGGAAAGCAGGGGAAGGCAAGGGTAACGAAAGGAACGGCACGGTAAGGGGAAACAAGGCTAAGGCACGACAACACAGGGCTAGGCAATGCAGGGCAAGGCAAGGAAAGGGTAACGCAAGGCAAGGCACGGTTTGGGGAGGCAAGGCTAATGCACGACAACGCAAGGCTAGGCAATGCACGGAAGGCAAGCAAAGAGTAACGGAAGGCAAGGAAGGCAAGGGAAAGCAAGGCAAGTCAAGTGTAACCAAAGGCACGGCCACGGCAAGGGGAAACAAGGCTAAGGCACGGCAACGCAAGGCTAGGCAATGCACGGCAAGGCAAGGAAAGGGTAACGCAAGGCAAGGCACGGTTAGGCGAGGCATGGCTAAGGCACGACAACGCAAGGCTAGGCAATGCACGGAAGGCAAGCAAAGAGTAACGGAAGGCAAGGAATGCAAGGCAAAGCAAGGCAACGCAAACAAGGCTATGGCAAGGTGAATAAAGGCTCAGGCACGACAACGCAAGGCTAGGCAATGCACGGCCAGGCAAGGAAAAGGTAACGCAAGGCAAGGCACTGTGAGGCAAGGCAAGGCTAATGCACGACAGCGCAAGGCTAGGCAATGCACGGAAGGCAAGCAAAGAGTAACGGAAACCAAGGAAGGCAAGGGAAAGCAAGGCAAGGCAAGGGTAACGGAAGGAACGGCACGGCAAGGGGAAACACGGCTAAGGCACGACAACGCACGGCTAGGCAATGCACGGCAAGGCAAGGCAAGGGTAACACCAGGCAAGGCACGGTCAGGCAAGGCAAGGCTAATGCACGAAAAGGCAAGGCTAGGCAGTGCACGGCAAGGCAAGGAAAGGGTAACGGAAGGCAAGGCACTGTCAGGCGAGGCAAAACTAATGCACGACATCGCAAGGCTAGGCAGTGCACGGCTAGGCAAGGAAAGAGTAACGGAAGGAAAGGAAGGCAAGGCAAAGCATGGCAAGGCAAGTGTAACCAAAGGCACGGCCACGGCAAGGGGAAACAAGGCTAAGGCACGACAACGCAAGGCTAGGCAATGCACGGAATGCAAGCAAAGAGTAACGGAAGACAAGGAATGCAAAGGAAAGCAGGGGAAGGCAAGGGTAACGAAAGGAACGGCACGATAAGGGGAAACAAGGCTAAGGCACGACAACACGCTGCTAGGCAATGCAGGGCAAGGCAAGGAAAGGGTAACGCAAGGCAAGGCACGGTTTGGGGAGGCAAGGCTAATGCACGACAACGCAAGGCTAGGCAATGAACGGAAGGCAAGCAAAGAGTAACAGAAGGCAAGGAAGGCAAGGGAAAGCAAGGCAAGGCAAGTGTAACCAAAGGCACGGCCACGGCAAGGGGAAACAAGGCTAAGGCACGGCAACGCAAGGCTAGGCAATGCACGGCAAGGCAAGGAAAGGGTAACGCAAGGCAAGCCACGGTTAGGCGAGGCTTGGCTAAGGCTCGACAACGCAAGGCTAGGCAATGCACGGAAGGCAAGCAAAGAGTAACGGAAGGCAAGGAATGCAACGCAAAGCAAGGCAACGCAAACAAGGCTATGGCAAGGTGAAAAAAGGCTCAGGCACGACAACGCAAGGCTAGGCAATGCACGGAAGGCAAGCAAAGAGTAACGGAATGGAAGGAAGGCAAGGCAAAGCAAGGCAAAGCAAGCAAGTCTATGGCAAGGTGAAACAAGGCAAAGGCACCACAACGCACGTCTAGGCAATGCACGGCCAGCCAAGGAAAAGGTAACGCAAGGCAAGGCACTGTGAGGCAAGGCAAGGTTAATGCACGACAGCGCAAGCCTAGGCAATGCACGGAAGGCAAGCAAAGAGTAACGGAAACCAAGGAAGGCAAGGGAAAGCAAGGCAAGGCAAGGGTAACGGAAGGAACAGCACGGCAAGGGGAAACACGGCTAAGGCACGACAACGCACGGCTAGGCAATGCACGGCAAGGCAAGGCAAGGGTAACACCAGGCAAGGCACGGTCAGGCAAGGCAAGGCTAATGCACGACAAGGCAAGGCTAGGCAGTGCACGGCAAGGCAAGGAAAGGGTAACGCAAGGCAAGGCACTGTCAGGCGAGGCAAGGCTAAGGCACGACAACGCAAGGCTAGGCAATGCACGGAAGGAAAGCAAAGAGTAACGGAAGGCAAGGAAAGCAAGGGAAAGCAAGGCAAGGCAAGGGTAACGGAAGGAACGGCACGGCAAGGGGAAACAAGGCTAAGGCACGACAACACAGGGCTAGGCAATGCAGGGCAAGGCAAGGAAAGGGTAACGCAAGGCAAGGCACGGTTTGGGGAGGCAAGGCTAATGCACGACAACGCAAGGCTAGGCAATGCACGGAAGGCAAGCAAAGAGTAACGGAAGGCAAGGAATGCAAGGCAAAGCAAGGCAACGCAAGCAAGGCTATGGCAAGTTGAAAAAAGGCTAAGGCACGACCACGCAAGGCTAGGCAATGCACGGAAGGCAAGCAAAGAGTAACGGAAGGCAAGGAAGGCAAGGCAAAGCAAGGCAACGCAAGCAAGGCTATGGCAAGGTGAAAAAAGGCTAAGACACGACGACGCAAGGCTAGGCAATGCACGGAAGGCAAGCAAAGAGTAACGGAATGGAAGGAAGGCAAGGCAAAGCAAGGCAAAGCAAGCAAGTCTATGGCAAGGTGAAACAAGGCAAAGGCACCACAACGCACGTCTAGGCAATGCACGGCCAGCCAAGGAAAAGGTAACGCAAGGCAAGGCACTGTGAGGCAAGGCAAGGCTAATGCACGACAGCGCAAGGCTAGGCAATGCACGGAAAGCAAGCAAAGCGTAACGGAAACCAAGGAAGGCAAGGGAAAGCAAGGCAAGGCAAGGGTAACGGAAGGAACAGCACGGCAAGGGGAAACACGGCTAAGGCACGACAACGCACGGCTAGGCAATGCACGGCAAGGCAAGGCAAGGTTAACACCAGGCAAGGCACGGTCAGGCAAGGCAAGGCTAATGCACGACAAGGGAAGGCTAGGCAGTGCACGGCAAGGCAAGGAAAGGGTAACGCAAGGCAAGGCACTGTCAGGCGAGGCAAGGCTAAGGCACGACAACGCAAGGCTAGGCAATGCACGGAAGGAAAGCAAAGAGTAACGGAAGGCAAGGAAAGCAAGGGAAAGCAAGGCAAGGCAAGGGTAACGGAAGGAACGGCACGGCAAGGGGAAACAAGGCTAAGGCACGACAATGCAGGGCTAGGCAATGCACGGCAAGGCAAGGAAAGGGTAACGCAAGGCAAGGCACGGTCAGGCGAGGCAAGGCTAAGGCACGACAACGCAAGGCTAGGCAATGCACGGAAGGCAAGCAAAGAGTAACGGAAGGCAAGGAAGGCAAGGGAAAGCAGGGGAAGGCAAGGGTAACGAAAGGAACGGCACGGTAAGGGGAAACAAGGCTGAGGCACGACAACACAGGGCTAGGCAATGCAGGGCAAGGCAAGGAAAGGGTAACGCAAGGCAAGGCACGGTTTGGGGAGGCAAGGCTAATGCACGACAACGCAAGGCTAGGCAATGCACGGAAGGCAAGCAAAGAGTAACGGAAGGAAAGGAAGGCAAGGCAAAGCAAGGCAAGGCAAGTGTAACAAAAGGCAAGGCACGGCAAGGGGAAACAAGGCTAAGGAACGGAAACGCACGGCTAGGCAATGCACGACCAGGCAAGGAAAGGGTAACGCCAGGCAAGGCACGGTCAGGCAAGGCAAGGCTAATGCACGACAAGGCAAGGCTAGGCAGTGCACGGCAAGGCAAGGAAAGGGTAACGCAAGGCAAGGCACTGTCAGGCGAGGCAAGGCTAAGGCACGACAACGCAAGGCTAGGCAATGCACGGAAGGAGAGCAAAGAGTAACGGAAGGCAAGGAAAGCAAGGGAAAGCAAGGCAAGGCAAGGGTAACGGAAGGAACGGCACGGCAAGGGGAAACAAGGCTAAGGCACGACAACACAGGGCTAGGCAATGCACGGCAAGGCAAGGAAAGGGTAACGCAAGGCAAGGCACGGTCAGGGGAGGCAAGGCTAATGCACGACAACGCAAGGCTAGGCAATGCACGGAAGGCAAGCAAAGAGTAACGGAAGGAAAGGAAGGCAAGGCAAAGCAAGGCAAGGCAAGTGTAACAAAAGGCAAGGCACGGCAAGGGGAAACAAGGCTAAGGAACGGAAACGCACGGCTAGGCAATGCACGACCAGGCAAGGAAAGGGTAACGCAAGGGAAGGCACGGTCAGGCGAGGCAAGGCTAATGCACGACAACGCAAGGCTAGGCAGTGAACGGCAAGGCAAGGAAAGGGTAACGCAAGGCAAGGCACTGTCAGGCGAGGCAAGGCTAAGGCACGACAACGCAAGGCTAGGCAATGCACGGAAGGAAAGCAAAGAGTAACGGAAGGCAAGGAAAGCAAGGGAAAGCAAGGCAAGGCAAGGGTAACGGAAGGAACGGCACGGCAAGGGGAAACAAGGCTAAGACACGACAACACAGGGCTAGGCAATGCAGGGCAAGGCAAGGGTAACGCCAGGCAAGGCACGGTCAGGCAAGGCAAGGCTAATGCACGGCAAGGCATGGCTAGGCAGTGTACGGCAAGGCAAGGAAATGGTAACGCAAGGCAAGGCACTGTCAGGCGAGGCAAGGCTAAGGCACGACAACGCAAGGCTAGGCAATGCACGGAAGGAAAGCAAAGAGTAACGGAAGGCAAGGAAAGCAAGGGAAAGCAAGGCAAGGCAAGGGTAACGGAAGGAACGGCACGGCAAGGGGAAACAAGGCTAAGGCACGACAACACAGGGCTAGGCAATGCAGGGCAAGGCAAGGAAAGGGTAACGCAAGGCAAGGCACGGTTTGGGGAGGCAAGGCTAATGCACGACAACGCAAGGCTAGGCAATGCACGGAAGGCAAGCAAAGAGTAACGGAAGGCAAGGAATGCAAGGCAAAGCAAGGCAACGCAAGCAAGGCTATGGCAAGGTGAAAAAAGGCTAAGGCACGACCACGCAAGGCTAGGCAATGCACGGAAGGCAAGCAAAGAGTAACGGAAGGCAAGGAATGCAAGGCAAAGCAAGGCAACGCAAGCAAGGCTATGGCAAGGTGAAAAAAGGCTAAGGCACGACAGCGCAAGGTTAGGCAATGCACGGAAGGCAAGCAAAGAGTAACGGAATGGAAGGTAGGCAAGGCAAAGCAAGGCAAAGCAAGCAAGGCTATGGCAAGGTGAAACAAGGCTAAGGCACCACAACGCACGGCTAGGCAATGCACGGCCAGCCAAGGAAAAGGTAACGCAAGGCAAGGCACTGTGAGGCAAGGGAATGCTAATGCACGACAGCGCAAGGCTAGGCAATGCACGGCAAGGCAAGGAAAGGGTAACGCAAGGCAAGGCACGGTCAGGCGAGGCAAGGCTAAGGCACGACAACGCAAGGCTAGGCAGTGCACGGCTAGGCAAGGAAAGAGTAACGGAAGGAAAGGAAGGCAAGGCAAAGCAAGGCAAGGCAAGTGTAACAAAAGGCAAGGCACGGCAAGGGGAAACAAGGCTAAGGAACGGCAACGCACGGCTAGGCAATGCACGGCCAGGCAAGGAAAGGGTAACGCAAGGCAAGGCACGGTAAGGCAAGACAAGGCTAATGCACGACAACGCACGGCTAGGCAATGCGAGGCAAGGCAAGGAAAGGGTAACGCAAGGCAAGGCACGGTCAGGCGAGGCAAGGCTAATGCACGACAACGCAAGGCTAGGCAATGCGCGGAAGGCAAGCAAAGAGTAACGGAAGGCAAGGAAGGCAAGGGAAAAGAAAGCAAGGCAAGGGTAACGGAAGGAACGGCTCGACAAGGGGAAACAAGGCTAAGGCACGGCAACGCAGGGCTAGGCAATGCACGGCAAGGCAAGGAAAGGGTAACGCAAGGAAAGGCACTGTCAGGCGAGTCAAAGCTAATGCACGACATCGCAAGGCTAGGCAGTGCACGGCTAGGCAAGGAAAAAGTAACGGAAGGAAAGGAAGGCAAGGCAAAGCATGGCAAGGCAAGTGTAACAACAGGCACGGCACGGCAAGGGGAAACAAGGCTAAGGCACGACAACGCAAGGCTAGGCAATGCAGGGCAAGGCAAGGAAAGGGTAACGCAAGGCAAGGCACGGTTTGGGGAGGCAAGGCTAATGCACGACAACGCAAGGCTAGGCAATGCACGGAAGGCAAGCAAAGAGTAACGGAAGGCAAGGAAGGCAAGGGAAAGCAAGGCAAGGCAAGTGTAACCAAAGGCACGGCCACGGCAAGGGGAAACAAGGCTAAGGCACGGCAACGCATGGCTAGGCAATGCAGGGCAAGGTAAAGAAAGGGTAACGCAAGGCAAGGCACGGTTAGGCGAGGCATGGCTAATGCACGACAACGCAAGGCTAGGCAATGCACGGAAGGCAAGCAAAGAGTAACGGAAGGCAAGGAATGCAAGGCAAAGCAAGGCAACGCAAACAAGGCTATGGCAAGGTGAATAAAGGCTCAGGCACGACAGCGCAAGGCTAGGTAATGCACGGCAAGGCAAGGCAAGGGTAACACCAGGCAAGGCACGGTCAGGCAAGGCAAGGCTAATGCACGAAAAGGCAAGGCTAGGCAGTGCACGGCAAGGCAAGGAAAGGGTAACTCAAGGCAAGGCACTGTCAGGCGAGGCAAGGCTAAGGCACGACAACGCAAGGCTAGGAAATGCACGGAAGGAAAGCAAAGAGTAACGGAAGGCAAGGAAAGCAAGGGAAAGCAAGGCAAGGCAAGGGTAACGGAAAGAACGGCACGGCAAGGGGAAACAAGGCTAAGGCACGACAACGCACGGCTAGGCAATTCACGGCAAGGCAAGGCAAGGGTAACGCCAGGCAAGGCACGGTCAGGCAAGGCAAGACTAATGCACGACAAGGCAAGGCTAGGCAGTGCACGGCAAGGCAAGGAAAGGGTACCGCAAGGCAAGGCACGGTGACGCAAGACAAGGCAAATGCACGACAACGCACGGCTAGGCAATGCACGGAAGGCAAGCAAAGAGTAACGGAACGCAAGGAAGTCAAGGGAAACCAAGGCAAGGGAAGGGTAACGGAAGGAATAGCTCGGCAAGGGGAAACAAGGCTAAGGCACGGCAACGCAGGGCTAGGCAATGCACGGCAAGGCAAGGAAAGGGTAACGCAAGGCAAGGCACTGTCAGGCGAGGCAAAACTAATGCACGACTTCGCAAGGCTAGGCAGTGCACGGCTAGGCAAGGAAAGAGTAACGGAAGGAAAGGAAGGCAAGGCAAAGCATGGCAAGGCAAGTGTAAACAAGGGCACGGCCACGGCAAGGGGAAACAAGGCTAAGGCACGACAACGCAAGGCTAGGCAATGCACGGAATGCAAGCAAAGAGTAACGGAAGACAAGGAATGCAAAGGAAAGCAGGGGAAGGCAAGGGTAACGAAAGGAACGGCACGATAAGGGGAATCAAGGCTAAGGCACGACAACACGCTGCTAGGCAATGCAGGGCAAGGCAAGGAAAGGGTAACGCAAGGCAAGGCACGGTTTGGGGAGGCAAGGCTAATGCACGACAACGCAAGGCTAGGCAATGAACGGAAGGCAAGCAAAGAGTAACGGAAGGCAAGGAAGGCAAGGGAAAGCAAGGCAAGGCAAGTGTAACCAAAGGCACGGCCACGGCAAGGGGAAACAAGGCTAAGGCACGGCAACGCAAGGCTAGGCAATGCACGGAAGGCAAGCAAAGAGTAACGGAAGGCAAGTAATGCAAGGGAAAGCAGGGGAAGGCAAGGGTAACGAAAGGAACGGCACGGTAAGGGGAAACAAGGCTAAGGCACGACAACACAGGGCTAGGCAATGCAGGGCAAGGCAAGGTAAGGGTAACGCAAGGCAAGGCACGGTCAGGCGAGGCAAGGCTAAGGCACGACAACGCAAGGCTAGGCAATGCACGGAAGGCAAGCAAAGAGTAACGGAAGGCAAGGAAGGCAAGGGAAAGCAAGGCAAGGCAAGGGTAACGGAAGGAACGGCACGGCAAGGGGAAACAAGGCTAAGGCACGGCAACGCATGGCTAGGCAATGCAGGGCAAGGCAAGGAAATGGTAACGCAAGGCAAGGCACGATTTGGGGAGGCAAGGCTAATGCACGACAACGCAAGGCTAGGCAGTGCACGGCTAGGCAAGGAAAGAGTAACGGAAGGAAAGGAAGGCAAGGCAAAGCAAGGCAAGGCAAGTGTAACAAAAGGCAAGGCACGGCAATGGGAAACAAGGCTAAGGAACGGCAACGCACGGCTAGGCAATGCACGGCCAGGCAAGGAAAGGGTAACGCAAGGCAAGGCACGGTAAGGCAAGACAAGGCTAATGCACGACAACGCACGGCTAGGCAATGGAAGGCAAGGCAAGGAAAGGGTAACGCAAGGCAAGGCACGGTCGGGCGGGGCAAGGCTAATGCACGACAACGCAAGGCTAGGCAATGCACGGAAGGCAAGCAAAGAGTAACGGAAGGCAAGGAAGGCAAGGGAAAGCAAAGCAAGGCAAGGGTAACGGAAGGAACGGCTCGACAAGGGGAAACAAGGCTAAGGCACGGCAACGCAGTGCTAGGCAATGCATGGCAAGGCAAGGAAAGGGTAACGCAAGGCAAGGCACTGTCAGGCGAGTCAAAGCTAATGCACGACATCGCAAGGCTAGGCAGTGCACGGCTAGGCAAGGAAAAAGTAACGGAAGGAAAGGAAGGCCAGGCAAAGCATGGCAAGGCAAGTGTAACAACAGGCACGGCACGGCAAGGGGAAACAAGGCTAAGGCACGACAACGCAAGGCTAGGCAATGCACGGAAGGCAAGCAAAGAGTAACGGAAGGCAAGGAATGCAAAGGAAAGCAGGGGAAGGCAAGGGTAACGAAAGGAACGGCACGGTAAGGGGAAACAAGGCTAAGGCACGACAACACAGGGCTAGGCAATGCAGGGCAAGGCAAGGAAAGGGTAACGCAAGGCAAGGCACGGTTTGGGGAGGCAAGGCTAATGCACGACAACGCAAGGCTAGGCAATGCACGGAAGGCAAGCAAAGAGTAACGGAAGGCAAGGAAGGCAAGGGAAAGCAAGGCAAGTCAAGTGTAACCAAAGGCACGGCCACGGCAAGGGGAAACAAGGCTAAGGCACGGCAACGCAAGGCTGGGCAATGCACGGCAAGGCAAGGAAAGGGTAACGCAAGGCAAGGCACGGTTAGGCGAGGCATGGCTAAGGCACGACAACGCAAGGCTAGGCAATGCACGGAAGGCAAGCAAAGAGTAACGGAAGGCAAGGAATGCAAGGCAAAGCAAGGCAACGCAAACAAGGCTATGGCAAGGTGAATAAAGGCTCAGGCACGACAACGCAAGGCTAGGCAATGCACGGCCAGGCAAGGAAAAGGTAACGCAAGGCAAGGCACTGTGAGGCAAGGCAAGGCTAATGCACGACAGCGCAAGGCTAGGCAATGCACGGAAGGCAAGCAAAGAGTAACGGAAACCAAGGAAGGCAAGGGAAAGCAAGGCAAGGCAAGGGTAACGGAAGGAACGGCACGGTCAGGCAAGGCAAGGCTAATGCACGACAACGCAAGGCTAGGCAGTGCACGGCAAGGCAAGGAAAGGGTAACGCAAGGCAAGGCACTGTCAGGCGAGGCAAAACTAATGCACGACATCGCAAGGCTAGGCAGTGCACGGCTAGGCAAGGAAAGAGTAACGGAAGGAAAGGACGGCAAGGCAAAACATGGCAAGGCAAGTGTAACCAAAGGCACGGCCACGGCAAGGGGAAACAAGGCTAAGGCACGACAACGCAAGGCTAGGCAATGCACGGCAAGGCAAGGAAAGGGTAACGCAAGGCAAGGCACGGTAAGGCAAGACAAGGCTAATGCACGACAACGCACGGCTAGGCAATGGAAGGCAAGGCAAGGAAAGGGTAACGCAAGGCAAGGCACGGTCGGGCGGGGCAAGGCTAATGCACGACAACGCAAGGCTAGGCAATGCACGGAAGGCAAGCAAAGAGTAACGGAAGGCAAGGAAGGCAAGGGAAACCAAAGCAAGGCAAGGGTAATGGAAGGAACGGCTCGACAAGGGGAAAAAAGGCTAAGGCACGGCAACGCAGGGCTAGGCAATGCAGGGCAAGGCAAGGAAAGGGTAACGCAAGGCAAGGCACGGTTTGGGGAGGCAAGGCTAATGCACGACAACGCAAGGCTAGGCAATGAACGGAAGGCAAGCAAAGAGTAACGGAAGGCAAGGAATGCAAAGGAAAGCAGGGGAAGGCAAGGGTAACGAAAGGAACGGCACGATAAGGGGAAACAAGGCTAAGGCACGACAACACGCTGCTAGGCAATGCAGGGCAAGGCAAGGAAAGGGTAACGCAAGGCAAGGCACGGTTTGGGGAGGCAAGGCTAATGCACGACAACGCAAGGCTAGGCAATGAACGGAAGGCAAGCAAAGAGTAACAGAAGGCAAGGAAGGCAAGGGAAAGCAAGGCAAGGCAAGTGTAACCAAAGGCACGGCCACGGCAAGGGGAAACAAGGCTAAGGCACGGCAACGCAAGGCTAGGCAATGCACGGCAAGGCAAGGAAAGGGTAACGCAAGGCAAGCCACGGTTAGGCGAGGCTTGGCTAAGGCTCGACAACGCAAGGCTAGGCAATGCACGGAAGGCAAGCAAAGAGTAACGGAAGGCAAGGAATGCAACGCAAAGCAAGGCAACGCAAACAAGGCTATGGCAAGGTGAAAAAAGGCTCAGGCACGACAACGCAAGGCTAGGCAATGCACGGAAGGCAAGCAAAGAGTAACGGAATGGAAGGAAGGCAAGGCAAAGCAAGGCAAAGCAAGCAAGTCTATGGCAAGGTGAAACAAGGCAAAGGCACCACAACGCACGTCTAGGCAATGCACGGCCAGCCAAGGAAAAGGTAACGCAAGGCAAGGCACTGTGAGGCAAGGCAAGGTTATTGCACGACAGCGCAAGGCTAGGCAATGCACGGAAGGCAAGCAAAGAGTAACGGAAACCAAGGAAGGCAAGGGAAAGCAAGGCAAGGCAAGGGTAACGGAAGGAACAGCACGGCAAGGGGAAACACGGCTAAGGCACGACAACGCACGGCTAGGCAATGCACGGCAAGGCAAGGCAAGGGTAACACCAGGCAAGGCACGGTCAGGCAAGGCAAGGCTAATGCACGACAAGGCAAGGCTAGGCAGTGCACGGCTAGGCAAGGAAAGAGTAACGGAAGGAAAGGAAGGCAAGGCAAAGCAAGGCAAGGCAAGTGTAACAAAAGGCAAGGCACGGCAATGGGAAACAAGGCTAAGGAACGGCAACGCACGGCTAGGCAATGCACGGCCACGCAAGGAAAGGGTAACGCAAGGCAAGGCACGGTAAGGCAAGACAAGGCTAATGCACGACAACGCACGGCTAGGCAATGGAAGGCAAGGCAAGGAAAGGGTAACGCAAGGCAAGGCACGGTCGGGCGGGGCAAGGCTAATGCACGACAACGCAAGGCTAGGCAATGCACGGAAGGCAAGCAAAGAGTAACGGAAGGCAAGGAAGGCAAGGGAAACCAAAGCAAGGCAAGGGTAACGGAAGGAACGGCTCGACAAGGGGAAACAAGGCTAAGGCACGGCAACGCAGGGCTAGGCAATGCATGGCAAGGCAAGGAAAGGGTAACGCAAGGCAAGGCACTGTCAGGCGAGTCAAAGCTAATGCACGACATCGCAAGGCTAGGCAGTGCACGGCTAGGCAAGGAAAAAGTAACGGAAGGAAAGGAAGGCAAGGCAAAGCATGGCAAGGCAAGTGTAACAACAGGCACGGCACGGCAAGGGGAAACAAGGCTAAGCCACGACAACGCAAGGCTAGGCAATGCACGGAAGGCAAGCAAAGAGTAACGGAAGGCAAGGAATGCAAAGGAAAGCAGGGGAAGGCAAGGGTAACGAAAGGAACGGCACGGTAAGGGGAAACAAGGCTAAGGCACGACAACACAGGGCTAGGCAATGCAGGGCAAGGCAAGGAAAGGGTAACGCAAGGCAAGGCACGGTTTGGGGAGGCAAGGCTAATGCACGACAACGCAAGGCTAGGCAATGCACGGAAGGCAAGCAAAGAGTAACGGAAGGCAAGGAAGGCAAGGGAAAGCAAGGCAAGTCAAGTGTAACCAAAGGCACGGCCACGGCAAGGGGAAACAAGGCTAAGGCACGGCAACGCAAGGCTAGGCAATGCACGGCAAGGCAAGGAAAGGGTAACGCAAGGCAAGGCACGGTTAGCCGAGGCATGGCTAAGGCACGACAACGCAAGGCTAGGCAATGCACGGAAGGCAAGCAAAGAGTAACGGAAGGCAAGGAATGCAAGGCAAAGCAAGGCAACGAAAACAAGGCTATGGCAAGGTGAATAAAGGCTCAGGCACGACAACGCAAGGCTAGGCAATGCACGGCCAGGCAAGGAAAAGGTAACGCAAGGCAAGGCACTGTGAGGCAAGGCAAGGCTAATGCACGACAGCGCAAGGCTAGGCAATGCACGGAAGGCAAGCAAAGAGTAACGGAAACCAAGGAAGGCAAGCGAAAGCAAGGCAAGGCAAGGGTAACGGAAGGAACGGCACGGCAAGGGGAAACACGGCTAAGGCACGACAACGCACGGCTAGGCAATGCACGGCAAGGCAAGGCAAGGGTAACACCAGGCAAGGCACGGTCAGGCAAGGCAAGGCTAATGCACGAAAAGGCAAGGCTAGGCAGTGCACGGCAAGGCAAGGAAAGGGTAACGCAAGGCAAGGCACTGTCAGGCGAGGCAAAACTAATGCACGACATCGCAAGGCTAGGCAGTGCACAGCTAGGCAAGGAAAGAGTAACGGAAGGAAAGGAAGGCAAGGCAAAGCATGGCAAGGCAAGTGTAACCAAAGGCACGGCCACGGCAAGGGGAAACAAGGCTAAGGCACGGCAACGCACGGCTAGGCAATGCAGGGCAAGGCAAGGAAATGGTAACGCAAGGCAAGGCACGATTTGGGGAGGCAAGGCTAATGCACGACAACGCAAGGCTAGGCAGTGCACGGCTAGGCAAGGAAAGAGTAACGGAAGGAAAGGAAGGCAAGGCAAAGGAAGGCAAGGCAAGTGTAACAAAAGGCAAGGCACGGCAATGGGAAACAAGGCTAAGGAACGGCAACGCACGGCTAGGCAATGCACGGCCAGGCAAGGAAAGGGTAACGCAAGGCAAGGCACGGTAAGGCAAGACAAGGCTAATGCACGACAACGCACGGCTAGGCAATGGAAGGCAAGGCAAGGAAAGGGTAACGCAAGGCAAGGCACGGTCGGGCGGGGCAAGGCTAATGCACGACAACGCAAGGCTAGGCAATGCACGGAAGGCAAGCAAAGAGTAACGGAAGGCAAGGAAGGCAAGGGAAAGCAAAGCAAGGCAAGGGTAACGGAAGGAACGGCTCGACAAGGGGAAACAAGGCTAAGGCACGGCAACGCAGGGCTAGGCAATGCATGGCAAGGCAAGGAAAGGGTAACGCAAGGCAAGGCACTGTCAGGCGAGTCAAAGCTAATGCACGACATCGCAAGGCTAGGCAGTGCACGGCTAGGCAAGGAAAAAGTAACGGAAGGAAAGGAAGGCAAGGCAAAGCATGGCAAGGCAAGTGTAACAACAGGCACGGCACGGCAAGGGGAAACAAGGCTAAGCCACGATAACGCAAGGCTAGGCAATGCACGGAAGGCAAGCAAAGAGTAACGGAAGGCAAGGAATGCAAAGGAAAGCAGGGGAAGGCAAGGGTAACGAAAGGAACGGCACGGTAAGGGGAAACAAGGCTAAGGCACGACAACACAGGGCTAGGCAATGCAGGGCAAGGCAAGGAAAGGGTAACGCAAGGCAAGGCACGGTTTGGGGAGGCAAGGCTAATGCACGACAACGCAAGGCTAGGCAATGCACGGAAGGCAAGCAAAGAGTAACGGAAGGCAAGGAAGGCAAGGGAAAGCAAGGCAAGTCAAGTGTAACCAAAGGCACGGTCAGGCAAGGCAAGGCTAATGCACGAAAAGGCAAGGCTAGGCAGTGCACGGCAAGGCAAGGAAAGGGTAACGCAAGGCAAGGCACTGTCAGGCGAGGCAAAACTAATGCACGACATCGCAAGGCTAGGCAGTGCACGGCTAGGCAAGGAAAGAGTAACGGAAGGAAAGGAAGGCAAGGCAAAGCATGGCAAGGCAAGTGTAACCAAAGGCACGGCCACGGTAAGGGGAAACAAGGCTAAGGCACGACAACGCAAGGCTAGGCAATGCACGGAATGCAAGCAAAGAGGAACGGAAGACAAGGAATGCAAAGGAAAGCAGGGGAAGGCAAGGGTAACTAAAGGAACGGCACGATAAGGGGAAACAAGGCTAAGGCACGACAACACGCTGCTAGGCAATGCAGGGCAAGGCAAGGAAAGGGTAACGCAAGGCAAGGCACGGTTTGGGGAGGCAAGGCTAATGCACGACAACGCAAGGCTAGGCAATGCACGGAAGGAAAGCAAAGAGTAACGGAAGGCAAGGAAAGCAAGGGAAAGCAAGGCAAGGCAAGGGTAACGGAAGGAACGGCACGGCAAGGGGAAACAAGGCTAAGGCACGACAACACAGGGCTAGGCAATGCAGGGCAAGGCAAGGAAAGGGTAACGCAAGGCAAGGCACGGTTTGGGGAGGGAAGGCTAATGCACGACAACGCAAGGCTAGGCAATGCACGGAAGGCAAGCAAAGAGTAACGGAAGGCAAGGAAGGCAAGGGAAAGCAAGGCAAGTCAAGTGTAACCAAAGGCACGGCCACGGCAAGGGGAAACAAGGCTAAGGCACGGCAACGCAAGGCTAGGCAATGCACGGCAAGGCAAGGAAAGGGTAACGCAAGGCAAGGCACGGTTAGGCGAGGCATGGCTAAGGCACGACAACGCAAGGCTAGGCAATGCACGGAAGGCAAGCAAAGAGTAACGGAAGGCAAGGAATGCAAGGCAAAGCAAGGCAACGCAAACAAGGCTATGGCAAGGTGAATAAAGGCTCAGGCACGACAACGCAAGGCTAGGCAATGCACGGCCAGGCAAGGAAAAGGTAACGCAAGGCAAGGCACTGTGAGGCAAGGCAAGGCTAATGCACGACAGCGCAAGGCTAGGCAATGCACGGAAGGCAAGCAAAGAGTAACGGAAACCAAGGAAGGCAAGGGAAAGCAAGGCAAGGCAAGGGTAACGGAAGGAACGGCACGGCAAGGGGAAACACGGCTAAGGCACGACAACGCACGGCTAGGCAATGCACGGCAAGGCAAGGCAAGGGTAACACCAGGCAAGGCACGGTCAGGCAAGGCAAGGCTAATGCACGAAAAGGCAAGGCTAGGCAGTGCACGGCAAGGCAAGGAAAGGGTAACGCAAGGCAAGGCACTGTCAGGCGAGGCAAAACTAATGCACGACATCGCAAGGCTAGGCAGTGCACGGCTAGGCAAGGAAAGAGTAACGGAAGGAAAGGACGGCAAGGCAAAGCATGGCAAGGCAAGTGTAACCAAAGGCACGGCCACGGCAAGGGGAAACAAGGCTAAGGCACGACAACGCAAGGCTAGGCAATGCACGGAATGCAAGCAAAGAGTAACGGAAGACAAGGAATGCAAAGGAAAGCAGGGGAAGGCAAGGGTAACGAAAGGAACGGCACGATAAGGGGAAACAAGGCTAAGGCACGACAACACGCTGCTAGGCAATGCAGGGCAAGGCAAGGAAAGGGTAACGCAAGGCAAGGCACGGTTTGGGGAGGCAAGGCTAATGCACGACAACGCAAGGCTAGGCAATGAACGGAAGCCAAGCAAAGAGTAACAGAAGGCAAGGAAGGCAAGGGAAAGCAAGGCAAGGCAAGTGTAACCAAAGGCACGGCCACGGCAAGGGGAAACAAGGCTAAGGCACGGCAACGCAAGGCTAGGCAATGCACGGCAAGGCAAGGAAAGGGTAACGCAAGGCAAGCCACGGTTAGGCGAGGCTTGGCTAAGGCTCGACAACGCAAGGCTAGGCAATGCACGGAAGGCAAGCAAAGAGTAACGGAAGGCAAGGAATGCAACGCAAAGCAAGGCAACGCAAACAAGGCTATGGCAAGGTGAAAAAAGGCTCAGGCACGACAACGCAAGGCTAGGCAATGCACGGAAGGCAAGCAAAGAGTAACGGAATGGAAGGAAGGCAAGGCAAAGCAAGGCAAAGCAAGCAAGTCTATGGCAAGGTGAAACAAGGCAAAGGCACCACAACGCACGTCTAGGCAATGCACGGCCAGCCAAGGAAAAGGTAACGCAAGGCAAGGCACTGTGAGGCAAGGCAAGGTTAATGCACGACAGCGCAAGGCTAGGCAATGCACGGAAGGCAAGCAAAGAGTAACGGAACGCAAGGAAGGCAAGGGAAAGCAAGGCAAGGCAAGGTTAACGGAAGGAACGGCACGGCAAGGGGAAACAAGGCTAAGGCACGGCAACGCACGGCTAGGCAATGCAGGGCAAGGCAAGGAAATGGTAACGCAAGGCAAGGCACGATTTGGGGAGGCAAGGCTAATGCACGACAACGCAAGGCTAGGCAGTGCACGGCTAGGCAAGGAAAGAGTAACGGAAGGAAAGGAAGGCAAGGCAAAGCAAGGCAAGGCAAGTGTAACAAAAGGCAAGGCACGGCAATGGGAAACAAGGCTAAGGAACGGCAACGCACGGCTAGGCAATGCACGGCCAGGCAAGGAAAGGGTAACGCAAGGCAAGGCACGGTAAGGCAAGACAAGGCTAATGCACGACAACGCACGGCTAGGCAATGGAAGGCAAGGCAAGGAAAGGGTAACGCAAGGCAAGGCACGGTCGGGCGGGGCAAGGCTAATGCACGACAACGCAAGGCTAGGCAATGCACGGAAGGCAAGCAAAGAGTAACGGAAGGCAAGGAAGGCAAGGGAAACCAAAGCAAGGCAAGGGTAACGGAAGGAACGGCTCGACAAGGGGAAACAAGGCTAAGGCACGGCAACGCAGGGCTAGGCAATGCATGGCAAGGCAAGGAAAGGGTAACGCAAGGCAAGGCACTGTCAGGCGAGTCAAAGCTAATGCACGACATCGCAAGGCTAGGCAGTGCACGGCTAGGCAAGGAAAAAGTAACGGAAGGAAAGGAAGGCAAGGCAAAGCATGGCAAGGCAAGTGTAACAACAGGCACGGCACGGCAAGGGGAAACAAGGCTAAGCCACGACAACGCAAGGCTAGGCAATGCACGGAAGGCAAGCAAAGAGTAACGGAAGGCAAGGAATGCAAAGGAAAGCAGGGGAAGGCAAGGGTAACGAAAGGAACGGCACGGTAAGGGGAAACAAGGCTAAGGCACGACAACACAGGGCTAGGCAATGCAGGGCAAGGCAAGGAAAGGGTAACGCAAGGCAAGGCACGGTTTGGGGAGGCAAGGCTAATGCACGACAACGCAAGGCTAGGCAATGCACGGAAGGCAAGCAAAGAGTAACGGAAGGCAAGGAAGGCAAGGGAAAGCAAGGCAAGTCAAGTGTAACCAAAGGCACGGCCACGGCAAGGGGAAACAAGGCTAAGGCACGGCAACGCAAGGCTAGGCAATGCACGGCAAGGCAAGGAAAGGGTAACGCAAGGCAAGGCACGGTTAGCCGAGGCATGGCTAAGGCACGACAACGCAAGGCTAGGCAATGCACGGAAGGCAAGCAAAGAGTAACGGAAGGCAAGGAATGCAAGGCAAAGCAAGGCAACGAAAACAAGGCTATTGCAAGGTGAATAAAGGCTCAGGCACGACAACGCAAGGCTAGGCAATGCACGGCCAGGCAAGGAAAAGGTAACGCAAGGCAAGGCACTGTGAGGCAAGGCAAGGCTAATGCACGACAGCGCAAGGCTAGGCAATGCACGGAAGGCAAGCAAAGAGTAACGGAAACCAAGGAAGGCAAGCGAAAGCAAGGCAAGGCAAGGGTAACGGAAGGAACGGCACGGCAAGGGGAAACACGGCTAAGGCACGACAACGCACGGCTAGGCAATGCACGGCAAGGCAAGGCAAGGGTAACACCAGGCAAGGCACGGTCAGGCAAGGCAAGGCTAATGCACGAAAAGGCAAGGCTAGGCAGTGCACGGCAAGGCAAGGAAAGGGTAACGCAAGGCAAGGCACTGTCAGGCGAGGCAAAACTAATGCACGACATCGCAAGGCTAGGCAGTGCACAGCTAGGCAAGGAAAGAGTAACGGAAGGAAAGGAAGGCAAGGCAAAGCATGGCAAGGCAAGTGTAACCAAAGGCACGGCCACGGCAAGGGGAAACAAGGCTAAGGCACGGCAACGCACGGCTAGGCAATGCAGGGCAAGGCAAGGAAATGGTAACGCAAGGCAAGGCACGATTTGGGGAGGCAAGGCTAATGCACGACAACGCAAGGCTAGGCAGTGCACGGCTAGGCAAGGAAAGAGTAACGGAAGGAAAGGAAGGCAAGGCAAAGGAAGGCAAGGCAAGTGTAACAAAAGGCAAGGCACGGCAATGGGAAACAAGGCTAAGGAACGGCAACGCACGGCTAGGCAATGCACGGCCAGGCAAGGAAAGGGTAACGCAAGGCAAGGCACGGTAAGGCAAGACAAGGCTAATGCACGACAACGCACGGCTAGGCAATGGAAGGCAAGGCAAGGAAAGGGTAACGCAAGGCAAGGCACGGTCGGGCGGGGCAAGGCTAATGCACGACAACGCAAGGCTAGGCAATGCACGGAAGGCAAGCAAAGAGTAACGGAAGGCAAGGAAGGCAAGGGAAAGCAAAGCAAGGCAAGGGTAACGGAAGGAACGGCTCGACAAGGGGAAACAAGGCTAAGGCACGGCAACGCAGGGCTAGGCAATGCATGGCAAGGCAAGGAAAGGGTAACGCAAGGCAAGGCACTGTCAGGCGAGTCAAAGCTAATGCACGACATCGCAAGGCTAGGCAGTGCACGGCTAGGCAAGGAAAAAGTAACGGAAGGAAAGGAAGGCAAGGCAAAGCATGGCAAGGCAAGTGTAACAACAGGCACGGCACGGCAAGGGGAAACAAGGCTAAGCCACGATAACGCAAGGCTAGGCAATGCACGGAAGGCAAGCAAAGAGTAACGGAAGGCAAGGAATGCAAAGGAAAGCAGGGGAAGGCAAGGGTAACGAAAGGAACGGCACGGTAAGGGGAAACAAGGCTAAGGCACGACAACACAGGGCTAGGCAATGCAGGGCAAGGCAAGGAAAGGGTAACGCAAGGCAAGGCACGGTTTGGGGAGGCAAGGCTAATGCACGACAACGCAAGGCTAGGCAATGCACGGAAGGCAAGCAAAGAGTAACGGAAGGCAAGGAAGGCAAGGGAAAGCAAGGCAAGTCAAGTGTAACCAAAGGCACGGTCAGGCAAGGCAAGGCTAATGCACGAAAAGGCAAGGCTAGGCAGTGCACGGCAAGGCAAGGAAAGGGTAACGCAAGGCAAGGCACTGTCAGGCGAGGCAAAACTAATGCACGACATCGCAAGGCTAGGCAGTGCACGGCTAGGCAAGGAAAGAGTAACGGAAGGAAAGGAAGGCAAGGCAAAGCATGGCAAGGCAAGTGTAACCAAAGGCACGGCCACGGTAAGGGGAAACAAGGCTAAGGCACGACAACGCAAGGCTAGGCAATGCACGGAATGCAAGCAAAGAGGAACGGAAGACAAGGAATGCAAAGGAAAGCAGGGGAAGGCAAGGGTAACTAAAGGAACGGCACGATAAGGGGAAACAAGGCTAAGGCACGACAACACGCTGCTAGGCAATGCAGGGCAAGGCAAGGAAAGGGTAACGCAAGGCAAGGCACGGTTTGGGGAGGCAAGGCTAATGCACGACAACGCAAGGCTAGGCAATGCACGGAAGGAAAGCAAAGAGTAACGGAAGGCAAGGAAAGCAAGGGAAAGCAAGGCAAGGCAAGGGTAACGGAAGGAACGGCACGGCAAGGGGAAACAAGGCTAAGGCACGACAACACAGGGCTAGGCAATGCAGGGCAAGGCAAGGAAAGGGTAACGCAAGGCAAGGCACGGTTTGGGGAGGGAAGGCTAATGCACGACAACGCAAGGCTAGGCAATGCACGGAAGGCAAGCAAAGAGTAACGGAAGGCAAGGAAGGCAAGGGAAAGCAAGGCAAGTCAAGTGTAACCAAAGGCACGGCCACGGCAAGGGGAAACAAGGCTAAGGCACGGCAACGCAAGGCTAGGCAATGCACGGCAAGGCAAGGAAAGGGTAACGCAAGGCAAGGCACGGTTAGGCGAGGCATGGCTAAGGCACGACAACGCAAGGCTAGGCAATGCACGGAAGGCAAGCAAAGAGTAACGGAAGGCAAGGAATGCAAGGCAAAGCAAGGCAACGCAAACAAGGCTATGGCAAGGTGAATAAAGGCTCAGGCACGACAACGCAAGGCTAGGCAATGCACGGCCAGGCAAGGAAAAGGTAACGCAAGGCAAGGCACTGTGAGGCAAGGCAAGGCTAATGCACGACAGCGCAAGGCTAGGCAATGCACGGAAGGCAAGCAAAGAGTAACGGAAACCAAGGAAGGCAAGGGAAAGCAAGGCAAGGCAAGGGTAACGGAAGGAACGGCACGGCAAGGGGAAACACGGCTAAGGCACGACAACGCACGGCTAGGCAATGCACGGCAAGGCAAGGCAAGGGTAACACCAGGCAAGGCACGGTCAGGCAAGGCAAGGCTAATGCACGAAAAGGCAAGGCTAGGCAGTGCACGGCAAGGCAAGGAAAGGGTAACGCAAGGCAAGGCACTGTCAGGCGAGGCAAAACTAATGCACGACATCGCAAGGCTAGGCAGTGCACGGCTAGGCAAGGAAAGAGTAACGGAAGGAAAGGACGGCAAGGCAAAGCATGGCAAGGCAAGTGTAACCAAAGGCACGGCCACGGCAAGGGGAAACAAGGCTAAGGCACGACAACGCAAGGCTAGGCAATGCACGGAATGCAAGCAAAGAGTAACGGAAGACAAGGAATGCAAAGGAAAGCAGGGGAAGGCAAGGGTAACGAAAGGAACGGCACGATAAGGGGAAACAAGGCTAAGGCACGACAACACGCTGCTAGGCAATGCAGGGCAAGGCAAGGAAAGGGTAACGCAAGGCAAGGCACGGTTTGGGGAGGCAAGGCTAATGCACGACAACGCAAGGCTAGGCAATGAACGGAAGCCAAGCAAAGAGTAACAGAAGGCAAGGAAGGCAAGGGAAAGCAAGGCAAGGCAAGTGTAACCAAAGGCACGGCCACGGCAAGGGGAAACAAGGCTAAGGCACGGCAACGCAAGGCTAGGCAATGCACGGCAAGGCAAGGAAAGGGTAACGCAAGGCAAGCCACGGTTAGGCGAGGCTTGGCTAAGGCTCGACAACGCAAGGCTAGGCAATGCACGGAAGGCAAGCAAAGAGTAACGGAAGGCAAGGAATGCAACGCAAAGCAAGGCAACGCAAACAAGGCTATGGCAAGGTGAAAAAAGGCTCAGGCACGACAACGCAAGGCTAGGCAATGCACGGAAGGCAAGCAAAGAGTAACGGAATGGAAGGAAGGCAAGGCAAAGCAAGGCAAAGCAAGCAAGTCTATGGCAAGGTGAAACAAGGCAAAGGCACCACAACGCACGTCTAGGCAATGCACGGCCAGCCAAGGAAAAGGTAACGCAAGGCAAGGCACTGTGAGGCAAGGCAAGGTTAATGCACGACAGCGCAAGGCTAGGCAATGCACGGAAGGCAAGCAAAGAGTAACGGAACGCAAGGAAGGCAAGGGAAAGCAAGGCAAGGCAAGGTTAACGGAAGGAACGGCACGGCAAGGGGAAACAAGGCTAAGGCACGGCAACGCACGGCTAGGCAATGCAGGGCAAGGCAAGGAAATGGTAACGCAAGGCAAGGCACGATTTGGGGAGGCAAGGCTAATGCACGACAACGCAAGGCTAGGCAGTGCACGGCTAGGCAAGGAAAGAGTAACGGAAGGAAAGGAAGGCAAGGCAAAGCAAGGCAAGGCAAGTGTAACAAAAGGCAAGGCACGGCAATGGGAAACAAGGCTAAGGAACGGCAACGCACGGCTAGGCAATGCACGGCCAGGCAAGGAAAGGGTAACGCAAGGCAAGGCACGGTAAGGCAAGACAAGGCTAATGCACGACAACGCACGGCTAGGCAATGGAAGGCAAGGCAAGGAAAGGGTAACGCAAGGCAAGGCACGGTCGGGCGGGGCAAGGCTAATGCACGACAACGCAAGGCTAGGCAATGCACGGAAGGCAAGCAAAGAGTAACGGAAGGCAAGGAAGGCAAGGGAAACCAAAGCAAGGCAAGGGTAACGGAAGGAACGGCTCGACAAGGGGAAACAAGGCTAAGGCACGGCAACGCAGGGCTAGGCAATGCATGGCAAGGCAAGGAAAGGGTAACGCAAGGCAAGGCACTGTCAGGCGAGTCAAAGCTAATGCACGACATCGCAAGGCTAGGCAGTGCACGGCTAGGCAAGGAAAAAGTAACGGAAGGAAAGGAAGGCAAGGCAAAGCATGGCAAGGCAAGTGTAACAACAGGCACGGCACGGCAAGGGGAAACAAGGCTAAGCCACGACAACGCAAGGCGAGGCAATGCACGGAAGGCAAGCAAAGAGTAACGGAAGGCAAGGAATGCAAAGGAAAGCAGGGGAAGGCAAGGGTAACGAAAGGAACGGCACGGTAAGGGGAAACAAGGCTAAGGCACGACAACACAGGGCTAGGCAATGCAGGGCAAGGCAAGGAAAGGGTAACGCAAGGCAAGGCACGGTTTGGGGAGGCAAGGCTAATGCACGACAACGCAAGGCTAGGCAATGCACGGAAGGCAAGCAAAGA
This sequence comes from Macrotis lagotis, assembly GCF_037893015.1. NCBI lineage: Eukaryota > Metazoa > Chordata > Mammalia > Peramelemorphia > Peramelidae > Macrotis > Macrotis lagotis. The sequence continues at coordinate 67,690 of NW_027422119.1, forward strand.
GTAACGGAAGGCAAGGAAGGCAAGGGAAAGCAAGGCAAGGCAAGGGTAACGGAAGGAACGGCACGGCAAGGGGAAACAAGGCTAAGGCACGGCAACGCAAGGCTAGGCAATGCACGGCAAGGCAAGGAAAGGGTAACGCAAGGCAAGGCACTGTCAGGCGAGTCAAAGCTAATGCACGACATCGCAAGGCTAGGCAGTGCACGGCTAGGCAAGGAAAAAGTAACGGAAGGAAAGGAAGGCAAGGCAAAGCATGGCAAGGCAAGTGTAACAACAGGCACGGCACGGCAAGGGGAAACAAGGCTAAGGCACGACAACGCAAGGCTAGGCAATGCACGGAAGGCAAGCAAAGAGTAACGGAAGGCAAGGAATGCAAAGGAAAGCAGGGGAAGGCAAGGGTAACGAAAGGAACGGCACGGTAAGGGGAAACAAGGCTAAGGCACGACAACACAGGGGTAGGCAATGCAGGGCAAGGCAAGGAAAGGGTAACGCAAGGCAAGGCACGGTTTGGGGAGGCAAGGCTAATGCACGACAACGCAAGGCTAGGCAATGCACGGAAGGCAAGCAAAGAGTAACGGAAGGCAAGGAAGGCAAGGGAAAGCAAGGCAAGTCAAGTGTAACCAAAGGCACGGCCACGGCAAGGGGAAACAAGGCTAAGGCACGGCAACGCAAGGCTAGGCAATGCACGGCAAGGCAAGGAAAGGGTAACGCAAGGCAAGGCACGGTTAGGCGAGGCATGGCTAAGGCACGACAACGCAAGGCTAGGCAATGCACGGAAGGCAAGCAAAGAGTAACGGAAACCAAGGAAGGCAAGGGAAAGCAAGGCAAGGCAAGGGTAACGGAAGGAACGGCACGGCAAGGGGAAACACGGCTAAGGCACGACAACGCACGGCTAGGCAATGCACGGCAAGGCAAGGCAACGCAAACAAGTCTATGGCAAGGTGAATAAAGGCTCAGGCACGACAACGCAAGGCTAGGCAATGCACGGCCAGGCAAGGAAAAGGTAACGCAAGGCAAGGCACTGTGAGGCAAGGCAAGGCTAATGCACGACAGCGCAAGGCTAGGCAATGCACGGAAGGCAAGCAAAGAGTAACGGAAACCAAGGAAGGCAAGGGAAAGCAAGGCAAGGCAAGGGTAACGGAAGGAACGGCACGGCAAGGGGAAACACGGCTGAGGCACGACAACGCACGGCTAGGCAATGCACGGCAAGGCAAGGCAAGGGTAACACCAGGCAAGGCACGGTCAGGCAAGGCAAGGCTAATGCACGAAAAGGCAAGGCTAGGCAGTGCACGGCAAGGCAAGGAAAGGGTAACGCAAGGCAAGGCACTGTCAGGCGAGGCAAAACTAATGCACGACATCGCAAGGCTAGGCAGTGCACGGCTAGGCAAGGAAAGAGTTACGGAAGGAAAGGAAGGCAAGGCAAAGCAAGGCAAGGCAAGTGTAACAAAAGGCACGGCACGGTGAAAAAAGGCTAAGGCACGACAACGCAAGGCTAGGCAATCCACGGAAGGCAAGCAAAGAGTAACGGAAGACAAGGAATGCAAAGGAAAGCAGGGGAAGGCAAGGGTAACGAAAGGAACGGCACGATAAGGGGAAACAAGGCTAAGGCACGACAACACGCTGCTAGGCAATGCAGGGCAAGGCAAGGAAAGGGTAACGCAAGGCAAGGCACGGTTTGGGGAGGCAAGGCTAATGCACGACAACGCAAGGCTAGGCAATGCACGGAAGGCAAGCAAAGAGTAACGGAAGGCAAGGAATGCAAGGCAAAGCAAGGCAACGCAAGAAAGGCTATGGCAAGGTGAAAAAAGGCTAAGGCACGACCACGCAAGGCTAGGCAATGCACGGAAGGCAAGTAAAGAGTAACGGAAGGCAAGGAAGGCAAGGCAAAGCAAGGCAACGCAAGGAAGGCTATGGCAAGGTGAAAAAAGGCTAAGACACGACAACGCAAGGCTAGGCAATGCACGGAAGGCAAGCAAAGAGTAACGGAATGGAAGGAAGGCAAGGCAAAGCAAGGCAAAGCAAGCAAGTCTATGGCAAGGTGAAACAAGGCAAAGGCACCACAACGCACGTCTAGGCAATGCACGGCCAGCCAAGGAAAAGGTAACGCAAGGCAAGGCACTGTGAGGCAAGGCAAGGTTATTGCACGACAGCGCAAGGCTAGGCAATGCACGGAAGGCAAGCAAAGAGTAACGGAAGGCAAGGAAGGCAAGGGAAAGGAAGGCAAGGCAAGGGTAACAGAAGGAACAGCACGGCAAGGGGAAACAAGGATAAGGCACGACAACGCAGGGCTAGGCAATGCACGGCAAGGCAAGGAAAGGGTAACGCAAGGCAAGGCACGGTCAGGCAAGGCAAGGCTAATGCACGACAAGGCAAGGCTAGGCAGTGCACGGCTAGGCAAGGAAAGAGTAACGGAAGGAAAGGAAGGCAAGGCAAAGCAAGGCAAGGCAAGTGTAACAAAAGGCAAGGCACGGCAATGGGAAACAAGGCTAAGGAACGGCAACGCACGGCTAGGCAATGCACGGCCACGCAAGGAAAGGGTAACGCAAGGCAAGGCACGGTAAGGCAAGACAAGGCTAATGCACGACAACGCACGGCTAGGCAATGGAAGGCAAGGCAAGGAAAGGGTAACGCAAGGCAAGGCACGGTCGGGCGGGGCAAGGCTAATGCACGACAACGCAAGGCTAGGCAATGCACGGAAGGCAAGCAAAGAGTAACGGAAGGCAAGGAAGGCAAGGGAAACCAAAGCAAGGCAAGGGTAACGGAAGGAACGGCTCGACAAGGGGAAACAAGGCTAAGGCACGGCAACGCAGGGCTAGGCAATGCATGGCAAGGCAAGGAAAGGGTAACGCAAGGCAAGGCACTGTCAGGCGAGTCAAAGCTAATGCACGACATCGCAAGGCTAGGCAGTGCACGGCTAGGCAAGGAAAAAGTAACGGAAGGAAAGGAAGGCAAGGCAAAGCATGGCAAGGCAAGTGTAACAACAGGCACGGCACGGCAAGGGGAAACAAGGCTAAGCCACGACAACGCAAGGCTAGGCAATGCACGGAAGGCAAGCAAAGAGTAACGGAAGGCAAGGAATGCAAAGGAAAGCAGGGGAAGGCAAGGGTAACGAAAGGAACGGCACGGTAAGGGGAAACAAGGCTAAGGCACGACAACACAGGGCTAGGCAATGCAGGGCAAGGCAAGGAAAGGGTAACGCAAGGCAAGGCACGGTTTGGGGAGGCAAGGCTAATGCACGACAACGCAAGGCTAGGCAATGCACGGAAGGCAAGCAAAGAGTAACGGAAGGCAAGGAAGGCAAGGGAAAGCAAGGCAAGTCAAGTGTAACCAAAGGCACGGCCACGGCAAGGGGAAACAAGGCTAAGGCACGGCAACGCAAGGCTAGGCAATGCACGGCAAGGCAAGGAAAGGGTAACGCAAGGCAAGGCACGGTTAGCCGAGGCATGGCTAAGGCACGACAACGCAAGGCTAGGCAATGCACGGAAGGCAAGCAAAGAGTAACGGAAGGCAAGGAATGCAAGGCAAAGCAAGGCAACGAAAACAAGGCTATGGCAAGGTGAATAAAGGCTCAGGCACGACAACGCAAGGCTAGGCAATGCACGGCCAGGCAAGGAAAAGGTAACGCAAGGCAAGGCACTGTGAGGCAAGGCAAGGCTAATGCACGACAGCGCAAGGCTAGGCAATGCACGGAAGGCAAGCAAAGAGTAACGGAAACCAAGGAAGGCAAGCGAAAGCAAGGCAAGGCAAGGGTAACGGAAGGAACGGCACGGCAAGGGGAAACACGGCTAAGGCACGACAACGCACGGCTAGGCAATGCACGGCAAGGCAAGGCAAGGGTAACACCAGGCAAGGCACGGTCAGGCAAGGCAAGGCTAATGCACGAAAAGGCAAGGCTAGGCAGTGCACGGCAAGGCAAGGAAAGGGTAACGCAAGGCAAGGCACTGTCAGGCGAGGCAAAACTAATGCACGACATCGCAAGGCTAGGCAGTGCACAGCTAGGCAAGGAAAGAGTAACGGAAGGAAAGGAAGGCAAGGCAAAGCATGGCAAGGCAAGTGTAACCAAAGGCACGGCCACGGCAAGGGGAAACAAGGCTAAGGCACGGCAACGCACGGCTAGGCAATGCAGGGCAAGGCAAGGAAATGGTAACGCAAGGCAAGGCACGATTTGGGGAGGCAAGGCTAATGCACGACAACGCAAGGCTAGGCAGTGCACGGCTAGGCAAGGAAAGAGTAACGGAAGGAAAGGAAGGCAAGGCAAAGGAAGGCAAGGCAAGTGTAACAAAAGGCAAGGCACGGCAATGGGAAACAAGGCTAAGGAACGGCAACGCACGGCTAGGCAATGCACGGCCAGGCAAGGAAAGGGTAACGCAAGGCAAGGCACGGTAAGGCAAGACAAGGCTAATGCACGACAACGCACGGCTAGGCAATGGAAGGCAAGGCAAGGAAAGGGTAACGCAAGGCAAGGCACGGTCGGGCGGGGCAAGGCTAATGCACGACAACGCAAGGCTAGGCAATGCACGGAAGGCAAGCAAAGAGTAACGGAAGGCAAGGAAGGCAAGGGAAAGCAAAGCAAGGCAAGGGTAACGGAAGGAACGGCTCGACAAGGGGAAACAAGGCTAAGGCACGGCAACGCAGTGCTAGGCAATGCATGGCAAGGCAAGGAAAGGGTAACGCAAGGCAAGGCACTGTCAGGCGAGTCAAAGCTAATGCACGACATCGCAAGGCTAGGCAGTGCACGGCTAGGCAAGGAAAAAGTAACGGAAGGAAAGGAAGGCAAGGCAAAGCATGGCAAGGCAAGTGTAACAACAGGCACGGCACGGCAAGGGGAAACAAGGCTAAGCCACGATAACGCAAGGCTAGGCAATGCACGGAAGGCAAGCAAAGAGTAACGGAAGGCAAGGAATGCAAAGGAAAGCAGGGGAAGGCAAGGGTAACGAAAGGAACGGCACGGTAAGGGGAAACAAGGCTAAGGCACGACAACACAGGGCTAGGCAATGCAGGGCAAGGCAAGGAAAGGGTAACGCAAGGCAAGGCACGGTTTGGGGAGGCAAGGCTAATGCACGACAACCCAAGGCTAGGCAATGCACGGAAGGCAAGCAAAGAGTAACGGAAGGCAAGGAAGGCAAGGGAAAGCAAGGCAAGTCAAGTGTAACCAAAGGCACGGTCAGGCAAGGCAAGGCTAATGCACGAAAAGGCAAGGCTAGGCAGTGCACGGCAAGGCAAGGAAAGGGTAACGCAAGGCAAGGCACTGTCAGGCGAGGCAAAACTAATGCACGACATCGCAAGGCTAGGCAGTGCACGGCTAGGCAAGGAAAGAGTAACGGAAGGAAAGGAAGGCAAGGCAAAGCATGGCAAGGCAAGTGTAACCAAAGGCACGGCCACGGCAAGGGGAAACAAGGCTAAGGCACGACAACGCAAGGCTAGGCAATGCACGGAATGCAAGCAAAGAGTAACGGAAGACAAGGAATGCAAAGGAAAGCAGGGGAAGGCAAGGGTAACGAAAGGAACGGCACGATAAGGGGAAACAAGGCTAAGGCACGACAACACAGGGCTAGGCAATGCAGGGCAAGGCAAGGAAAGGGTAACGCAAGGCAAGGCACGGTTTGGGGAGGCAAGGCTAATGCACGGCAACGCAAGGCTAGGCAATGCACGGAAGGCAAGCAAAGAGTAACGGAAGGCAAGGAAGGCAAGGGAAAGCAAGGCAAGGCAAGGGTAACGGAAGGAACGGCACGGCAAGGGGAAACAAGGCTAAGGCACGACAACACAGGGCTAGGCAATGCAGGGCAAGGCAAGGAAAGGGTAACGCAAGGCAAGGCACGGTTTGGGGAGGGAAGGCTAATGCACGACAACGCAAGGCTAGGCAATGCACGGAAGGCAAGCAAAGAGTAACGGAAGGCAAGGAAGGCAAGGGAAAGCAAGGCAAGTCAAGTGTAACCAAAGGCACGGCCACGGCAAGGGGAAACAAGGCTAAGGCACGGCAACGCAAGGCTAGGCAATGCACGGCAAGGCAAGGAAAGGGTAACGCAAGGCAAGGCACGGTTAGGCGAGGCATGGCTAAGGCACGACAACGCAAGGCTAGGCAATGCACGGAAGGCAAGCAAAGAGTAACGGAAGGCAAGGAATGCAAGGCAAAGCAAGGCAACGCAAACAAGGCTATGGCAAGGTGAATAAAGGCTCAGGCACGACAACGCAAGGCTAGGCAATGCACGGCCAGGCAAGGAAAAGGTAACGCAAGGCAAGGCACTGTGAGGCAAGGCAAGGCTAATGCACGACAGCGCAAGGCTAGGCAATGCACGGAAGGCAAGCAAAGAGTAACGGAAACCAAGGAAGGCAAGGGAAAGCAAGGCAAGGCAAGGGTAACGGAAGGAACGGCACGGCAAGGGGAAACACGGCTAAGGCACGACAACGCACGGCTAGGCAATGCACGGCAAGGCAAGGCAAGGGTAACACCAGGCAAGGCACGGTCAGGCAAGGCAAGGCTAATGCACGAAAAGGCAAGGCTAGGCAGTGCACGGCAAGGCAAGGAAAGGGTAACGCAAGGCAAGGCACTGTCAGGCGAGGCAAAACTAATGCACGACATCGCAAGGCTAGGCAGTGCACGGCTAGGCAAGGAAAGAGTAACGGAAGGAAAGGACGGCAAGGCAAAGCATGGCAAGGCAAGTGTAACCAAAGGCACGGCCACGGCAAGGGGAAACAAGGCTAAGGCACGACAACGCAAGGCTAGGCAATGCACGGAATGCAAGCAAAGAGTAACGGAAGACAAGGAATGCAAAGGAAAGCAGGGGAAGGCAAGGGTAACGAAAGGAACGGCACGATAAGGGGAAACAAGGCTAAGGCACGACAACACGCTGCTAGGCAATGCAGGGCAAGGCAAGGAAAGGGTAACGCAAGGCAAGGCACGGTTTGGGGAGGCAAGGCTAATGCACGACAACGCAAGGCTAGGCAATGAACGGAAGCCAAGCAAAGAGTAACAGAAGGCAAGGAAGGCAAGGGAAAGCAAGGCAAGGCAAGTGTAACCAAAGGCACGGCCACGGCAAGGGGAAACAAGGCTAAGGCACGGCAACGCAAGGCTAGGCAATGCACGGCAAGGCAAGGAAAGGGTAACGCAAGGCAAGCCACGGTTAGGCGAGGCTTGGCTAAGGCTCGACAACGCAAGGCTAGGCAATGCACGGAAGGCAAGCAAAGAGTAACGGAAGGCAAGGAATGCAACGCAAAGCAAGGCAACGCAAACAAGGCTATGGCAAGGTGAAAAAAGGCTCAGGCACGACAACGCAAGGCTAGGCAATGCACGGAAGGCAAGCAAAGAGTAACGGAATGGAAGGCAGGCAAGGCAAAGCAAGGCAAAGCAAGCAAGTCTATGGCAAGGTGAAACAAGGCAAAGGCACCACAACGCACGTCTAGGCAATGCACGGCCAGCCAAGGAAAAGGTAACGCAAGGCAAGGCACTGTGAGGCAAGGCAAGGTTAATGCACGACAGCGCAAGGCTAGGCAATGCACGGAAGGCAAGCAAAGAGTAACGGAACGCAAGGAAGGCAAGGGAAAGCAAGGCAAGGCAAGGTTAACGGAAGGAACGGCACGGCAAGGGGAAACAAGGCTAAGGCACGGCAACGCACGGCTAGGCAATGCAGGGCAAGGCAAGGAAATGGTAACGCAAGGCAAGGCACGATTTGGGGAGGCAAGGCTAATGCACGACAACGCAAGGCTAGGCAGTGCACGGCTAGGCAAGGAAAGAGTAACGGAAGGAAAGGAAGGCAAGGCAAAGCAAGGCAAGGCAAGTGTAACAAAAGGCAAGGCACGGCAATGGGAAACAAGGCTAAGGAACGGCAACGCACGGCTAGGCAATGCACGGCCAGGCAAGGAAAGGGTAACGCAAGGCAAGGCACGGTAAGGCAAGACAAGGCTAATGCACGACAACGCACGGCTAGGCAATGGAAGGCAAGGCAAGGAAAGGGTAACGCAAGGCAAGGCACGGTCGGGCGGGGCAAGGCTAATGCACGACAACGCAAGGCTAGGCAATGCACGGAAGGCAAGCAAAGAGAAACGGAAGGCAAGGAAGGCAAGGGAAACCAAAGCAAGGCAAGGGTAACGGAAGGAACGGCTCGACAAGGGGAAACAAGGCTAAGGCACGGCAACGCAGGGCTAGGCAATGCATGGCAAGGCAAGGAAAGGGTAACGCAAGGCAAGGCACTGTCAGGCGAGTCAAAGCTAATGCACGACATCGCAAGGCTAGGCAGTGCACGGCTAGGCAAGGAAAAAGTAACGGAAGGAAAGGAAGGCAAGGCAAAGCATGGCAAGGCAAGTGTAACAACAGGCACGGCACGGCAAGGGGAAACAAGGCTAAGCCACGACAACGCAAGGCGAGGCAATGCACGGAAGGCAAGCAAAGAGTAACGGAAGGCAAGGAATGCAAAGGAAAGCAGGGGAAGGCAAGGGTAACGAAAGGAACGGCACGGTAAGGGGAAACAAGGCTAAGGCACGACAACACAGGGCTAGGCAATGCAGGGCAAGGCAAGGAAAGGGTAACGCAAGGCAAGGCACGGTTTGGGGAGGCAAGGCTAATGCACGACAACGCAAGGCTAGGCAATGCACGGAAGGCAAGCAAAGAGTAACGGAAGGCAAGGAAGGCAAGGGAAAGCAAGGCAAGTCAAGTGTAACCAAAGGCACGGCCACGGCAAGGGGAAACAAGGCTAAGGCACGGCAACGCAAGGCTAGGCAGTGCACGGCAAGGCAAGGAAAGGGTAACGCAAGGCAAGGCACTGTCAGGCGAGTCAAAGCTAATGCACGACATCGCAAGGCTAGGCAGTGCACGGCTAGGCAAGGAAAAAGTAACGGAAGGAAAGGAAGGCAAGGCAAAGCATGGCAAGGCAAGTGTAACAACAGGCACGGCACGGCAAGGGGAAACAAGGCTAAGCCACGACAACGCAAGGCTAGGCAATGCACGGAAGGCAAGCAAAGAGTAACGGAAGGCAAGGAATGCAAAGGAAAGCAGGGGAAGGCAAGGGTAACGAAAGGAACGGCACGGTAAGGGGAAACAAGGCTAAGGCACGACAACACAGGGCTAGGCAATGCAGGGCAAGGCAAGGAAAGGGTAACGCAAGGCAAGGCACGGTTTGGGGAGGCAAGGCTAATGCACGACAACGCAAGGCTAGGCAATGCACGGAAGGCAAGCAAAGAGTAACGGAAGGCAAGGAAGGCAAGGGAAAGCAAGGCAAGTCAAGTGTAACCAAAGGCACGGCCACGGCAAGGGGAAACAAGGCTAAGGCACGGCAACGCACGGCTAGGCAATGCACGGCAAGGCAAGGAAAGGGTAACGCAAGGCAAGGCACGGTTAGGCGAGGCAAGGCTAAGGCACGACAACGCAAGGCTAGGCAATGCACGGAAGGCAAGCAAAGAGTAACGGAAACCAAGGAAGGCAAGGGAAAGCAAGGCAAGGCAAGGGTAACGGAAGGAACGGCACGGCAAGGGGAAACACGGCTAAGGCACGACAACGCACGGCTAGGCAATGCACGGCAAGGCAAGGCAACGCAAACAAGTCTATGGCAAGGTGAATAAAGGCTCAGGCACGACAACGCAAGGCTAGGCAATGCACGGCCAGGCAAGGAAAAGGTAACGCAAGGCAAGGCACTGTTAGGCTAGGCAAGGCTAAGGCACGACAGCGCAAGGCTAGGCAATGCACGGAAGGCAAGCAAAGAGTAACGGAAACCAAGGAAGGCAAGGGAAAGCAAGGCAAGGCAAGGGTAACGGAAGGAACGGCACGGCAAGGGGAAACACGGCTAAGGCACGACAACGCACGGCTAGGCAATGCACGGCAAGGCAAGGAAAGGGTAACGCAAGGCAAGGCACGGTGAGGCAAGGCAAGGCTAATGCACGAAAAGGCAAGGCTAGGCAGTGCACGGCAAGGCAAGGAAAGGGTAACGCAAGGCAAGGCACTGTCAGGCGAGGCAAAACTAATGCACGACATCGCAAGGCTAGGCAGTGCACGGCTAGGCAAGGAAAGAGTAACGGAAGGAAAGGAAGGCAAGGCAAAGCATGGCAAGGCAAGTGTAACCAAAGGCACGGCCACGGTAAGGGGAAACAAGGCTAAGGCACGACAACGCAAGGCTAGGCAATGCACGGAATGCAAGCAAAGAGTAACGGAAGACAAGGAATGCAAAGGAAAGCAGGGGAAGGCAAGGGTAACGAAAGGAACGGCACGATAAGGGGAAACAAGGCTAAGGCACGACAACACGCTGCTAGGCAATGCAGGGCAAGGCAAGGAAAGGGTAACGCAAGGCAAGGCACGGTTTGGGGAGGCAAGGCTAATGCACGACAACGCAAGGCTAGGCAATGCACGGAAGGCAAGCAAAGAGTAACGGAAGGCAAGGAATGCAAGGCAAAGCAAGGCAACGCAAGCAAGGCTATGGCAAGGTGAAAAAAGGCTAAGGCACGACCACGCAAGGCTAGGCAATGCAAGGAAGGCAAGCAAAGAGTAACGGAAGGCAAGGAAGGCAAGGCAAAGCAAGGCAACGCAAGGAAGGCTATGGCAAGGTGAAAAAAGGCTAAGACACGACAACGCAAGGCTAGGCAATGCACGGAAGGCAAGCAAAGAGTAACGGAATGGAAGGAAGGCAAGGCAAAGCAAGGCAAAGCAAGCAAGTCTATGGCAAGGTGAAACAAGGCAAAGGCACCACAACGCACGTCTAGGCAATGCACGGCCAGCCAAGGAAAAGGTAACGCAAGGCAAGGCACTGTGAGGCAAGGCAAGGTTAATGCACGACAGCGCAAGGCTAGGCAATGCACGGAAGGCAAGCAAAGAGTAACGGAAACCAAGGAAGGCAAGGGAAAGCAAGGCAAGGAAAGGGTAACGTAAGGAACAGCACGGCAAGGGGAAACACGGCTAAGGCACGACAACGCACGGCTAGGCAATGCACGGCAAGGCAAGGCAAGGGTAACACCAGGCAAGGCACGGTCAGGCAAGGCAAGGCTAATGCACGACAAGGCAAGGCTAGGCAGTGCACGGCTAGGCAAGGAAAGAGTAACGGAAGGAAAGGAAGGCAAGGCAAAGCATGGCAAGGCAAGTGTAACAATAGGCACGGCACGGCAAGGGGAAACAAGGCTAAGGCATGACAACGCAAGGCTAGGCAATGCACGGAAGGCAAGCAAAGAGTAACGGAAGGCAAGGAATGCAAAGGAAAGCAGGGGAAGGCAAGGTTAACGAAAGGAACGGCACGATAAGGGGAAACAAGGCTAAGGCACGACAACACGCTGCTAGGCAATGCAGGGCAAGGCAAGGAAAGGGTAACGCAAGGCAAGGCACGGTTTGGGGATTCAAGGCTAATGCACGACAACGCAAGGCTAGGCAATGCACGGAAGGCAAGCAAAGAGTAACGGAAGGCAAGGAAGGCAATGCAAAGCAAGGCAACGCAAGCAAGGCTATGGCAAGGTGAAAAAAGGCTAAGACACGACAACGCAAGGCTAGGCAATGCACGGAAGGCAAGCAAAGAGTAACGGAAGGAAAGGAAGGCAAGGCAAAGCAAGGCAAGGCAAGTGTAACAAAAGGCAAGGCACGGAAAGGGGAAACAAGGCTAAGGAACGGAAACGCACGGCTAGGCAATTCACGACCAGGCAAGGAAAGGGTAACGCCAGGCAAGGCACGGTCAGGCAAGGCAAGGCTAATGCACGACAAGGCAAGGCTAGGCAGTGCACGGCAAGGCAAGGAAAGGGTAACGCAAGGCAAGGCACTGTCAGGCGAGGCAAGGCTAAGGCACGACAACGCAAGGCTAGGCAATGCACGGAAGGAGAGCAAAGAGTACCGGAAGGCAAGGAAAGCAAGGGAAAGCAAGGCAAGGCAAGGGTAACGGAAGGAACGGCACGGCAAGGGGAAACAAGGCTAAGGCACGACAACACAGGGCTAGGCAATGCAGGGCAAGGCAAGGAAAGGGTAACGCAAGGCAAGGCACGGTTTGGGGAGGCAAGGCTAATGCACGACAACGCAAGGCTAGGCAGTGCACGGCTAGGCAAGGAAAGAGTAACGGAAGGCAAGGAAGGCAAGGGAAAGCAAGGCAAGGCAAGTGTAACCAAAGGCACGGCCACGGCAAGGGGAAACAAGGCTAAGGCACGGCAACGCAAGGCTAGGCAATGCACGGCAAGGCAAGGAAAGTGTAACGCAAGGCAAGGCACGGTTAGGCGAGGCTTGGCTAAGGCTCGACAACGCAAGGCTAGGCAATGCACGGAAGGCAAGCAAAGAGTAACGGAAGGCAAGGAATGCAACGCAAAGCAAGGCAACGCAAACAAGGCTATGGCAAGGTGAAAAAAGGCTCAGGCACGACAACGCAAGGCTAGGCAATGAACGGAAGGCAAGCAAAGAGTAACGGAATGGAAGGAAGGCAAGGCAAAGCAAGGCAAAGCAAGCAAGTCTATGGCAAGGTGAAACAAGGCTAAGGCACCACAACGCACGTCTAGGCAATGCACGGCCAGCCAAGGAAAAGGTAACGCAAGGCAAGGCACTGTGAGGCAAGGCAAGGCTAATGCACGACAGCGCAAGGCTAGGCAATGCACGGAAGGCAAGCAAAGAGTAACGGAAACCAAGGAAGGCAAGGGAAAGCAAGGCAAGGCAAGGGTAACGGAAGGAACAGCACGGCAAGGGGAAACACGGCTAAGGCACGACAACGCACGGCTAGGCAATGCACGGCAAGGCAAGGCAAGGTTAACACCAGGCAAGGCACGGTCAGGCAAGGCAAGGCTAATGCACGACAAGGCAAGGCTAGGCAGTGCACGGCAAGGCAAGGAAAGGGTAACGCAAGGCAAGGCACTGTCAGGCGAGGCAAGGCTAAGGCACGACAACGCAAGGCTAGGCAATGCACGGAAGGAAAGCAAAGAGTAACGGAAGGCAAGGAAAGCAAGGGAAAGCAAGGCAAGGCAAGGGTAACGGAAGGAACGGCACGGCAAGGGGAAACAAGGCTAAGGCACGACAATGCACGGCTAGGCAATGCACGGCAAGGCAAGGAAAGGGTAACGCAAGGCAAGGCACGGTGAGGCAAGACAAGGCAAATGCACGACAACGCACGGCTAGGCAATGCACGGCCAGGCAAGGAAAGGGTACCGCAAGGCAAGGCACGGTCAGGCGAGGCAAGGCTAATGCACGACAACGCAAGGCTAGGCAATGCACGGAAGGCAAGCAAAGAGTAACGGAAGGCAAGGAATACAAAGGAAAGCAGGGGAAGGCAAGGGTAACGAAAGGAACGGCACGGTAAGGGGAAACAAGGCTAAGGCACGACAACACGCTGCTAGGCAATGCAGGGCAAGGCAAGGAAAGGGTAACGCAAGGCAAGGCACGGTTTGGGGAGGCAAGGCTAATGCACGACAACGCAAGGCTAGGCAATGCACGGAAGGCAAGCACAGAGTAACGGAAGGCAAGGAATGCAAGGCAAAGCAAGGCAACGCAAGCAAGGCTATGGCAAGGTGAAAAAAGGCTAAGGCACGACCACGCAAGGCTAGGCAATGCAAGGAAGGCAAGCAAAGAGTAACGGAAGGCAAGGAAGGCAAGGCAAAGCAAGGCAACGCAAGGAAGGCTATGGCAAGGTGAAAAAAGGCTAAGACACGACAACGCAAGGCTAGGCAATGCACGGAAGGCAAGCAAAGAGTAACGGAATGGAAGGAAGGCAAGGCAAAGCAAGGCAAAGCAAGCAAGTCTATGGCAAGGTGAAACAAGGCAAAGGCACCACAACGCACGTCTAGGCAATGCACGGCCAGCCAAGGAAAAGGTAACGCAAGGCAAGGCACTGTGAGGCAAGGCAAGGTTAATGCACGACAGCGCAAGGCTAGGCAATGCACGGAAGGCAAGCAAAGAGTAACGGAAACCAAGGAAGGCAAGGGAAAGCAAGGCAAGGAAAGGGTAACGTAAGGAACAGCACGGCAAGGGGAAACACGGCTAAGGCACGACAACGCACGGCTAGGCAATGCACGGCAAGGCAAGGCAAGGGTAACACCAGGCAAGGCACGGTCAGGCAAGGCAAGGCTAATGCACGACAACGCAAGGCTAGGCAGTGCACGGCTAGGCAAGGAAAGAGTAACGGAAGGAAAGGAAGGCAAGGCAAAGCATGGCAAGGCAAGTGTAACAATAGGCACGGCACGGCAAGGGGAAACAAGGCTAAGGCATGACAACGCAAGGCTAGGCAATGCACGGAAGGCAAGCAAAGAGTAACGGAAGGCAAGGAATGCAAAGGAAAGCAGGGGAAGGCAAGGTTAACGAAAGGAACGGCACGATAAGGGGAAACAAGGCTAAGGCACGACAACACGCTGCTAGGCAATGCAGGGCAAGGCAAGGAAAGGGTAACGCAAGGCAAGGCACGGTTTGGGGATTCAAGGCTAATGCACGACAACGCAAGGCTAGGCAATGCACGGAAGGCAAGCAAAGAGTAACGGAAGGCAAGGAAGGCAATGCAAAGCAAGGCAACGCAAGCAAGGCTATGGCAAGGTGAAAAAAGGCTAAGACACGACAACGCAAGGCTAGGCAATGCACGGAAGGCAAGCAAAGAGTAACGGAAGGAAAGGAAGGCAAGGCAAAGCAAGGCAAGGCAAGTGTAACAAAAGGCAAGGCACGGAAAGGGGAAACAAGGCTAAGGAACGGAAACGCACGGCTAGGCAATTCACGACCAGGCAAGGAAAGGGTAACGCCAGGCAAGGCACGGTCAGGCAAGGCAAGGCTAATGCACGACAAGGCAAGGCTAGGCAGTGCACGGCAAGGCAAGGAAAGGGTAACGCAAGGCAAGGCACTGTCAGGCGAGGCAAGGCTAAGGCACGACAACGCAAGGCTAGGCAATGCACGGAAGGAGAGCAAAGAGTACCGGAAGGCAAGGAAAGCAAGGGAAAGCAAGGCAAGGCAAGGGTAACGGAAGGAACGGCACGGCAAGGGGAAACAAGGCTAAGGCACGACAACACAGGGCTAGGCAATGCAGGGCAAGGCAAGGAAAGGGTAACGCAAGGCAAGGCACGGTTTGGGGAGGCAAGGCTAATGCACGACAACGCAAGGCTAGGCAGTGCACGGCTAGGCAAGGAAAGAGTAACGGAAGGCAAGGAAGGCAAGGGAAAGCAAGGCAAGGCAAGTGTAACCAAAGGCACGGCCACGGCAAGGGGAAACAAGGCTAAGGCACGGCAACGCAAGGCTAGGCAATGCACGGCAAGGCAAGGAAAGTGTAACGCAAGGCAAGGCACGGTTAGGCGAGGCTTGGCTAAGGCTCGACAACGCAAGGCTAGGCAATGCACGGAAGGCAAGCAAAGAGTAACGGAAGGCAAGGAATGCAACGCAAAGCAAGGCAACGCAAACAAGGCTATGGCAAGGTGAAAAAAGGCTCAGGCACGACAACGCAAGGCTAGGCAATGAACGGAAGGCAAGCAAAGAGTAACGGAATGGAAGGAAGGCAAGGCAAAGCAAGGCAAAGCAAGCAAGTCTATGGCAAGGTGAAACAAGGCTAAGGCACCACAACGCACGTCTAGGCAATGCACGGCCAGCCAAGGAAAAGGTAACGCAAGGCAAGGCACTGTGAGGCAAGGCAAGGCTAATGCACGACAGCGCAAGGCTAGGCAATGCACGGAAGGCAAGCAAAGAGTAACGGAAACCAAGGAAGGCAAGGGAAAGCAAGGCAAGGCAAGGGTAACGGAAGGAACAGCACGGCAAGGGGAAACACGGCTAAGGCACGACAACGCACGGCTACGCAATGCACGGCAAGGCAAGGCAAGGTTAACACCAGGCAAGGCACGGTCAGGCAAGGCAAGGCTAATGCACGACAAGGCAAGGCTAGGCAGTGCACGGCAAGGCAAGGAAAGGGTAACGCAAGGCAAGGCACTGTCAGGCGAGGCAAGGCTAAGGCACGACAACGCAAGGCTAGGCAATGCACGGAAGGAAAGCAAAGAGTAACGGAAGGCAAGGAAAGCAAGGGAAAGCAAGGCAAGGCAAGGGTAACGGAAGGAACGGCACGGCAAGGGGAAACAAGGCTAAGGCACGACAATGCAGGGCTAGGCAATGCACGGCAAGGCAAGGAAAGGGTAACGCAAGGCAAGGCACGGTGAGGCAAGACAAGGCAAATGCACGACAACGCACGGCTACGCAATGCACGGCAAGGCAAGGAAAGGGTACCGCAAGGCAAGGCACGGTCAGGCGAGGCAAGGCTGATGCACGACAACGCACGGCTAGGCAATGCACGGAAGGCAAGCAAAGAGTTAAGGAAGGCAAGGAATACAAAGGAAAGCAGGGGAAGGCAAGAGTAACGAAAGGAACGGCACGGTAAGGGGAAACAAGGCTGAGGCACGACAACACAGGGCTAGGCAATGCAGGGCAAGGCAAGGAAAGGGTAACGCAAGGCAAGGCACGGTTTGGGGAGGCAAGGCTAATGCACGACAACGCAAGGCTAGGCAATGCACGGAAGGCAAGCAAAGAGTAACGGAAAGAAAGGAAGGCAAGGCAAAGCAAGGCAAGGCAAGTGTAACAAAAGGCAAGGCACGGCAAGGGGAAACAAGGCTAAGAAACGGAAACGCACGGCTAGGCAATGCACGACCAGGCAAGGAAAGGGTAACGCCAGGCAAGGCACGGTCAGGCAAGGCAAGGCTAATGCACGACAAGGCAAGGCTAGGCAGTGCACGGCAAGGCAAGGAAATGGTAACGCAAGGCAAGGCACTGTCAGGCGAGGCAAGGCTAAGGCACGACAACGCAAGGCTAGGCAATGCAGGGAAGGAAAGCAAAGAGTAACGGAAGGCAAGGAAAGCAAGGGAAAGCAAGGCAAGGCAAGGGTAACGGAAGGAACGGCACGGCAAGGGGAAACAAGGCTAAGGCACGACAACACAGGGCTAGGCAATGCAGGGCAAGGCAAGGAAAGGGTAACGCAAGGCAAGGCACGGTTTGGGGAGGCAAGGCTAATGCACGACAACGCAAGGCTAGGCAATTCACGGCAAGGCAAGGAAAGGGTAACGCAAGGCAAGGCACGGTCAGGCGAGGCAAGGCTAAGGCACGACAACGCAAGGCTAGGCAATGAAGGGCAAGGCAAGGAAAGGGTAACGCAAGGCAAGGCACGGTTTGGGGAGGCAAGGCTAATGCACGACAACGCAAGGCTAGGCAATGCAGGGCAAGGCAAGGAAATGGTAACGCAAGGCAAGGCACGGTTTGGGGAGGCAAGGCTAATGCACGACAACGCAAGGCTAGGCAGTGCACGGCTAGGCAAGGAAAGAGTAACGGAAGGAAAGGAAGGCAAGGCAAAGCAAGGCAAGGCAAGTGTAACAAAAGGCAAGGCACGGCAAGGGGAAACAATCCTAAGGAACGGCAACGCACGGCTAGGCAATTCACGGCCAGGCAAGGAAAGGGTAACGCAAGGCAAGGCACGGTAAGTCAAGTCAAGGCTAATGCACGGCAACGCACGGCTAGGCAATGCACGGGCAGGCAAGGAAAGGGTAACGCAAGGCAACGCACGGTCAGGCGAGGCAAGGCTAAGGCACGACAACGCAAGGCTAGGCAATGCACGGAAGGCAAGCAAAGAGTAACGGAAGGCAAGGAAGGCAAGGGAAAGCAAGGCAAGGCAAGGGTAACGGAAGGAACGGCACGGCAAGGGGAAACAAGGCTAAGGTACGACAACGCACGGCTAGGCAATGCACGGCAAGGCAAGGAAAGGGTAACGCAAGGCAAGGCACGGTAAGGCAAGGCAAGGCTAATGCACGACAACGCACGGCTAGACAATGCACGGCAAGGCAAGGAAAAGGTAACGCACGGCAAGGCACGGTTAGGCGAGGCAAGGCTAAGGCACGACAACGCAAGGCTAGGCAATGCACGGAAGGCAAGCAAAGAGTAACGGAAGGCAAGGAAGGCAAGGGAAAGCAAGGGAAGGCAAGGGTAACGGAAGGAACGGCACGGCAAGGGGAAACAAGGCTAAGGCACGACAACGCACGGCTAGGCAATGCAGGGCAAGGCAAGGAAATGGTAACGCAAGGCAAGGCACGGTTTGGGGAGGCAAGGCTAATGCACGACAACGCAAGGCTAGGCAGTGCACGGCTAGGCAAGGAAAGAGTAACGGAAGGAAAGGAAGGCAAGGCAAAGCAAGGCAACGCAAGCAAGGCTATGGCAAGGTGAAAAAAGGCTAAGGCACGACAACGCAAGGCTAGGCAATGCACGGAAGGCAAGCAAAGAGTAACGGAAGGCAAGGAAGGCAAGGCAAAGCAAGGCAACGCAAGGAAGGCTATGGCAAGGTGAAAAAAGGCTAAGACACGACAACGCAAGGCTAGGCAATGCACGAAAGGCAAGCAAAGAGTAACGGAAGGTAAGGAAGGCAAGGGAAAGCAAGGCAAGGCAAGGGTAACGGACGGAATGGCTCGGCAAGTGGAAACAAGGCTAAGGCACGGCAACGCAGGGCTAGGCAATGCACGGCAAGGCAAGGAAAGGGTAACGCAAGGCAAGGCACTGTCAGGCGAGGCAAAACTAATGCACGACATCGCAAGGCTAGGCAGTGCACGGCTAGGCAAGGAAAGAGTAACGGAAGGAAAGGAAGGCAAGGCAAAGCATGGCAAGGCAAGTGTAACAATAGGCACGGCACGGCAAGGGGAAACAAGGCTAAGGCACGACAACGCAAGGCTAGGCAATGCACGGAAGGCAAGCAAAGAGTAACGGAAGGCAAGGAATGCAAAGGAAAGCAGGGGAAGGCAAGGTTAACGAAAGGAACGGCACGATTAGGGGAAACAAGGCTAAGGCACGACAACACGCTGCTAGGCAATGCAGGGCAAGGCAAGGAAAGGGTAACGCAAGGCAAGGCACGGTTTGGGGATTCAAGGCTAATGCACGACAACGCAAGGCTAGGCAATGCACGGAAGGCAAGCAAAGAGTAACGGAAGGCAAGGAAGGCAAGGCAAAGCAAGGCAACGCAAGCAAGGCTATGGCAAGGTGAAAAAAGGCTAAGACACGACAACGCAAGGCTAGGCAATGCACGGAAGGCAAGCAAAGAGTAACGGAAGGCCAGGAAGGCAAGGGAAAGCAAGGCAAGGCAAAGGTAACGGAAGCAACGGCACGGTAAGGGGAAACAAAGCTAACGCATGACAATGCAGGGCTAGGCAATGCACTGCAAGGCAAGGAAAGGGTAACGCAAGGCAAGGCACGGTTTGGGGATTCAAGGCCAATGCACGACAACGCAAGGCTAGGCAATGCACGGAAGGCAAGCAAAGAGTAACGGAAGGAAAGGAAGGCAAGGCAAAGCAAGGCAAGGCAAGTGTAACAAAAGGCAAGGCACGGCAAGGGGAAACAAGGCTAAGGAACGGAAACGCACGGCTAGGCAATGCACGACCAGGCAAGGAAAGGGTAACGCCAGGCAAGGCACGGTCAGGCAAGGCAAGGCTAATGCACGACAAGGCAAGGCTAGGCAGTGCACGGCAAGGCAAGGAAAGGGTAACGGAAGGCAAGGCACTGTCAGGCGAGGCAAGGCTAAGGCACGACAACGCAAGGCTAGGCAATGCACGGAAGGAGAGCAAAGAGTAACGGAAGGCAAGGAAAGCAAGGGAAAGCAAGGCAAGGCAAGGGTAACGGAAGGAACGGCCGGCAAGGGGAAACAAGGCTAAGGCACGACAACACAGGGCTAGGCAATGCAGGGCAAGGCAAGGAAAGGGTAACGCAAGGCAAGGCACGGTTTGGGGAGGCAAGGCTAATGCACGACAACGCAAGGCTAGGCAATTCACGGCAAGGCAAGGAAAGGGTAACGCAAGGCAATGCACGGTCAGGCGAGGCAAGGCTAAGGCACGACAACATAAGGCTAGGCAATGCACGGAAGGCAAGCAAAGAGTAACGGAAGGCAAGGAAGGCTAGGGAAAGCAGGGGAAGGCAATGGTAACGGAAGGAAAGGCACGGTAAGGGCAAACAAGACTAAGGCACGACAACACAGGGCTAGGCAATGCAGGGCAAGGCAAGGAAATGGTAACGCAAGGCAAGGCACGGTTTGGGGAGGCAAGGCTAATGCACGACAACGCAAGGCTAGGCAGTGCACGGCTAGGCAAGGAAAGAGTAACGGAAGGAAAGGAAGGCAAGGCAAAGCAAGGCAAGGAAAGTGTAACAAAAGGCAAGGCACGGCAAGGGGAAACAAGGCTAAGGAACGGCAACGCACGGCTAGGCAATGCACGGCAAGGCAAGGAAAGGGTAACGCAAGGCAATGCACGGAAGGCAAGCAAAGAGTAACGGAAGGCAAGGAAGGCAAGGGAAAGCAAGGCAACGCAAGCAAGGCTATGGCAAGGTGAAAAAAGGCTAAGGCACGACAGCGCAAGGTTAGGCAATGCACGGAAGGCAAGCAAAGAGTAACGGAATGGAAGGTAGGCAAGGCAAAGCAAGGCAAAGCAAGCAAGGCTATGGCAAGGTGAAGCAAGGCTAAGGCACCACAACGCACGGCTAGGCAATGCACGGCCAGCCAAGGAAAAGGTAACGCAAGGCAAGGCACTGTGAGGCAAGGGAATGCTAATGCACGACAGCGCAAGGCTAGGCAATGCACGGAAGGCAAGCAAAGAGTAACGGAAGGCAAGGAAGGCAAGGGAAAGCAAGGCAAGGCAAGGGTAACGGAAAGAACGGCCCGGCAAGGGGAAACAAGGCTAAGGCACGGCAACGCACGGCTAGGCAATGCACGGCAAGGCAAGGAAAGGGTAACGCAAGGCAAGGCACGGTCAGGCGAGGCAAGGCTAAGGCACGACAACGCAAGGCTAGGCAGTGCACGGCTAGGCAAGGAAAGAGTAACGGAAGGAAAGGAAGGCAAGGCAAAGCAAGGCAAGGCAAGTGTAAGAAAAGGCAAGGCACGGCAAGGGGAAACAAGGCTAAGGAACTGCAACGCACGGCTAGGCAATGCACGGCCAGGCAAGGAAAGGGTAACGCAAGGCAAGGCACGGTAAGGCAAGACAAGGGTAATGCACGACAACGCACGGCTAGGCAATGCGAGGCAAGGCAAGGAAAGGGTAACGCAAGGCAAGGCACGGTCAGGCGAGGCAAGGCTAATGCACGACAACGCAAGGCTAGGCAATGCACGGAAGGCAAGCAAAGATTAACGGAAGGCAAGGAAGACAAGGGAAACCAAAGCAAGGCAAGGGTAATGGAAGGAACGGCTCGACAAAGGGAAACAAGGCTAAGGCACGGCAACGCAGGGCTAGGCAATGCACGGCAAGGCAAGGAAAGGGTAACGCAAGGAAAGGCACTGTCATTCGAGTCAAAGCTAATGCACGACATCGCAAGGCTAGGCAGTGCACGGCTAGGCAAGGAAAAAGTAACGGAAGGAAAGGAAGGCAAGGCAAAGCATGGCAAGGCAAGTGTAACAACAGGCACGGCACGGCAAGGGGAAACAAGGCTAAGGCACGACAACGCAAGGCTAGGCAATGCAGGGCAAGGCAAGGAAAGGGTAACGCAAGGCAATGCACGGTTTGGGGAGGCAAGGCTAATGCACGACAACGCAAGGCTAGGCAATGCACGGAAGGCAAGCAAAGAGTAACGGAAGGCAAGGAAGGCAAGGGAAAGCAAGGCAAGTCAAGTGTAACCAAAGGCACGGCCACGGCAAGGGGAAACAAGGCTAAGGCACGGCAACGCAAGGGTAGGCAATGCACGGCAAGGCAAGGAAAGGGTAACGCAAGGCAAGGCACGGTTAGGCGAGGCATGGCTAATGCACGACAACGCAAGGCTAGGCAATGCACGGAAGGCAAGCAAAGAGTAACGGAAGGCAAGGAATGCAAGGCAAAGCAAGGCAACGCAAACAAGGCTATGGCAAGGTGAATAAAGGCTCAGGCACGACAACGCAAGGCTAGTTAATGCACGGCCAGCCAAGGAAAAGGTAACGCAAGGCAAGGCACTGTGAGGCAAGGCAAGGCTAATGCACGACAGCGCAAGGCTAGGCAATGCACGGAAGGCAAGCAAAGAGTAACGGAAACCAAGGAAGGCAAGGGAAAGCAAGGCAAGGCAAGGGTAACGGAAGGAACGGCACGGCAAGGGGAAACACGGCTAAGGCACGACAACGCACGGCTAGGCAATGCACGGCAAGGCAAGGCAAGGGTAACACCAGGCAAGGCACGGTCAGGCAAGGCAAGGCTAATGCACGAAAAGGCAAGGCTAGGCAGTGCACGGCAAGGCAAGGAAAGGGTAACTCAAGGCAAGGCACTGTCAGGCGAGGCAAGGCTAAGGCACGACAACGCAAGGCTAGGAAATGCACGGAAGGAAAGCAAAGAGTAACGGAAGGCAAGGAAAGCAAGGGAAAGCAAGGCAAGGCAAGGGTAACGGAAGGAAGGGCACGGCAAGGGGAAACAAGGCTAAGGCACGACAACGCACGGCTAGGCAATTCACGGCAAGGCAAGGCAAGGGTAACGCCAGGCAAGGCACGGTCAGGCAAGGCAAGACTAATGCACGACAAGGCAAGGCTAGGCAGTGCACGGCAAGGCAAGGAAAGGGTACCGCAAGGCAAGGCACGGTGACGCAAGACAAGGCAAATGCACGACAACGCACGGCTAGGCAATGCACGGAAGGCAAGCAAAGAGTAACGGAACGCAAGGAAGTCAAGGGAAACCAAGGCAAGGGAAGGGTAACGGAAGGAATGGCTCGGCAAGGGGAAACAAGGCTAAGGCACGGCAACGCAGGGCTAGGCAATGCACGGCAAGGCAAGGAAAGGGTAACGCAAGGCAAGGCACTGTCAGGCGAGGCAAAACTAATGCACGACTTCGCAAGGCTAGGCAGTGCACGGCTAGGCAAGGAAAGAGTAACGGAAGGAAAGGAAGGCAAGGCAAAGCATGGCAAGGCAAGTGTAAACAAAGGCACGGCCACGGCAAGGGGAAACAAGGCTAAGGCACGACAACGCAAGGCTAGGCAATGCACGGAATGCAAGCAAAGAGTAACGGAAGACAAGGAATGCAAAGGAAAGCAGGGGAAGGCAAGGGTAACGAAAGGAACGGCACGATAAGGGGAATCAAGGCTAAGGCACGACAACACGCTGCTAGGCAATGCAGGGCAAGGCAAGGAAAGGGTAACGCAAGGCAAGGCACGGTTTGGGGAGGCAAGGCTAATGCACGACAACGCAAGGCTAGGCAATGAGTAACGGAAGGAAAGGAAGGCAAGGCAAAGCATGGCAAGGCAAGTGTAAACAAAGGCACGGCCACGGCAAGGGGAAACAAGGCTAAGAAACGGAAACGCACGGCTAGGCAATGCACGACCAGGCAAGGAAAGGGTAACGCCAGGCAAGGCACGGTCAGGCAAGGCAAGGCTAATGCACGACAAGGCAAGGCTAGGCAGTGCACGGCAAGGCAAGGAAATGGTAACGCAAGGCAAGGCACTGTCAGGCGAGGCAAGGCTAAGGCACGACAACGCAAGGCTAGGCAATGCAGGGAAGGAGAGCAAAGAGTAACGGAAGGCAAGGAAAGCAAGGGAAAGCAAGGCAAGGCAAGGGTAACGGAAGGAACGGCACGGCAAGGGGAAACAAGGCTAAGGCACGACAACACAGGGCTAGGCAATGCAGGGCAAGGCAAGGAAAGGGTAACGCAAGGCAAGGCACGGTTTGGGGAGGCAAGGCTAATGCACGACAACGCAAGGCTAGGCAATTCACGGCAAGGCAAGGAAAGGGTAACGCAAGGCAAGGCACGGTCAGGCGAGGCAAGGCTAAGGCACGACAACGCAAGGCTAGGCAATGAAGGGCAAGGCAAGGAAAGGGTAACGCAAGGCAAGGCACGGTCAGGCGAGGCAAGGCTAAGGCACGACAACGCAAGGCTAGGCAATGCAGGGCAAGGCACGGAAATGGTAACGCAAGGCAAGGCACGGTTTGGGGAGGCAAGGCTAATGCACGACAACGCAAGGCTAGGCAGTGCACGGCTAGGCAAGGAAAGAGTAACGGAAGGAAAGGAAGGCAAGGCAAAGCAAGGCAAGGCAAGTGTAACAAAAGGCAAGGCACGGCAAGGGGAAACAATCCTAAGGAACGGCAACGCACGGCTAGGCAATTCACGGCCAGGCAAGGAAAGGGTAACGCAAGGCAAGGCACGGTAAGTCAAGTCAAGGCTAATGCACGGCAACGCACGGCTAGGCAATGCACGGGCAGGCAAGGAAAGGGTAACGCAAGGCAACGCACGGTCAGGCGAGGCAAGGCTAAGGCACGACAACGCAAGGCTAGGCAATGCACGGAAGGCAAGCAAAGAGTAACGGAAGGCAAGGAAGGCAAGGGAAAGCAAGGCAAGGCAAGGGTAACGGAAGGAACGGCACGGCAAGGGGAAACAAGGCTAAGGTACGACAACGCACGGCTAGGCAATGCACGGCAAGGCAAGGAAAGGGTAACGGAAGGCAAGGCACGGCAAGGCAAGGCAAGGCTAATGCACGACAACGCACGGCTAGACAATGCACGGCAAGGCAAGGAAAGGGTAACGCAAGGCAAGGCACGGTTAGGCGAGGCAAGGCTAAGGCACGACAACGCAAGGCTAGGCAATGCACGGAAGGCAAGCAAAGAGTAACGGAACGCAAGGAAGGCAAGGGAAAGCAAGGCAAGGCAAGGTTAACGGAAGGAACGGCACGGCAAGGGGAAACAAGGCTAAGGCACGGCAACGCACGGCTAGGCAATGCAGGGCAAGGCAAGGAAATGGTAACGCAAGGCAAGGCACGATTTGGGGAGGCAAGGCTAATGCACGACAACGCAAGGCTAGGCAGTGCACGGCTAGGCAAGGAAAGAGTAACGGAAGGAAAGGAAGGCAAGGCAAAGCAAGGCAACGCAAGCAAGGCTATGGCAAGGTGAAAAAAGGCTAAGGCACGACCACGCAAGGCTAGGCAATGCACGGAAGGCAAGCAAAGAGTAACGGAAGGCAAGGAAGGCAAGGCAAAGCAAGGCAACGCAAGGAAGGCTATGGCAAGGTGAAAAAAGGCTAAGACACGACAACGCAAGGCTAGGCAATGCACGAAAGGCAAGCAAAGAGTAACGGAAGGTAAGGAAGGCAAGGGAAAGCAAGGCAAGGCAAGGGTAACGGACGGAATGGCTCGGCAAGTGGAAACAAGGCTAAGGCACGGCAACGCAGGGCTAGGCAATGCACGGCAAGGCAAGGAAAGGGTAACGCAAGGCAAGGCACTGTCAGGCGAGGCAAAACTAATGCACGACATCGCAAGGCTAGGCAGTGCACGGCTAGGCAAGGAAAGAGTAACGGAAGGAAAGGAAGGCAAGGCAAAGCATGGCAAGGCAAGTGTAACAATAGGCACGGCACGGCAAGGGGAAACAAGGCTAAGGCACGACAACGCAAGGCTAGGCAATGCACGGAAGGCAAGCAAAGAGTAACGGAAGGCAAGGAATGCAAAGGAAAGCAGGGGAAGGCAAGGTTAACGAAAGGAACGGCACGATTAGGGGAAACAAGGCTAAGGCACGACAACACGCTGCTAGGCAATGCAGGGCAAGGCAAGGAAAGGGTAACGCAAGGCAAGGCACGGTTTGGGGATTCAAGGCTAATGCACGACAACGCAAGGCTAGGCAATGCACGGAAGGCAAGCAAAGAGTAACGGAAGGCAAGGAAGGCAAGGCAAAGCAAGGCAACGCAAGCAAGGCTATGGCAAGGTGAAAAAAGGCTAAGACACGACAACGCAAGGCTAGGCAATGCACGGAAGGCAAGCAAAGAGTAACGGAAGGCCAGGAAGGCAAGGGAAAGCAAGGCAAGGCAAAGGTAACGGAAGCAACGGCACGGTAAGGGGAAACAAAGCTAACGCATGACAATGCAGGGCTAGGCAATGCACTGCAAGGCAAGGAAAGGGTAACGCAAGGCAAGGCACGGTTTGGGGAGGCAAGGCTAATGCACGACAACGCAAGGCTAGGCAATGCACGGAAGGCAAGCAAAGAGTAACGGAAGGAAAGGAAGGCAAGGCAAAGCAAGGCAAGGCAAGTGTAACAAAAGGCAAGGCACGGCAAGGGGAAACAAGGCTAAGGAACGGAAACGCACGGCTAGGCAATGCACGACCAGGCAAGGAAAGGGTAACGCAAGGCAAGGCACGGTCAGGCGAGGCAAGGCTAATGCACGACAACGCAAGGCTAGGCAGTGCACGGCAAGGCAAGGAAAGGGTAACGGAAGGCAAGGCACTGTCAGGCGAGGCAAGGCTAAGGCACGACAACGCAAGGCTAGGCAATGCACGGAAGGAGAGCAAAGAGTAACGGAAGGCAAGGAAAGCAAGGGAAAGCAAGGCAAGGCAAGGGTAACGGAAGGAACGGCACGGCAAGGGGAAACAAGGCTAAGGCACGACAACACAGGGCTAGGCAATGCAGGGCAAGGCAAGGAAAGGGTAACGCAAGGCAAGGCACGGTTTGGGGAGGCAAGGCTAATGCACGACAACGCAAGGCTAGGCAATTCACGGCAAGGCAAGGAAAGGGTAACGCAAGGCAATGCACGGTCAGGCGAGGCAAGGCTAAGGCACGACAACATAAGGCTAGGCAATGCACGGAAGGCAAGCAAAGAGTAACGGAAGGCAAGGAAGGCTAGGGAAAGCAGGGGAAGGCAATGGTAACGGAAGGAAAGGCACGGTAAGGGCAAACAAGACTAAGGCACGACAACACAGGGCTAGGCAATGCAGGGCAAGGCAAGGAAATGGTAACGCAAGGCAAGGCACGGTTTGGGGAGGCAAGGCTAATGCACGACAACGCAAGGCTAGGCAGTGCACGGCTAGGCAAGGAAAGAGTAACGGAAGGAAAGGAAGGCAAGGCAAAGCAAGGCAAGGAAAGTGTAACAAAAGGCACGGCACGGCAAGGGGAAACAAGGCTAAGGCACGACAACGCACGGCTAGGCAATGCACGGCAAGGCAAGGAAAGGGTAACGCAAGGCAATGCACGGAAGGCAAGCAAAGAGTAACGGAAGGCAAGGAAGGCAAGGGAAAGCAAGGCAAGGCAAGCAAGGCTATGGCAAGGTGAAAAAAGGCTAAGGCACGACAGCGCAAGGTTAGGCAATGCACGGAAGGCAAGCAAAGAGTAACGGAATGGAAGGTAGGCAAGGCAAAGCAAGGCAAAGCAAGCAAGGCTATGGCAAGGTGAAGCAAGGCTAAGGCACCACAACGCACGGCTAGGCAATGCACGGCCAGCCAAGGAAAAGGTAACGCAAGGCAAGGCACTGTGAGGCAAGGGAATGCTAATGCACGACAGCGCAAGGCTAGGCAATGCACGGAAGGCAAGCAAAGAGTAACGGAAGGCAAGGAAGGCAAGGGAAAGCAAGGCAAGGCAAGGGTAACGGAAAGAACGGCCCGGCAAGGGGAAACAAGGCTAAGGCACGGCAACGCACGGCTAGGCAATGCACGGCAAGGCAAGGAAAGGGTAACGCAAGGCAAGGCACGGTCAGGCGAGGCAAGGCTAAGGCACGACAACGCAAGGCTAGGCAGTGCACGGCTAGGCAAGGAAAGAGTAACGGAAGGAAAGGAAGGCAAGGCAAAGCAAGGCAAGGCAAGTGTAAGAAAAGGCAAGGCACGGCAAGGGGAAACAAGGCTAAGGAACTGCAACGCACGGCTAGGCAATGCACGGCCAGGCAAGGAAAGGGTAACGCAAGGCAAGGCACGGTAAGGCAAGACAAGGCTAATGCACGACAACGCACGGCTAGGCAATGCGAGGCAAGGCAAGGAAAGGGTAACGCAAGGCAAGGCACGGTCAGGCGAGGCAAGGCTAATGCACGACAACGCAAGGCTAGGCAATGCACGGAAGGCAAGCAAAGATTAACGGAAGGCAAGGAAGACAAGGGAAACCAAAGCAAGGCAAGGGTAATGGAAGGAACGGCTCGACAAAGGGAAACAAGGCTAAGGCACGGCAACGCAGGGCTAGGCAATGCACGGCAAGGCAAGGAAAGGGTAACGCAAGGAAAGGCACTGTCATTCGAGTCAAAGCTAATGCACGACATCGCAAGGCTAGGCAGTGCACGGCTAGGCAAGGAAAAAGTAACGGAAGGAAAGGAAGGCAAGGCAAAGCATGGCAAGGCAAGTGTAACAACAGGCACGGCACGGCAAGGGGAAACAAGGCTAAGGCACGACAACGCAAGGCTAGGCAATGCAGGGCAAGGCAAGGAAAGGGTAACGCAAGGCAATGCACGGTTTGGGGAGGCAAGGCTAATGCACGACAACGCAAGGCTAGGCAATGCACGGAAGGCAAGCAAAGAGTAACGGAAGGCAAGGAAGGCAAGGGAAAGCAAGGCAAGTCAAGTGTAACCAAAGGCACGGCCACGGCAAGGGGAAACAAGGCTAAGGCACGGCAACGCAAGGGTAGGCAATGCACGGCAAGGCAAGCAAAGGGTACCGGCAGGTAAGGAACGGCAAGGATAGGCAAGGCTAAGGCACGACAACGCAAGGATGGGCAATGCACGGCAAGGCAAGGAAAGGGTAACGGAAGGCAAGGCAATGCAAGGCAAAGCAAGGCAACGCAAACAAGGCTATGGCAAGGTGAATAAAGGCTCAGGCACGACAACGCAAGGCTAGTTAATGCACGGCCAGCCAAGGAAAAGGTAACGCAAGGCAAGGCACTGTGAGGCAAGGCAAGGCTAATGCACGACAGCGCAAGGCTAGGCAATGCACGGAAGGCAAGCAAAGAGTAACGGAAACCAAGGAAGGCAAGGGAAAGCAAGGCAAGGCAAGGGTAACGGAAGGAACGGCACGGCAAGGGGAAACACGGCTAAGGCACGACAACGCACGGCTAGGCAATGCACGGCAAGGCAAGGCAAGGGTAACACCAGGCAAGGCACGGTCAGGCAAGGCAAGGCTAATGCACGAAAAGGCAAGGCTAGGCAGTGCACGGCAAGGCAAGGAAAGGGTAACTCAAGGCAAGGCACTGTCAGGCGAGGCAAGGCTAAGGCACGACAACGCAAGGCTAGGAAATGCACGGAAGGAAAGCAAAGAGTAACGGAAGGCAAGGAAGGCAAGGGAAAGCAAGGCAAGGCAAGGGTAACGGAAGGAAAGGCACGGCAAGGGGAAACAAGGCTAAGGCACGACAACGCACGGCTAGGCAATGCACGGCAAGGCAAGGAAAGGGTAACGCAAGGCAAGGCACGGTCAGGCAAGGCAAGACTAATGCACGACAACGCAAGGCTAGGCAGTGCACGGTAAGGCAAGGAAAGGGTACCGCAAGGCAAGGCACGGTGACGCAAGACAAGGCAAATGCACGACAACGCACGGCTAGGCAATGCACGGAAGGCAAGCAAAGAGTAACGGAACGCAAGGAAGTCAAGGGAAACCAAGGCAAGGGAAGGGTAACGGAAGGAATGGCTCGGCAAGGGGAAACAAGGCTAAGGCACGGCAACGCAGGGCTAGGCAATGCACGGCAAGGCAAGGAAAGGGTAACGCAAGGCAAGGCACTGTCAGGCGAGGCAAAACTAATGCACGACTTCGCAAGGCTAGGCAGTGCACGGCTAGGCAAGGAAAGAGTAACGGAAGGAAAGGAAGGCAAGGCAAAGCATGGCAAGGCAAGTGTAAACAAAGGCACGGCCACGGCAAGGGGAAACAAGGCTGAGGCACGACAACGCAAGGCTAGGCAATGCACGGAATGCAAGCAAAGAGTAACGGAAGACAAGGAATGCAAAGGAAAGCAGGGGAAGGCAAGGGTAACGAAAGGAACGGCACGATAAGGGGAAACAAGGCTAAGGCACGACAACACAGGGCTAGGCAATGCAGGGCAAGGCAAGGAAAGGGTAACGCAAGGCAAGGCACGGTTTGGGGAGGCAAGGCTAATGCACGACAACGCAAGGCTAGGCAATGCACGGAAGGCAAGCAAAGAGTAACGGAAGGCAAGGAAGGCAAGGGAAAGTAAGGCAAGGCAAGTGTAACAAAAGGCACGGCACGGCAAGGGGAAACAAGGCTAAGGCACGGCAACGCAAGGCTAGGCAATGCACGGAAGGCAAGCAAAGAGTAACGGAAGGCAAGGAATGCAAGGGAAAGCAGGGGAAGGCAAGGGTAACGGAAGGAACGGCACGGCAAGGGGAAACAAGGCTAAGGCACGACAACGCACGGTTAGGGAAGGCAGGGCAAGGCAAGGAAACGGTAACGCAAGGCAAGGCACGGTCAGGCGAGGCAAGGCTAAGGCACGACAACGCAAGGCTAGGGAATGCACGGAAGGCAAGCAAAGAGTAACGGAAGGCAAGGAAGGCAAGGGAAAGCAAGGCAAGGCAAGGGTAACGGAAGGAACGGCACGGCAAGGGGAAACAAGGCTAAGGCACGGCAACGCACGGCTAGGCAATGCAGGGCAAGGCAAGGAAATGGTAACGTAAGGCAAGGCACGATTTGGGGAGGCAAGGCTAATGCACGACAACGCAAGGCTAGGCAGTGCACGGCTAGGCAAGGAAAGAGTAACGGAAGGAAAGGAAGGCAAGGCAAAGCAAGGCAAGGCAAGTGTAACAAAAGGCAAGGCACGGCAATGGGAAACAAGGCTAAGGAACGGCAACGCACGGCTAGGCAATGCACGGCCAGGCAAGGAAAGGGTAACGCAAGGCAAGGCACGGTAAGGCAAGACAAGGCTAATGCACGACAACGCACGGCTAGGCAATGGAAGGCAAGGCAAGGAAAGGGTAACGCAAGGCAAGGCACGGTCGGGCGGGGCAAGGCTAATGCACGACAACGCAAGGCTAGGCAATTTACGGAAGGCAAGCAAAGAGTAACGGAAGGCAAGGAAGGCAAGGGAAACCAAAGCAAGGCAAGGGTAACGGAAGGAACGGCTCGACAAGGGGAAACAAGGCTAAGGCACGGCAACGCAGGGCTAGGCAATGCACGGCAAGGCAAGGAAAGGGTAACGCAAGGCAAGGCACTGTCAGGCGAGTCAAAGCTAATGCACGACATCGCAAGGCTAGGCAGTGCACGGCTAGGCAAGGAAAAATTAACGGAAGGAAAGGAAGGCAAGGCAAAGCATGGCAAGGCAAGTGTAACAACAGGCACGGCACGGCAAGGGGAAACAAGGCTAAGCCACGACAACGCAAGGCTAGGCAATGCACGGAAGGCAAGCAAAGAGTAACGGAAGGCAAGGAATGCAAAGGAAAGCAGGGGAAGGCAAGGGTAACGAAAGGAACGGCACGGTAAGGGGAAACAAGGCTAAGGCACGACAACACAGGGCTAGGCAATGCAGGGCAAGGCAAGGAAAGGGTAACGCAAGGCAAGGCACGGTCAGGCAAGGCAAGGCTAATGCACGAAAAGGCAAGGCTAGGCAGTGCACGGCAAGGCAAGGAAAGGGTAACGCAAGGCAAGGCACTGTCAGGCGAGGCAAAACTAATGCACGACATCGCAAGGCTAGGCAGTACACGGCTAGGCAAGGAAAGAGTAACGGAAGGAAAGGAAGGCAAGGCAAAGCATGGCAAGGCAAGTGTAACCAAAGGCACGGCCACGGCAAGGGGAAACAAGGCTAAGGCACGACAACGCAAGGCTAGGCAATGCACGGAATGCAAGCAAAGAGTAACGGAAGACAACGAATGCAAAGGAAAGCAGGGGAAGGCAAGGGTAACGAAAGGAACGGCACGATAAGGGGAAACAAGGCTAAGGCACGACAACACGCTGCTAGGCAATGCAGGGCAAGGCAAAGAAAGGGTAACGCAAGGCAAGGCACGGTTTGGGAGGCAAGGCTAAGGCACGACAACGCAAGGCTAGGCAATGCACGGAAGGAAAGCAAAGAGTAACGGAAGGCAAGGAAAGCAAGGGAAAGCAAGGCAAGGCAAGGGTAACGGAAGGAACGGCACGGCAAGGGGAAACAAGGCTAAGGCACGACAACACAGGGCTAGGCAATGCAGGGCAAGGCAAGGAAAGGGTAACGCAAGGCAAGGCACGGTTTGGGGAGGCAAGGCTAATGCACGACAACGCAAGGCTAGGCAATGCACGGAAGGCAAGCAAAGAGTAACGGAAGGCAAGGAATGCAAGGCAAAGCAAGGCAACGCAAGCAAGGCTATGGCAAGGTGAAAAAAGGCTAAGGCACGACAACGCAAGGCTAGGCAATGCACGGCAAGGCAAGGAAAGAGTAACGGAAGGCAAGGAAGGCAAGGCCAAGCAAGGCAAGGCAAGGGTAACGGACGGAATGGCTCGGCAAGTGGAAACAAGGCTAAGGCACGGCAACGCAGGGCTAGGCAATGCACGGCAAGGCAAGGAAAGGGTAACGCAAGGCAAGGCACTGTCAGGCGAGGCAAAGCTAATGCACGACATCGCAAGGCTAGGCAGTGCACGGCTAGGCAAGGAAAGAGTAACGGAAGGAAAGGAAGGCAAGGCAAAGCATGGCAAGGCAAGTGTAACAATAGGCACGGCACGGCAAGGGGAAACAAGGCTAAGGCACGACAACGCAAGGCTAGGCAATGCACGGAAGGCAAGCAAAGAGTAACGGAAGGCAAGGAATGCAAAGGAAAGCAGGGGAAGGCAAGGTTAACGAAAGGAACGGCACGATAAGGGGAAACAAGGCTAAGGCACGACAACACGCTGCTAGGCAATGCAGGGCAAGGCAAGGAAAGGGTAACGCAAGGCAAGGCACGGTTTGGGGATTCAAGGCTAATGCACGACAACGCAAGGCTAGGCAATGCACGGAAGGCAAGCAAAGAGTAACGGAAGGCAAGGAAGTCAAGGCAAAGCAAGGCAACGCAAGCAAGGCTATGGCAAGGTGAAACAAGGCTAAGACACGACAACGCAAGGCTAGGCAATGCACGGAAGGCAAGCAAAGAGTAACGGAAGGCCAGGAAGGCAAGGGAAAGCAAGGCAAGGCAAAGGTAACGGAATCAACGGGACGGTAAGGGGAAACAAAGCTAACGCATGACAATGCAGGGCTAGGCAATGCACTGCAAGGCAAGGAAAGGGTAACGCAAGGCAAGGCACGGTTTGGGGAGGCAAGGCTAATGCACGACAACGCAAGGCTAGGCAATGCACGGAAGGCAAGCAAAGAGTAACGGAAGGAAAGGAAGGCAAGGCAAAGCAAGGCAAGGCAAGTGTAACAAAAGGCAAGGCACGGCAAGGGGAAACAAGGCTAAGGAACGGAAACGCACGGCTAGGCAATGCACGACCAGGCAAGGAAAGGGTAACGCCAGGCAAGGCACGGTCAGGCAAGGCAAGGCTAATGCACGACAACGCAAGGCTAGGCAGTGCACGGCAAGGCAAGGAAAGTGTAACGCAAGGCAAGGCACTGTCAGGCGAGGCAAGGCTAAGGCACGACAACGCAAGCCTAGGCAATGCACGGAAGGTAAGCAAAGAGTAACGGAAGGGAAGGAAAGCAAGGGAAAGCAAGGCAAGGCAAGGGTAACGGAAGGAACGGCACGGCAAGGGGAAACAAGGCTAAGGCACGACAACGCAGGGCTAGGCAATGCACGGCAAGGCAAGGAAAGGGTAACGCAAGGCAAGGCACGGTTTGGGGAGGCAAGGCTAATGCACGACAACGCAAGGCTAGGCAATTCACGGCAAGGCAAGGAAAGGGTAACGCAAGGCAATGCACGGTCAGGCGAGGCAAGGCTAAGGCACGACAACGCAAGGCTAGGCAATGCACGGAAGGCAAGCAAAGAGTAACGGAAGGCAAGGAAGGCTAGTGAAAGCAGGGGAAGGCAAGGGTAACGGAAGGAACGGCACGGTAAGGGCAAACAAGACTAAGGCACGACAAGACAGGGCTAGGCAATGCAGGGCAAGGCAAGGAAATGGTAACGCAAGGCAAGGCACGGTTTGGGGAGGCAAAGCTAATGCACGACAACGCAAGGCTAGGCAGTGCACGGCTAGGCAAGGAAAGAGTAACGGAAGGAAAGGAAGGCAAGGCAAAGCAAGGCAAGGAAAGTGTAACAAAAGGCAAGGCACGGCAAGGGGAAACAAGGCTAAGGAACGGCAACGCACGGCTAGGCAATGCACGGCCAGGCAAGGAAAGGGTAACTCAAGGCAATGCACGGAAGGCAAGCAAAGAGTAACGGAAGGCAAGGAATGCAAGGCAAAGCAAGGCAACGCAAGCAAGGCTATGGCAAGGTGAAAAAAGGCTAAGGCACGACAGCGCAAGGTTAGGCAATACACGGAAGGCAAGCAAAGAGTAACGGAATGGAAGGTAGGCAAGGCAAAGCAAGGCAAAGCAAGCAAGGCTATGGCAAGGTGAAACAAGGCTAAGGCACCACAACGCACGGCTAGGCAATGCACGCCCAGCCAAGGAAAAGGTAACGCAAGGCAAGGCACTGTGAGGCAAGGGAATGCTAATGCACGACAGCGCAAGGCTAGGCAGTGCACGGCTAGGCAAGGAAAGAGTAACGGAAGGAAAGGAAGGCAAGGCAAAGCAAGGCAAGGCAAGTGTAACAAAAGGCAAGGCACGGCAAGGGGAAACAAGGCTAAGGAACGGCAACGCACGGCTAGGCAATGCACGGCCAGGCAAGGAAAGGGTAACGCAAGGCAAGGCACGGTAAGGCAAGACAAGGCTAATGCACGACAACGCACGGCTAGGCAATGCGAGGCAAGGCAAGGAAAGGGTAACGCAAGGCAAGGCACGGTCAGGCGAGGCAAGGCTAATGCACGACAACGCAAGGCTAGGCAATGCACGGAAGGCAAGCAAAGAGTAACGGAAGGCAAGGAAGGCAAGGGAAACCAAAGCAAGGCAAGGGTAACGGAAGGAACGGCTCGACAAGGGGAAACAAGGCTAAGGCACGGCAACGCAGGGCTAGGCAATGCACGGCAAGGCAAGGAAAGGGTAACGCAAGGAAAGGCACTGTCAGGCGAGTCAAAGCTAATGCACGACATCGCAAGGCTAGGCAGTGCACGGCTAGGCAAGGAAAAAGTAACGGAAGGAAAGGAAGGCAAGGCAAAGCATGGCAAGGCAAGTGTAACAACAGGCACGGCACGGCAAGGGGAAACAAGGCTAAGGCACGACAACGCAAGGCTAGGCAATGCAGGGCAAGGCAAGGAAAGGGTAACGCAAGGCAAGGCACGGTCAGGCGAGGCAAGGCTAAGGCACGACAACGCAAGGCTAGGCAATGCACGGCTAGGCAGTGCACGGCTAGGCAAGGAAAGAGTAACGGAAGGAAAGGAAGGCAAGGGAAAGCAAGGCAAGTCAAGTGTAACCAATGGCACGGCCACGGCAAGGGGAAACAAGGCTAAGGCACGGCAACGCAAGGCTAGGCAATGCACGGCAAGGCAAGGAAAGGGTAACGCAAGGCAAGGCACGGTTAGGCGAGGCATGGCTAATGCACGACAACGCAAGGCTAGGCAATGCACGGAAGGCAAGGAAAGGGTAACTCAAGGCAAGGCACTGTCAGGCGAGGCAAGGCTAAGGCACGACAACGCAAGGCTAGGAAATGCACGGAAGGAAAGCAAAGAGTAACGGAAGGCAAGGAAAGCAAGGGACAGCAAGGCAAGGCAAGGGTAACGGAAGGAACGGCACGGCAAGGGGAAACAAGGCTAAGGCACGACAACGCACGGCTAGGCAATTCACGGCAAGGCAAGGCAAGGGTAACGCCAGGCAAGGCACGGTCAGGCAAGGCAAGACTAATGCACGACAAGGCAAGGCTAGGCAGTGCACGGCAAGGCAAGGAAAGGGTACCGCAAGGCAAGGCACGGTGACGCAAGACAAGGCAAATGCACGACAACGCACGGCTAGGCAATGCACGGAAGGCAAGCAAAGAGTAACGGAACGCAAGGAAGTCAAGGGAAACCAAGGCAAGGGAAGGGTAACGGAAGGAATGGCTCGGCAAGGGGAAACAAGGCTAAGGCACGGCAACGCAGGGCTAGGCAATGCACGGCAAGGCAAGGAAAGGGTAACGCAAGGCAAGGCACTGTCAGGCGAGGCAAAACTAATGCACGACTTCGCAAGGCTAGGCAGTGCACAGCTAGGCAAGGAAAGAGTAACGGAAGGAAAGGAAGGCAAGGCAAAGCATGGCAAGGCAAGTGTAAACAAAGGCACGGCCACGGCAAGGGGAAACAAGGCTAAGGCACGACAACGCAAGGCTAGGCAATGCACGGAATGCAAGCAAAGAGTAACGGAAGACAAGGAATGCAAAGGAAAGCAGGGGAATGCAAGGGTAACGAAAGGAACGGCACGATAAGGGGAATCAAGGCTAAGGCACGACAACACGCTGCTAGGCAATGCAGGGCAAGGCAAGGAAAGGGTAACGCAAGGCAAGGCACGGTTTGGGGAGGCAAGGCTAATGCACGACAACGCAAGGCTAGGCAATGAACGGAAGGCAAGCAAAGAGTAACGGAAGGCAAGGAAGGCAAGGGAAAGCAAGGCAAGGCAAGTGTAACCAAAGGCACGGCCACGGCAAGGGGAAACAAGGCTAAGGCACGGCAACGCAAGGCTAGGCAATGCACGGAAGGCAAGCAAAGAGTAACGGAAGGCAAGGAATGCAAGGGAAAGCAGGGGAAGGCAAGGGTAACGAAAGGAACGGCACGGTAAGGGGAAACAAGGCTAAGGCACGACAACACAGGGCTAGGCATGCAGGGCAAGGCAAGGTAAGGGTAACGCAAGGCAAGGCACGGTCAGGCGAGGCAAGGCTAAGGCACGACAACGCAAGGCTAGGCAATGCACGGAAGGCAAGCAAAGAGTAACGGAACGCAAGGAAGGCAAGGGAAAGCAAGGCAAGGCAAGGTTAACGGAAGGAACGGCACGGCAAGGGGAAACAAGGCTAAGGCACGGCAACGCACGGCTAGGCAATGCAGGGCAAGGCAAGGAAATGGTAACGCAAGGCAAGGCACGATTTGGGGAGGCAAGGCTAATGCACGACAACGCAAGGCTAGGCAGTGCACGGCTAGGCAAGGAAAGAGTAACGGAAGGAAAGGAAGGCAAGGCAAAGCAAGGCAACGCAAGCAAGGCTATGGCAAGGTGAAAAAAGGCTAAGGCACGACCACGCAAGGCTAGGCAGTGCACGGCTAGGCAAGGAAAGAGTAACGGAAGGAAAGGAAGGCAAGGCAAAGCAAGGCAAGGCAAGTGTAACAAAAGGCAAGGCACGGCAATGGGAAACAAGGCTAAGGAACGGCAACGCACGGCTAGGCAATGCACGGCCAGGCAAGGAAAGGGTAACGCAAGGCAAGGCACGGTCGGGCGGGGTAAGGCTAATGCACGACAACGCAAGGCTAGGCAATGCACGGAAGGCAAGCAAAGAGTAACGGAAGGCAAGGAAGGCAAGGGAAACCAAAGCAAGGCAATGGTAACGGAAGGAACGGCCCGAAAAGGGGAAACAAGGCTAAGGCACGGCAACGCAGGGCTAGGCAATGCATGGCAAGGCAAGGAAAGGGTAACGCAAGGCAAGGCACTGTCAGGCGAGTCAAAACTAATGCACGACATCGCAAGGCTAGGCAGTGCACGGCTAGGCAAGGAAAAAGTAACGGAAGGAAAGGAAGGCAAGGCAAAGCATGGCAAGGCAAGTGTAACAACAGGCACGGCACGGCAAGGGGAAACAAGGCTAAGGCACGACAACGCAAGGCTAGGCAATGCA
Organism: Macrotis lagotis; assembly: GCF_037893015.1. Lineage (NCBI taxonomy): Eukaryota > Metazoa > Chordata > Mammalia > Peramelemorphia > Peramelidae > Macrotis > Macrotis lagotis. Next base: position 105,007 of record NW_027422119.1, read on the forward strand.
CGGAAGGCAAGCAAAGAGTAACGGAAGGCAAGGAATGCAAAGGAAAGCAGGGGAAGGCAAGGGTAACGAAAGGAACGGCACGGTAAGGGGAAACAAGGCTAAGGCACGACAACACAGGGCTAGGCAATGCAGGGCAAGGCAAGGAAAGGGTAACGCAAGGCAAGGCACGGTTTGGGGAGGCAAGGCTAATGCACGACAACGCAAGGCTAGGCAATGCACGGAAGGCAAGCAAAGAGTAACGGAAGGCAAGGAAGGCAAGGGAAAGCAAGGCAAGTCAAGTGTAACCAAAGGCACGGCCACGGCAAGGGGAAACAAGGCTAAGGCACGGCAACGCAAGGCTAGGCAATGCACGGCAAGGCAAGGAAAGGGTAACGCAAGGCAAGGCACGGTTAGGCGAGGCATGGCTAAGGCACGACAACGCAAGGCTAGGCAATGCACGGAAGGCAAGCAAAGAGTAACGGAAGGCAAGGAATGCAAGGCAAAGCAAGGCAACGCAAACAAGGCTATGGCAAGGTGAATAAAGGCTCAGGCACGACAACGCAAGGCTAGGCAATGCACGGCCAGGCAAGGAAAAGGTAACGCAAGGCAAGGCACTGTGAGGCAAGGCAAGGCTAATGCACGACAGCGCAAGGCTAGGCAATGCACGGAAGGCAAGCAAAGAGTAACGGAAACCAAGGAAGGCAAGGGAAAGCAAGGCAAGGCAAGGGTAACGGAAGGAACGGCACGGCAAGGGGAAACACGGCTAAGCCACGACAACGCACGGCTAGGCAATGCACGGCAAGGCAAGGCAAGGGTAACACCAGGCAAGGCACGGTCAGGCAATGCAAGGCTAATGCACGAAAAGGCAAGGCTAGGCAGTGCACGGCAAGGCAAGGAAAGGGTAACGCAAGGCAAGGCACTGTCAGGCGAGGCAAAACTAATGCACGACATCGCAAGGCTAGGCAGTGCACGGCTAGGCAAGGAAAGAGTAACGGAAGGAAAGGAAGTCAAGGCAAAGCATGGCAAGGCAAGTGTAACCAAAGGCACGGCCACGGCAAGGGGAAACAAGGCTAAGGCACGACAACGCAAGGCTAGGCAATGCACGGAATGCAAGCAAAGAGTAACGGAAGACAAGGAATGCAAAGGAAAGCAGGGGAAGGCAAGGGTAACGAAAGGAACGGCACGATAAGGGGAAACAAGGCTAAGGCACGACAACACAGGGCTAGGAAATGCAGGGCAAGGCAAGGAAAGGGTAACGCAAGGCAAGGCACGGTCAGGCAAGGCAAGGCTAATGCACGACAACGCAAGGCTAGGCAATGCACGGAAGGCAAGCAAAGAGTAACGGAAGGCAAGGAATGCAACGCAAAGCAAGGCAACGCAAACAAGGCTATGGCAAGGTGAAAAAAGGCTCAGGCACGACAACGCAAGGCTAGGCAATGCACGGAAGGCAAGCAAAGAGTAACGGAATGGAAGGAAGGCAAGGCAAAGCAAGGCAAAGCAAGCAAGTCTATGGCAAGGTGAAACAAGGCTAAGGCACCACAACGCACGTCTAGGCAATGCACGGCCAGCCAAGGAAAAGGTAACGCAAGGCAAGGCACTCTGAGGCAAGGCAAGGTTAATGCACGACAGCGCAAGGCTAGGCAATGCACGGAAGGCAAGCAAAGAGTAACGGAAACCAAGGAAGGCAAGGGAAAGCAAGGCAAGGCAAGGGTAACGGAAGGAACAGCACGGCAAGGGGAAACACTGCTAAGGCACGACAACGCACGGCTAGGCAATGCACGGCAAGGCAAGGCAAGGGTAACACCAGGCAAGGCACGGTCAGGCAAGGCAAGGCTAATGCACGACAAGGCAAGGCTAGGCAGTGCACGGCAAGGCAAGGAAAGGGTAACGCAAGGCAAGGCACTGTCAGGCGAGGCAAGGCTAAGGCACGACAACGCAAGGCTAGGCAATGCACGGAAGGAAAGCAAAGAGTAACGGAAGGCAAGGAAAGCAAGGGAAAGCAAGGCAAGGCAAGGGTAACGGAAGGAACGGCACGGCAAGGGGAAACAAGGCTAAGGCACGACAACACAGGGCTAGGCAATGCAGGGCAAGGCAAGGAAAGGGTAACGCAAGGCAAGGCACGGTTTGGGGAGGCAAGGCTAATGCACGACAACGCAAGGCTAGGCAATGCACGGAAGGCAAGCAAAGAGTAACGGAAGGCAAGGAATGCAAGGCAAAGCAAGGCAACGCAAGCAAGGCTATGGCAAGGTGAAAAAAGGCTGAGGCACGACCACGCAAGGCTAGGCAATGCACGGAAGGCAAGCAAAGAGTAACGGAAGGCAAGGAAGGCAAGGCAAAGCAAGGCAACGCAAGCAAGGCTTTGGCAAGGTGAAAAAAGGCTAAGACACGACAACGCAAGGCTAGGCAATGCACGGAAGGCAAGCAAAGAGTAACGGAAGGCAAGGAAGGCAAGGGAAAGCAAGGCAAGGCAAGGGTAACGGACGGAATGGCTCGGCAAGTGGAAACAAGGCTAAGGCACGGCAACGCAGCGCTAGGCAATGCAAGGCAAGGCAAGGAAAGGGTAACGCAAGGCAAGGCACTGTCAGGCGAGGCAAAACTAATGCACTACATCGCAAAGCTAGGCAGTGCACGGCTAGGCAAGGAAAGAGTAACGGAAGGAAAGGAAGGCAAGGCAAAGCATGGCAAGGCAAGTGTAACAATAGGCACGGCACGGCAAGGGGAAACAAGGCTAAGGCACGACAACGCAAGGCTAGGCAATGCACGGAAGGCAAGCAAAGAGTAACGGAAGGCAAGGAATACAAAGGAAAGCAGGGGAAGGCAAGGGTAACGAAAGGAACGGCACGATAAGGGGAAACAAGGCTAAGGCACGACAACACGCTGCTAGGCAATGCAGGGCAAGGCAAGGAAAGGGTAACGCAAGGCAAGGCACGGGTTGGGGATTCAAGGCTAATGCACGACAACGCAAGGCTAGGCAATGCACGGAAGGCAAGCAAAGAGTAACGGAAGTCAAGGAAGGCAAGGCAAAGCAAGGCAACGCAAGCAAGGCTATGGCAAGGTGAAACAAGGCTAAGGCACGACAACGCACGGCTAGGCAATGCACGGAAGGCAAGCAAAGAGTAACGGAAGGAAAGGAAGGCAAGGCAAAGCAAGGCAAGGCAAGTGTAACAAAAGGCAAGGCACGGAAAGGGGAAACAAGGCTAAGGAACGGAAACGCACGGCTAGGCAATGCACGACCAGGCAAGGAAAGGGTAACGCCAGGCAAGGCACGGTCAGGCAAGGCAAGGCTAATGCACGACAAGGCAAGGCAAGGCAGTGCACGGCAAGGCAAGGAAAGGGTAACGCAAGGCAAGGCACTGTCAGGCGAGGCAAGGCTAAGGCACGACAACGCAAGGCTAGGCAATGCACGGAAGGAAAGCAAAGAGTAACGGAAGGCAAGGAAAGCAAGGGAAAGCAAGGCAAGGCAAGGGTAACGGAAGGAACGGCACGGCAAGGGGAAACAAGGCTAAGGCACGACAACACAGGGCTAGGCAATGCAGGGCAAGGCAAGGAAAGGGTAACGCAAGGCAAGGCACGGTTTGGGGAGGCAAGGCTAATGCACGACAACGCAAGGCTAGGCAGTGCACGGCTAGGCAAGGAAAGAGTAACGGAAGGCAAGGAAGGCAAGGGAAAGCAAGGCAAGGCAAGTGTAACCAAAGGCACGGCCACGGCAAGGGGAAACAAGGCTAAGGCACGGCAACGCAAGGCTAGGCAATGCACGGCAAGGCAAGGAAAGGGTAACGCAAGGCAAGGCACGGTTAGGCGAGGCTTGGCTAAGGCTCGACAACGCAAGGCTAGGCAATGCACGGAAGGCAAGCAAAGAGTAACGGAAGGCAAGGAATGCAACGCAAAGCAAGGCAACGCAAACAAGGCTATGGCAAGGTGAAAAAAGGCTCAGGCACGACAACGCAAGGCTAGGCAATGCCAGGAAGGCAAACAAAGAGTAACGGAATGGAAGGAAGGCAAGGCAAAGCAAGGCAAAGCAAGCAAGTCTATGGCAAGGTGAAACAAGGCTAAGGCACCACAACGCACGTCTAGGCAATGCACGGCCAGCCAAGGAAAAGGTAACGCAACGCAAGGCACTGTGAGGCAAGGCAAGGCTAATGCACGACAGCGCAAGGCTAGGCAATGCACGGAAGGCAAGCAAAGAGTAACGGAAACCAAGGAAGGCAAGGGAAAGCAAGGCAAGGCAAGGGTAACGGAAGGAACAGCACGGCAAGGGGAAACACGGCTAAGGCACGACAACGCACGGCTAGGCAATGCACGGCAAGGCAAGGCAAGGTTAACACCAGGCAAGGCACGGTCAGGCAAGGCAAGGCTAATGCACGACAAGGCAAGGCTAGGCAGTGCACGGCAAGGCAAGGAAAGGGTAACGCAAGGCAAGGCACTGTCAGGCGAGGCAAGGCTAAGGCACGACAACGCAAGGCTAGGCAATGCACGGAAGGAAAGCAAAGAGTAACGGAAGGCAAGGAAAGCAAGGGAAAGCAAGGCAAGGCAAGGGTAACGGAAGGAACGGCACGGCAAGGGGAAACAAGGCTAAGGCACGACAACACAGGGCTAGGCAATGCAGGGCAAGGCAAGGAAAGGGTAACGCAAGGCAAGGCACGGTTTGGGGAGGCAAGGCTAATGCACGACAACGCAAGGCTAGGCAATGCAGGGCAAGGCAAGGAAAGGGTAACGCAAGGCAAGGCACGGTTTGGGGAGGCAAGGCTAATGCACGACAACGCAAGGCTAGGCAGTGCACGGCTAGGCAAGGAAAGAGTAACGGAAGGAAAGGAAGGCAAGGCAAAGCAAGGCAAGGCAAGTGTAACAAAAGGCAAGGCACGGCAAGGGGAAACAAGGCTAAGGAACGGCAACGCACGGCTAGGCAATTCACGGCCAGGCAAGGAAAGGGTAACGCAAGGCAAGGCACGGTAAGGCAAGTCAAGGCTAATGCACGACAACGCACGGCTAGGCAATGCACGGCAAGGCAAGGAAAGGGTAACGCAAGGCAAGGCACGGTCAGGCGAGGCAAGGCTAAGGCACGACAACGCAAGGCTAGGCAATGCACGGAAGGCAAGCAAAGAGTAACGGAACGCAAGGAAGGCAAGGGAAAGCAAGGCAAGGCAAGGTTAACGGAAGGAACGGCACGGCAAGGGGAAACAAGGCTAATGCACGACAACGCACGGCTAGGCAATGCACGGCAAGGCAAGGAAAGGGTAACGCAAGGCAAGGCACGATTTGGGGAGGCAAGGCTAATGCACGACAACGCAAGGCTAGGCAGTGCACGGCTAGGCAAGGAAAGAGTAACGGAAGAAAAGGAAGGCAAGGCAAAGCAAGGCAACGCAAGCAAGGCTATGGCAAGGTGAAAAAAGGCTAAGGCACGACCACGCAAGGCTAGGCAATGCACGGAAGGCAAGCAAAGAGTAACGGAAGGCAAGGAAGGCAAGGCAAAGCAAGGCAACGCAAGCAAGGCTATGGCAAGGTGAAAAAAGGCTAAGACACGACAACGCAAGGCTAGGCAATGCACGGAAGGCAAGCAAAGAGTAACGGAAGGTAAGGAAGGCAAGGGAAAGCAAGGCAAGGCAAGGGTAACGGACGGAATGGCTCGGCAAGTGGAAACAAGGCTAAGGCACAGCAACGCAGGGCTAGGCAATGCACGGCAAGGCAAGGAAAGGGTAACGCAAGGCAAGGCACTGTCAGGCGAGGCAAAACTAATGCACGACATCGCAAGGCTAGGCAGTGCACGGCTAGGCAAGGAAAGAGTAACGGAAGGAAAGGAAGGCAAGGCAAAGCATGGCAAGGCAAGTGTAACAATAGGCACGGCACGGCAAGGGGAAACAAGGCTAAGGCACGACAACGCAAGGGTAGGCAATGCACGGAAGGCAAGCAAAGAGTAACGGAAGGCAAGGAATGCAAAGGAAAGCAGGGGAAGGCAAGGTTAACGAAAGGAACGGCACGATTAGGGGAAACAAGGCTAAGGCACGACAACACGCTGCTAGGCAATGCAGGGCAAGGCAAGGAAAGGGTAACGCAAGGCAAGGCACGGTTTGGGGATTCAAGGCTAATGCACGACAACGCAAGGCTAGGCAATGCACGGAAGGCAAGCAAAGAGTAACGGAAGGCAAGGAAGGCAAGGCAAAGCAAGGCAACGCAAGCAAGGCTATGGCAAGGTGAAAAAAGGCTAAGGCACGACCACGCAAGGCTAGGCAATGCACGGAAGGAAAGCAAAGAGTAACGGAAGGCCAGGAAGGCAAGGGAAAGCAAGGCAAGGCAAAGGTAACGGAAGCAACGGCACGGTAAGGGGAAACAAAGCTAACGCATGACAATGCAGGGCTAGGCAATGCACTGCAAGGCAAGGAAAGGGTAACGCAAGGCAAGGCACGGTTTGGGGAGGCAAGGCTAATGCACGACAACGCAAGGCTAGGCAATGCACGGAAGGCAAGCAAAGAGTAACGGAAGGAAAGGAAGGCAAGGCAAAGCAAGGCAAGGCAAGGGTAACAAAAGGCAAGGCACGGCAAGGGGAAACAAGGCTAAGGAACGGAAACGCACGGCTAGGCAATGCACGACCAGGCAAGGAAAGGGTAACGCCAGGCAAGGCACGGTCAGGCAAGGCAAGGCTAATGCACGACAAGGAAAGGCTAGGCAGTGCACGGCAAGGCAAGGAAAGGGTAACGCAAGGCAAGGCACTGTCAGGCGAGGCAAGGCTAAGGCACGACAACGCAAGGCTAGGCAATGCACGGAAGGAGAGCAAAGAGTAACGGAAGGCAAGGAAAGCAAGGGAAAGCAAGGCAAGGCAAGGGTAACGGAAGGAACGGCACGGCAAGGGGAAACAAGGCTAAGGCACGACAACACAGGGCTAGGCAATGCAGGGCAAGGCAAGGAAAGGGTAACGCAAGGCAAGGCACGGTTTGGGGAGGCAAGGCTAATGCACGACAACGCAAGGCTAGGCAATTCACGGCAAGGCAAGGAAAGGGTAACGCAAGGCAATGCACGGTCAGGCGAGGCAAGGCTAAGGCACGACAACGTAAGGCTAGGCAATGCACGGAAGGCAAGCAAAGAGTAACGGAAGGCAAGGAAGGCTAGGGAAAGCAGGGGAAGGCAATGGTAACGGAAGGAAAGGCACGGTAAGGGCAAACAAGACTAAGGCACGACAACACAGGGCTAGGCAATGCAGGGCAAGGCAAGGAAATGGTAACGCAAGGCAAGGCACGGTTTGGGGAGGCAAGGCTAATGCACGACAACGCAAGGCTAGGCAGTGCACGGCTAGGCAAGGAAAGAGTAACGGAAGGAAAGGAAGGCAAGGCAAAGCAAGGCAAGGAAAGTGTAACAAAAGGAAAGGCACGGCAAGGGGAAACAAGGCTAAGGAACGGCAACGCACGGCTAGGCAATGCACGGCCAGGCAAGGAAAGGTTAACGCAAGGCAATGCACGGAAGGCAAGCAAAGAGTAACGGAAGGCAAGGAATGCAAGGCAAAGCAAGGCAACGCAAGCAAGGCTATGGCAAGGTGAAAAAAGGCTAAGGCACGACAGCGCAAGGTTAGGCAATGCACGGAAGGCAAGCAAAGAGTAACGGAATGGAAGGTAGGCAAGGCAAAGCAAGGCAAAGCAAGCAAGGCTATGGCAAGGTGAAACAAGGCTAAGGCACCACAACGCACGGCTAGGCAATGCACGGCCAGCCAAGGAAAAGGTAACGCAAGGCAAGGCACTGTGAGGCAAGGGAATGCTAATGCACGACAGTGCAAGGCTAGGCAATGCACGGAAGGCAAGCAAAGAGTAACGGAAGGCAAGGAAGGCAAGGGAAAGCAAGGCAAGGCAAGGGTAACGGAAAGAACGGCCCGGCAAGGGGAAACAAGGCTAAGGCACGGCAACGCACGGCTAGGCAATGCACGGCAAGGCAAGGAAAGGGTAACGCAAGGCAAGGCACGGTCAGGCGAGGCAAGGCTAAGGCACGACAACGCAAGGCTAGGCAGTGCACGGCTAGGCAAGGAAAGAGTAACGGAAGGAAAGGAAGGCAAGGCAAAGCAAGGCAAGGCAAGTGTAACAAAAGGCAAGGCACGGCAAGGGGAAACAAGGCTAAGGAACGGCAACGCACGGCTAGGCAATGCACGGCCAGGCAAGGAAAGGGTAACGCAAGGCAAGGCACGGTAAGGCAAGACAAGGCTAATGCACGACAACGCACGGCTAGGCAATGCGAGGCAAGGCAAGGAAAGGGTAACGCAAGGCAAGGCACGGTCAGGCGAGGCAAGGCTAATGCACGACAACGCAAGGCTAGGCAATGCAAGGAAGGCAAGCAAAGAGTAACGGAAGGCAAGGAAGGCAAGGCAAAGCATGGCAAGGCAAGTGTAACCAAAGGCACGGCCACGGCAAGGGGAAACAAGGCTAAGGCACGGCAACGCAAGGCTAGGCAATGCACGGCAAGGCAAGGAAAGGGTAACGCAAGGCAAGGCACGGTTAGGCGAGGCATGGCTAATGCACGACAACGCAAGGCTAGGCAATGCACGGAAGGCAAGCAAAGAGTAACGGAAGGCAAGGAATGCAAGGCAAAGCAAGGCAACGCAAACAAGGCTATGGCAAGGTGAATAAAGGCTCAGGCACGACAACGCAAGGCTAGGTAATGCACGGCCAGCCAAGGAAAAGGTAACGCAAGGCAAGGCACTGTGAGGCAAGGCAAGGCTAATGCACGACAGCGCAAGGCTAGGCAATGCACGGAAGGCAAGCAAAGAGTAACGGAAGGTAAGGAAGGCAAGGGAAAGCAAGGAAAGGCAAGTGTAACGGAAGGAACGGCACGGCAAGGGGAAACACGGCTAAGGCACGACAACGCACGGCTAGGCAATGCACGGCAAGGCAAGGCAAGGGTAACACCAGGCAAGGCACGGTCAGGCAAGGCAAGGCTAATGCACGAAAAGGCAAGGCTAGGCAGTGCACGGCAAGGCAAGGAAAGGGTAACTCAAGGCAAGGCACTGTCAGGCGAGGCAAGGCTAAGGCACGACAACGCAAGGCTAGGAAATGCACGGAAGGAAAGCAAAGAGTAACGGAAGGCAAGGAAAGCAAGGGAAAGCAAGGCAAGGCAAGGGTAACGGAAGGAACGGCACGGCAAGGGGAAACAAGGCTAAGGCACGACAACGCACGGCTAGGCAATTCACGGCAAGGCAAGGCAAGGGTAACGCCAGGCAAGGCACGGTCAGGCAAGGCAAGACTAATGCACGACAAGGCAAGGCTAGGCAGTGCACGGCAAGGCAAGGAAAGGGTACCGCAAGGCAAGGCACGGTGACGCAAGACAAGGCAAATGCACGACAACGCACGGCTAGGCAATGCACGGAAGGCAAGCAAAGAGTAACGGAACGCAAGGAAGTCAAGGGAAAACAAGGCAAGGGAAGGGTAACGGAAGGAATGGCTCGGCAAGGGGAAACAAGGCTAAGGCACGGCAACGCAGGGCTAGGCAATGCACGGCAAGGCAAGGAAAGGGTAACGCAAGGCAAGGCACTGTCAGGCGAGGCAAAACTAATGCACGACTTCGCAAGGCTAGGCAGTGCACGGCTAGGCAAGGAAAGAGTAACGGAAGGAAAGGAAGGCAAGGCAAAGCATGGCAAGGCAAGTGTAAACAAAGGCACGGCCACGGCAAGGGGAAACAAGGCTAAGGCACGACAACGCAAGGCTAGGCAATGCACGGAATGCAAGCAAAGAGTAACGGAAGACAAGGAATGCAAAGGAAAGCAGGGGAAGGCAAGGGTAACGAAAGGAACGGCACGATAAGGGGAATCAAGGCTAAGGCACGACAACACGCTGCTAGGCAATGCAGGGCAAGGCAAGGAAAGGGTAACGCAAGGCAAGGCACGGTTTGGGGAGGCAAGGCTAATGCACGACAACGCAAGGCTAGGCAATGAACGGAAGGCAAGCAAAGAGTAACGGAAGGCAAGGAAGGCAAGGGAAAGCAAGGCAAGGCAAGTGTAACCAAAGGCACGGCCACGGCAAGGGGAAACAAGGCTAAGGCACGGCAACGCAAGGCTAGGCAATGCACGGAAGGCAAGCAAAGAGTAACGGAAGGCAAGGAATGCAAGGGAAAGCAGGGGAAGGCAAGGGTAACGAAAGGAACGGCACGGTAAGGGGAAACAAGGCTAAGGCACGACAACACAGGGCTAGGCAATGCAGGGCAAGGCAAGGTAAGGGTAACGCAAGGCAAGGCACGGTCAGGCGAGGCAAGGCTAAGGCACGACAACGCAAGGCTAGGCAATGCACGGAAGGCAATCAAAGAGTAATGGAACGCAAGGAAGGCAAGGGAAAGCAAGGCAAGGCAAGGTTAACGGAAGGAACGGCACGGCAAGGGGAAACAAGGCTAAGGCACGGCAACGCACGGCTAGGCAATGCAGGGCAAGGCAAGGAAATGGTAACGCAAGGCAAGGCACGATTTGGGGAGGCAAGGCTAATGCACGACAACGCAAGGCTAGGCAGTGCACGGCTAGGCAAGGAAAGAGTAACGGAAGGAAAGGAAGGCAAGGCAAAGCAAGGCAAGGCAAGTGTAACAAAAGGCAAGGCACGGCAAGGGGAAACAAGGCTAAGGAACGGCAACGCACGGCTAGGCAATGCACGGCCAGGCAAGGAAAGGGTAACGCAAGGCAAGGCACGGTAAGGCAAGACAAGGCTAATGCACGACAACGCACGGCTAGGCAATGCGAGGCAAGGCAAGGAAAGGGTAACGCAAGGCAAGGCACGGTCAGGCGAGGCAAGGCTAATGTACGACACCGCAAGGCTAGGCAATGCACGGAAGGCAAGCAAAGAGTAACGGAAGGCAAGGAAGGCAAGGGAAACCAAAGCAAGGCAAGGGTAACGGAAGGAACGGCTCGACAAGGGGAAACAAGGCTAAGGCACGGCAACGCAGGGCTAGGCAATGCACGGCAAGGCAAGGAAAGGGTAACGCAAGGAAAGGCACTGTCAGGCGAGTCAAAGCTAATGCACGACATCGCAAGGCTAGGCAGTGCACGGCTAGGCAAGGAAAAAGTAACGGAAGGAAAGGAAGGCAAGGCAAAGCATGGCAAGGCAAGTGTAACAACAGGCACGGCACGGCAAGGGGAAACAAGGCTAAGGCACGACAACGCAAGGCTAGGCAATGCAGGGCAAGGCAAGGAAAGGGTAACGCAAGGCAAGGCACGGTTTGGGGAGGCAAGGCTAATGCACGACAACGCAAGGCTAGGCAATGCACGGAAGGCAAGCAAAGAGTAACGGAAGGCAAGGAAGGCAAGGGAAAGCAAGGCAAGTCAAGTGTAACCAAAGGCACGGCCACGGCAAGGGGAAACAAGGCTAAGGCACGGCAACGCAAGGCTAGGCAATGCACGGCAAGGCAAGGAAAGGGTAACGCAAGGCAAGGCACGGTTAGGCGAGGCATGGCTAATGCACGACAACGCAAGGCTAGGCAATGCACGGAAGGCAAGCAAAGAGTAACGGAAGGCAAGGAATGCAAGGCAAAGCAAGGCAACGCAAACAAGGCTATGGCAAGGTGAATAAAGGCTCAGGCACGACAACGCAAGGCTAGGTAATGCACGGCCAGCCAAGGAAAAGGTAACGCAAGGCAAGGCACTGTGAGGCAAGGCAAGGCTAATGCACGACAGCGCAAGGCTAGGCAATGCACGGAAGGCAAGCAAAGAGTAACGGAAACCAAGGAAGGCAAGGGAAAGCAAGGCAAGGCAAGGGTAACGGAAGGAACGGCACGGCAAGGGGAAACACGGCTAAGGCACGACAACGCACGGCTAGGCAATGCACGGCAAGGCAAGGAAAGGGTAACGCAAGGCAAGGCACGGTAAGGCAAGGCAAGGCTAAGGCACAACAACGCAAGGCTAGGCAGTGCACGGCTAGGCAAAGAAAGGGTAACGCAAGGCAAGGCACTGTCAGGCGAGGCAAGGCTAAGGCACGACAACGCAAGGCTAGGCAATGCACGGAAGGAAAGCAAAGAGTAACGGAAGGCAAGGAAAGCAAGGGAAAGCAAGGCAAGGCAAGGGTAACGGAAGGAACGGCACGGCAAGGGGAAACAAGGCTAAGGCACGACAACGCACGGCTAGGCAATTCACGGCAAGGCAAGGCAAGGGTAACGCCAGGCAAGGCACGGTCAGGCAAGGCAAGACTAATGCACGACAAGGCAAGGCTAGGCAGTGCACGGCAAGGCAAGGAAAGGGTACCGCAAGGCAAGGCACGGTGACGCAAGACAAGGCAAATGCACGACAACGCACGGCTAGGCAATGCACGGAAGGAAAGCAAAGAGTAACGGAACGCAAGGAAGGAAAGGGAAACCAAGGCAAGGCAAGGGTAACGGAAGGAACGGCTCGGCAAGGGGAAACAAGGCTAAGGCACGGCAACGCAGGGCTAGGCAATGCACGGCAAGGCAAGGAAAGGGTAACGCAAGGCAAGGCACTGTCAGGCGAGGCAAAACTAATGCACGACTTCGCAAGGCTAGGCAGTGCACGGCTAGGCAAGGAAAGAGTAACGGAAGGAAAGGAAGGCAAGGCAAAGCATGGCAAGGCAAGTGTAAACAAAGGCACGGCCACGGCAAGGGGAAACAAGGCTAAGGCACGACAACGCAAGGCTAGGCAATGCACGGAATGCAAGCAAAGAGTAACGGAAGACAAGGAATGCAAAGGAAAGCAGGGGATGGCAAGGGTAACGAAAGGAACGGCACGATAAGGGGAATCAAGGCTAAGGCACGACAACACGCTGCTAGGCAATGCAGGGCAAGGCAAGGAAAGGGTAACGCAAGGCAAGGCACGGTTTGGGGAGGCAAGGCTAATGCACGACAACGCAAGGCTAGGCAATGAACGGAAGGCAAGCAAAGAGTAACGGAAGGCAAGGAAGGCAAGGGAAAGCAAGGCAAGGCAAGTGTAACCAAAGGCACGGCCACGGCAAGGGGAAACAAGGCTAAGGCACGGCAACGCAAGGCTAGGCAATGCACGGAAGGCAAGCAAAGAGTAACGGAAGGCAAGGAATGCAAGGGAAAGCAGGGGAAGGCAAGGGTAACGAAAGGAACGGCACGGTAAGGGGAAACAAGGCTAAGGCACCACAACACAGGGCTAGGCAATGCAGGGCAAGGCAAGGTAAGGGTAACGCAAGGCAAGGCACGGTCAGGCGAGGCAAGGCTAAGGCACGACAACGCAAGGCTAGGCAATGCACGGAAGGAAAGCAAAGAGTAACGGAACGCAAGGAAGGCAAGGGAAAGCAAGGCAAGGCAAGGTTAACGGAAGGAACGGCACGGCAAGGGGAAACAAGGCTAAGGCACGGCAACGCACGGCTAGGCAATGCAGGGCAAGGCAAGGAAATGGTAACGCAAGGCAAGGCACGATTTGGGGAGGCAAGGCTAATGCACGACAACGCAAGGCTAGGCAGTGCACGGCTAGGCAAGGAAAGAGTAACGGAAGGAAAGGAAGGCAAGGCAAAGCAAGGCAAGGCAAGTGTAACAAAAGGCAAGGCACGGCAATGGGAAACAAGGCTAAGGAACGGCAACGCACGGCTAGGCAATGCACGGCCAGGCAAGGAAAGGGTAACGCAAGGCAAGGCACGGTAAGGGAAGACAAGGCTAATGCACGACAACGCACGGCTAGGCAATGGAATGCAAGGCAAGGAAAGGGTAACGCAAGGCAAGGCACGGTCGGGCGGGGCAAGGCTAATGCACGACAACGCAAGGCTAGGCAATGCACGGAAGGCAAGCAAAGAGTAACGGAAGGCAAGGAAGGCAAGGGAAACCAAAGCAAGGCAAGGGTAACGGAAGGAACGGCTGGACAAGGGGTAACAAGGCTAAGGCACGGCAACGCAGGGCTAGGCAATGCAGGGCAAGGCAAGGAAAGGGTAACGCAAGGCAAGGCACTGTCAGGCGAGTCAAAGCTAATGCACGACATCGCAAGGCTAGGCAGTGCACGGCTAGGCAAGGAAAAAGTAACGGAAGGAAAGGAAGGCAAGGCAAAGCATGGCAAGGCAAGTGTAACAACAGGCACGGCACGGCAAGGGGAAACAAGGCTAAGGCACGACAACGCAAGGCTAGGCAATGCACGGAAGGCAAGCAAAGAGTAACGGAAGGCAAGGAATGCAAAGGAAAGCAGGGGAAGGCAAGGGTAACGAAAGGAACGGCACGGTAAGGGGAAACAAGGCTAAGGCACGGCAACGCACGGCTAGGCAATGCACGGCAAGGCAAGGAAAGGGTAACGCAAGGCAAGGCACGGTCAGGCGAGGCAAGGCTAAGGCACGACAACGCAAGGCTAGGCAGTGCACGGCTAGGCAAGCAAAGAGTAACGGAAGGCAAGGAAGGCAAGGGAAAGCAAGGCAAGGCAAGGGTAACGGAAGGAACGGCCCGGCAAGGGGAAACAAGGCTAAGGCACGGCAACGCACGGCTAGGCAATGCACGGCAAGGCAAGGAAAGGGTAACGCAAGGCAAGGCACGGTCAGGCGAGGCAAGGCTAAGGCACGACAACGCAAGGCTAGGCAGTGCACGGCTAGGCAAGGAAAGAGTAACGGAAGGAAAGGAAGGCAAGGCAAAGCAAGGCAATTCAAGTGTAACAAAAGGCAAGGCACGGCAAGGGGAAACAAGGCTAAGGAACGGCAACGCACGGCTAGGCAATGCACGGCCAGGCAAGGAAAGGGTAACGCAAGGCAAGGCACGGTAAGGCAAGACAAGGCTCATGCACGACAACGCACGGCTAGGCAATTCACGGCAAGGCAAGGAAAGGGTAACGCAAGGCAAGGCACGGTCAGGCGAGGCAAGGCTAAGGCACGACTACGCAAGGCTAGGCAATGCACGGAAGGCAAGCAAAGAGTAACGGAAGGCAAGGAATGCAAGGGAAAGCAGGGGAAGGCAAGGGTAACGAAAGGAACGGCACGGTAAGGGGAAACAAGGCTAAGGCACGACAACACAGGGCTAGGCAATGCAGGGCAAGGCAAGGTAAGGGTAACGCAAGGCAAGGCACGGTCAGGCGAGGCAAGGCTAAGGCACGACAACGCAAGGCTAGGCAATGCACGGAAGGAAAGCAAAGAGTAACGGAACGCAAGGAAGGCAAGGGAAAGCAAGGCAAGGCAAGGTTAACGGAAGGAACGGCACGGCAAGGGGAAACAAGGCTAAGGCACGGCCACGCTCGGCTAGGCAATGCAGGGCAAGGCAAGGAAATGGTAACGCAAGGCAAGGCACGGTTTGGGGAGGCAAGGCTAATGCACGACAACGCAAGGCTAGGCAGTGCACGGCTAGGCAAGGAAAGAGTAACGGAAAGAAAGGAAGGCAAGGCAAAGCAAGGCAAGGCAAGTGTAACAAAAGGCAAGGCACGGCAAGGGGAAACAAGGCTAAGGAACGGCAACGCACGGCTAGGCAATGCACGGCCAGGCAAGGAAAGGGTAACGCAAGGCAAGGCACGGTAAGGCAAGACAAGGCTAATGCACGATAACGCACGGCTAGGCAATGCGAGGCAAGGCAAGGAAAGGGTAACGCAAGGCAAGGCACGGTCAGGCGAGGCAAGGCTAAGGCACGACAACGCAAGGCTAGGCAATGCACGGAAGGCAAGCAAAGAGTAACGGAAGGCAAGGAAGGCAAGGGAAACCAAAGCAAGGCAAGGGTAACGGAAGGAACGGCTCGACAAGGGGAAACAAGGCTAAGGCACGGCAACGCAGGGCTAGGCAATGCACGGCAAGGCAAGGAAAGGGTAACGCAAGGAAAGGCACTGTCAGGCGAGTCAAAGCTAATGCACGACATCGCAAGGCTAGGCAGTGCACGGCTAGGCAAGGAAAAAGTAACGGAAGGAAAGGAAGGCAAGGCAAAGCATGGCAAGGCAAGTGTAACAACAGGCACGGCACGGCAAGGGGAAACAAGGCTAAGGCACGACAACGCAAGGCTAGGCAATGCACGGCAAGGCAAGGAAAGGGTAACGCAAGGCAAGGCACGGTTTGGGGAGGCAAGGCTAATGCACGACAACACAAGGCTAGGCAATGCACGGAAGGCAAGCAAAGAGTAACGGAAGGCAAGGAATGCAAGGCAAAGCAAGGCAACGCAAACAAGGCTATGGCAAGGTGAATAAAGGCTCAGGCACGACAACGCAAGGCTAGGTAATGCACGGCCAGCCAAGGAAAAGGTAACGCAAGGCAAGGCACTGTGAGGCAAGGCAAGGCTAATGCACGACAGCGCAAGGCTAGGCAATGCACGGAAGGCAAGCAAAGAGCAACGGAAACCAAGGAAGGCAAGGGAAAGCAAGGCAAGGCAAGGGTAACGGAAGGAACGGCACGGCAAGGGGAAACACGGCTAAGGCACGACAACGCACGGCTAGGCAATGCACGGCAAGGCAAGGCAAGGGTAACACCAGGCAAGGCACGGTCAGGCAAGGCAAGGCTAATGCACGAAAAGGCAAGGCTAGGCAGTGCACGGCAAGGCAAGGAAAGGGTAACTCAAGGCAAGGCACTGTCAGGCGAGGCAAGGCTAAGGCACGACAACGCAAGGCTAGGAAATGCACGGAAGGAAAGCAAAGAGTAACGGAAGGCAAGGAAAGCAAGGGAAAGCAAGGCAAGGCAAGGGTAACGGAAGGAACGGCACGGCAAGGGGAAACAAGGCTAAGGCACGACAACGCACGGCTAGGAAAGGCACGGCAATGCAAGGCAAGGGTAACGCCAGGCAAGGCACGGTCAGGCAAGGCAAGACTAATGCACGACAAGGCAAGGCTAGGCAGTGCACGGCAAGGCAAGGAAAGGGTACCGCAAGGCAAGGCACGGTGAGGCAAGGCAAGGCTAATGCACGACAACGCAAGGCTAGGCAATGCACGGAAGGCAAGGAAGGCAAGGCAAAGCAAGGCAAGGCAAGTGTAACCAAAGGCACGGCCACGGCAAGGGGAAACAAGGCTAAGGCACGGCAATGCAAGGCTAGGCAATGCACGGCAAGGCAAGGAAAGGGTAACGCAAGGCAAGGCACGGTTAGGCGAGGCTTGGCTAAGGCTCGACAACGCAAGGCTAGGCAATGCACGGAAGGCAAGCAAAGAGTAACGGAAGGCAAGGAATGCAACGCAAAGCAAGGCAACGCAAACAAGGCTATGGCAAGGTGAAAAAAGGCTCAGGCACGACAACGCAAGGCTAGGCAATGCACGGAAGGCAAGCAAAGAGTAACGGAATGGAATGAAGGCAAGGCAAAGCAAGGCAAAGCAAGCAAGTCTATGGCAAGGTGAAACAAGGCTAAGGCACCACAACGCACGTCTAGGCAATGCACGGCCAGCCAAGGAAAAGGTAACGCAAGGCAAGGCACTGTGAGGCAAGGCAAGGCTAATGCACGACAGCGCAAGGCTAGGCAATGCACGGAAGGCAAGCAAAGAGTAACGGAAACCAAGGAAGGCAAGGGAAAGCAAGGCAAGGCAAGGGTAACGGAAGGAACAGCACGGCAAGGGGAAACACGGCTAAGGCACGACAACGCACGGCTAGGCAATGCACGGCAAGGCAAGGCAAGGTTAACACCAGGCAAGGCACGGTCAGGCAAGGCAAGGCTAATGCACGACAAGGCAAGGCTAGGCAGTGCACGGCAAGGCAAGGAAAGGGTAACGCAAGGCAAGGCACTGTCAGGCGAGGCAAGGCTAAGGCACGACAACGCAAGGCTAGGCAATGCACGGAAGGAAAGCAAAGAGTAACGGAAGGCAAGGAAAGCAAGGGAAAGCAAGGCAAGGCAAGGGTAACGGAAAGAACGGCACGGCAAGGGGAAACAAGGCTAAGGCACGACAACACAGGGCTAGGCAATGCAGGGCAAGGCAAGGAAAGGGTAACGCAAGGCAAGGCACGGTTTGGGGAGGCAAGGCTAATGCACGACAACGCAAGGCTAGGCAATGCACGGAAGGCAAGCAAAGAGTAACGGAAGGCAAGGAATGCAAGGCAAAGCAAGGCAACGCAAGCAAGGCTATGGCAAGGTGAAAAAAGGCTAAGGCACGACCACGCAAGGCTAGGCAATGCACGGAAGGCAAGCAAAGAGTAACGGAAGGCAAGGAAGGCAAGGCAAAGCAAGGCAACGCAAGGAAGGCTATGGCAAGGTGAAAAAAGGCTAAGACACGACCACGCAAGGCTAGGCAATGCACGGAAGGCAAGCAAAGAGTAACGGAAGGTAAGGAAGGCAAGGGAAAGCAAGGCAAGGCAAGGGTAACGGACGGAATGGCTCGGCAAGTGGAAACAAGGCTAAGGCACGGCAACGCAGGGCTAGGCAATGCACGGCAAGGCAAGGAAAGGGTAACGCAAGGCAAGGCACTGTCAGGCGAGGCAAAACTAATGCACGACATCGCAAGGCTAGGCAGTGCACGGCTATTCAAGGAAAGAGTAACGGAAGGAAAGGAAGGCAAGGCAAAGCATGGCAAGGCAAGTGGAAAAATAGGCACGGCACGGCAAGGGGAAACAAGGCTAAGGCACGACAACGCAAGGCTAGGCAATGCACGGAAGGCAAGCAAAGAGTAACGGAAGGCAAGGAATGCAAAGGAAAGCAGGGGAAGGCAAGGGTAACGAAAGGAACGGCACGGTAAGGGGAAACAAGGCTAAGGCACGGCAACGCACGGCTAGGCAATGCACGGCAAGGCAAGGAAAGGGTAACGCAAGGCAAGGCACGGTCAGGCGAGGCAAGGCTAAGGCACGACAACGCAAGGCTAGGCAGTGCACGGCTAGGCAAGCAAAGAGTAACGGAAGGCAAGGAAGGCAAGGGAAAGCAAGGCAAGGCAAGGGTAACGGAAGGAACGGCCCGGCAAGGGGAAACAAGGCTAAGGCACGGCAACGCACGGCTAGGCAATGCACGGCAAGGCAAGGAAAGGGTAACGCAAGGCAAGGCACGGTCAGGCGAGGCAAGGCTAAGGCACGACAACGCAAGGCTAGGCAGTGCACGGCTAGGCAAGGAAAGAGTAACGGAAGGAAAGGAAGGCAAGGCAAAGCAAGGCAATTCAAGTGTAACAAAAGGCAAGGCACGGCAAGGGGAAACAAGGCTAAGGAACGGCAACGCACGGCTAGGCAATGCACGGCCAGGCAAGGAAAGGGTAACGCAAGGCAAGGCACGGTAAGGCAAGACAAGGCTCATGCACGACAACGCACGGCTAGGCAATTCACGGCAAGGCAAGGAAAGGGTAACGCAAGGCAAGGCACGGTCAGGCGAGGCAAGGCTAAGGCACGACTACGCAAGGCTAGGCAATGCACGGAAGGCAAGCAAAGAGTAACGGAAGGCAAGGAATGCAAGGGAAAGCAGGGGAAGGCAAGGGTAACGAAAGGAACGGCACGGTAAGGGGAAACAAGGCTAAGGCACGACAACACAGGGCTAGGCAATGCAGGGCAAGGCAAGGTAAGGGTAACGCAAGGCAAGGCACGGTCAGGCGAGGCAAGGCTAAGGCACGACAACGCAAGGCTAGGCAATGCACGGAAGGAAAGCAAAGAGTAACGGAACGCAAGGAAGGCAAGGGAAAGCAAGGCAAGGCAAGGTTAACGGAAGGAACGGCACGGCAAGGGGAAACAAGGCTAAGGCACGGCCACGCTCGGCTAGGCAATGCAGGGCAAGGCAAGGAAATGGTAACGCAAGGCAAGGCACGGTTTGGGGAGGCAAGGCTAATGCACGACAACGCAAGGCTAGGCAGTGCACGGCTAGGCAAGGAAAGAGTAACGGAAAGAAAGGAAGGCAAGGCAAAGCAAGGCAAGGCAAGTGTAACAAAAGGCAAGGCACGGCAAGGGGAAACAAGGCTAAGGAACGGCAACGCACGGCTAGGCAATGCACGGCCAGGCAAGGAAAGGGTAACGCAAGGCAAGGCACGGTAAGGCAAGACAAGGCTAATGCACGATAACGCACGGCTAGGCAATGCGAGGCAAGGCAAGGAAAGGGTAACGCAAGGCAAGGCACGGTCAGGCGAGGCAAGGCTAAGGCACGACAACGCAAGGCTAGGCAATGCACGGAAGGCAAGCAAAGAGTAACGGAAGGCAAGGAAGGCAAGGGAAACCAAAGCAAGGCAAGGGTAACGGAAGGAACGGCTCGACAAGGGGAAACAAGGCTAAGGCACGGCAACGCAGGGCTAGGCAATGCACGGCAAGGCAAGGAAAGGGTAACGCAAGGAAAGGCACTGTCAGGCGAGTCAAAGCTAATGCACGACATCGCAAGGCTAGGCAGTGCACGGCTAGGCAAGGAAAAAGTAACGGAAGGAAAGGAAGGCAAGGCAAAGCATGGCAAGGCAAGTGTAACAACAGGCACGGCACGGCAAGGGGAAACAAGGCTAAGGCACGACAACGCAAGGCTAGGCAATGCACGGCAAGGCAAGGAAAGGGTAACGCAAGGCAAGGCACGGTTAGGCGAGGCATGGCTAATGCACGACAACACAAGGCTAGGCAATGCACGGAAGGCAAGCAAAGAGTAACGGAAGGCAAGGAATGCAAGGCAAAGCAAGGCAACGCAAACAAGGCTATGGCAAGGTGAATAAAGGCTCAGGCACGACAACGCAAGGCTAGGTAATGCACGGCCAGCCAAGGAAAAGGTAACGCAAGGCAAGGCACTGTGAGGCAAGGCAAGGCTAATGCACGACAGCGCAAGGCTAGGCAATGCACGGAAGGCAAGCAAAGAGCAACGGAAACCAAGGAAGGCAAGGGAAAGCAAGGCAAGGCAAGGGTAACGGAAGGAACGGCACGGCAAGGGGAAACACGGCTAAGGCACGACAACGCACGGCTAGGCAATGCACGGCAAGGCAAGGCAAGGGTAACACCAGGCAAGGCACGGTCAGGCAAGGCAAGGCTAATGCACGAAAAGGCAAGGCTAGGCAGTGCACGGCAAGGCAAGGAAAGGGTAACTCAAGGCAAGGCACTGTCAGGCGAGGCAAGGCTAAGGCACGACAACGCAAGGCTAGGAAATGCACGGAAGGAAAGCAAAGAGTAACGGAAGGCAAGGAAAGCAAGGGAAAGCAAGGCAAGGCAAGGGTAACGGAAGGAACGGCACGGCAAGGGGAAACAAGGCTAAGGCACGACAACGCACGGCTAGGAAAGGCACGGCAATGCAAGGCAAGGGTAACGCCAGGCAAGGCACGGTCAGGCAAGGCAAGACTAATGCACGACAACGCACGGCTAGGCAATGCACGGCAAGGCAAGGAAAGGGTAACGCAAGGCAAGGCACGGTGAGGCAAGGCAAGGCTAATGCACGACAACGCACGGCTAGGCAATGCACGGCAAGGCAAGGAAGGCAAGGCAAAGCAAGGCAAGGCAAGTGTAACAAAAGGCACGGCACGGCAAGGGGAAACAAGGCTAAGGCACGGCAATGCAAGGCTAGGCAATGCACGGCAAGGCAAGGAAAGGGTAACGCAAGGCAAGGCACGGTTAGGCGAGGCTTGGCTAAGGCTCGACAACGCAAGGCTAGGCAATGCACGGAAGGCAAGCAAAGAGTAACGGAAGGCAAGGAATGCAACGCAAAGCAAGGCAACGCAAACAAGTCTATGGCAAGGTGAAAAAAGGCTCAGGCACGACAACGCAAGGCTAGGCAATGCACGGAAGGCAAGCAAAGAGTAACGGAATGGAATGAAGGCAAGGCAAAGCAAGGCAAAGCAAGCAAGTCTATGGCAAGGTGAAACAAGGCTAAGGCACCACAACGCACGTCTAGGCAATGCACGGCCAGCCAAGGAAAAGGTAACGCAAGGCAAGGCACTGTGAGGCAAGGCAAGGCTAATGCACGACAGCGCAAGGCTAGGCAATGCACGGAAGGCAAGCAAAGAGTAACGGAAACCAAGGAAGGCAAGGGAAAGCAAGGCAAGGCAAGGGTAACGGAAGGAACAGCACGGCAAGGGGAAACACGGCTAAGGCACGACAACGCACGGCTAGGCAATGCACGGCGAGGCAAGGCAAGGTTAACACCAGGCAAGGCACGGTCAGGCAAGGCAAGGCTAATGCACGACAAGGCAAGGCTAGGCAGTGCACGGCAAGGCAAGGAAAGGGTAACGCAAGGCAAGGCACTGTCAGGCGAGGCAAGGCTAAGGCACGACAACGCAAGGCTAGGCAATGCACGGAAGGAAAGCAAAGAGTAACGGAAGGCAAGGAAAGCAAGGGAAAGCAAGGCAAGGCAAGGGTAACGGAAGGAACGGCACGGCAAGGGGAAACAAGTCTAAGGCACGAAAACGCAGGGCTAGGCAATGCAGGGCAAGGCAAGGAAAGGGTAACGCAAGGCAAGGCACGGTTTGGGGAGGCAAGGCTAATGCACGACAACGCAAGGCTAGGCAATGCACGGAAGCCAAGCAAAGAGTAACGGAAGGCAAGGAATGCAAGGCAAAGCAAGGCAACGCAAGCAAGGCTATGGCAAGGTGAAAAAAGGCTAAGGCACGACCACGCAAGGCTAGGCAATGCACGGAAGGCAAGCAAAGAGTAACGGAAGGCAAGGAAGGCAAGGCAAAGCAAGGCAACGCAAGGAAGGCTATGGCAAGGTGAAAAAAGGCTAAGACACGACCACGCAAGGCTAGGCAATGCACGGAAGGCAAGCAAAGAGTAACGGAAGGTAAGGAAGGCAAGGGAAAGCAAGGCAAGGCAAGGGTAACGGACGGAATGGCTCGGCAAGTGGAAACAAGGCTAAGGCACGGCAACGCAGGGCTAGGCAATGCACGGCAAGGCAAGGAAAGGGTAACGCAAGGCAAGGCACTGTCAGGCGAGGCAAAACTAATGCACGACATCGCAAGGCTAGGCAGTGCACGGCTATTCAAGGAAAGAGTAACGGAAGGAAAGGAAGGCAAGGCAAAGCATGGCAAGGCAAGTGTAACAATAGGCACGGCACGGCAAGGGGAAACAAGGCTAAGGCACGACAACGCAAGGCTAGGCAATGTACGGAAGGCAAGCAAAGAGTAACGGAAGGCAAGGAATGGAAAGGAAAGCAGGGGAAGGCAAGGTTAACGAAAGGAACGGCACGATAAGGGGAAACAAGGCTAAGGCACGACAACACGCTGCTAGGCAATGCAGGGCAAGGCAAGGAAAGGGTAACGCAAGGCAAGGCACGGTTTGGGGATTCAAGGCTAATGCACGACAACGCAAGGCTAGGCAATGCACGGAAGGCAAGCAAAGAGTAACGGAAGGCAAGGAAGTCAAGGCAAAGCAAGGCAACGCAAGCAAGGCTATGGCAAGGTGAAAAAAGGCTAAGACACGACAACGCAAGGCTAGGCAATGCACGGAAGGCAAGCAAAGAGTAACGGAAGGAAAGGAAGGCAAGGCAAAGCAAGGCAAGGCAAGTGTCACAAAAGGCAAGGCACGGCAAGGGGAAACAAGGCTAAGGAACGGAAACGCAGGGCTAGGCAATGCACGACCAGGCAAGGGAAGGGTAACGCCAGGCAAGGCACGGTCAGGCGAGGCAAGGCTAAGGCACGACAACGCAAGGCTAGGCAATGCACAGAAGGAGAGCAAAGAGTAACGGAAGGTAAGGAAAGCAAGGGAAAGCAAGGCAAGGCAAGGGTAACGGAAGGAACGGCACGGCAAGGGGAAACAAGGCTAAGGCACGACAACACAGGGCTAGGCAATGCACGGCAAGGCAAGGAAAGGGTAACGCAAGGCAAGGCACGTTCAGGCGAGGCAAGGGTAATGCACGACAACGCAAGGCTACGCAGTGCACGGCTAGGAAATGAAAGAGTAACGGAAGGAAAGGAAGGCAAGGCAAAGCAAGGCAAGGCAAGTGTAACAAAAGGCACGGCACGGCAAGGGGAAACAAGGCTAAGGCACGGCAACGCAAGGCGAAGCAATGCACGGCCAGGCAAGGAAAGGGTAACGCAAGGCACGGCACGGTTTGGGGAGGCAAGGCTAATGCACGACAACGCAAGGCTAGGCAATTCACGGCAAGGCAAGGAAAGGGTAACGCAAGGCAATGCACGGTCAGGCGAGGCAAGGCTAAGGCACGACAACGTAAGGCTAGGCAATGCACGGAAGGCAAGCAAAGAGTAACGGAAGGCAAGGAAGGCAAGGGAAAGCAAGGGAAGGCAAGGGCAACGGAAGGAACGGCACGGTAAGGGCAAACAATACTAAGGCACGACAACACAGGGCTAGGCAATGCAGGGCAAGGCAAGGAAATGGTAACGCAAGGCAAGGCACGGTTTGGGGAGGCAAGGCTAATGCACGACAACGCAAGGCTAGGCAGTGCACGGCTAGGCAAGGAAAGAGTAACGGAAGGAAAGGAAGGCAAGGCAAAGCAAGGCAAGGCAAGTGTAACAAAAGGCAAGGCACGGCAAGGGGAAACAAGGCTAAGGAACGGCAACGCACGGCTATGCAATGCACGGCCAGGCAAGGAAAGGGTAACGCAAGGCAAGGCACGGTAAGGCAAGACAAGGCTAATGCACGACAACGCACGGCTAGGCAATGCACGGAATGCAAGCAAAGAGTAACGGAAGGCAAGGAAGGCAAGGCAAAGCAAGGCAACGCAAGCAAGTCTATGGCAAGGTGACAAATTGCTAAGGCACGACCACGCAAGGCTAGGCAATGCACGGAAGGCAAGCAAAGAGTAACGGAAGGCAAGGAAGGCAAGGCAAAGCAAGGCAACGCAAGCAAGTCTATGGCAAGGTGAAAAAAGGCTAAGACACGACAACGCAAGTCTAGGCAATGCACGGAAGGCAAGCAAAGAGTAACGGAAGGCAAGGAATGCAAGGCAAAGCAAGGCAACGCAAGCAAGGCTATGGCAAGGTGAAAAAAGGCTAAGGCACGACAGCGCAAGGTTAGGCAATGCACGGAAGGCAAGCAAAGAGTAACGGAATGGAAGGTAGGCAAGGCAAAGCAAGGCAAAGCAAGCAAGGCTATGGCAAGGTGAAACAAGGCTAAGGCACCACAACGCACGGCTAGGCAATGCACGGCCAGCCAAGGAAAAGGTAACGCAAGGGAAGGCACTGTGAGGCAAGGGAAGGCTAATGCACGACAGCGCAAGGCTAGGCAATGCACGGAAGGCAAGCAAAGAGTAACGGAAGGCAAGGAAGGCAAGGGAAAGCAAGGCAAGGCAAGGGTAACGGAAGGAACGGCCCGGCAAGGGGAAACAAGGCTAAGGCACGGCAACGCACGGCTAGGCAATGCACGGCAAGGCAAGGAAAGGGTAACGCAAGGCAAGGCACGGTCAGGCGAGGCAAGGCTAAGGCACGACAACGCAAGGCTAGGCAGTGCACGGCTAGGCAAGGAAAGAGTAACGGAAGGAAAGGAAGGCAAGGCAAAGCAAGGCAATTCAAGTGTAACAAAAGGCAAGGCACGGCAAGGGGAAACAAGGCTAAGGAACGGCAACGCACGGCTAGGCAATGCACGGCCAGGCAAGGAAAGGGTAACGCAAGGCAAGGCACGGTAAGGCAAGACAAGGCTCATGCACGACAACGCACGGCTAGGCAATTCACGGCAAGGCAAGGAAAGGGTAACGCAAGGCAAGGCACGGTCAGGCGAGGCAAGGCTAAGGCACGACTACGCAAGGCTAGGCAATGCACGGAAGGCAAGCAAAGAGTAACGGAAGGCAAGGAATGCAAGGGAAAGCAGGGGAAGGCAAGGGTAACGAAAGGAACGGCACGGTAAGGGGAAACAAGGCTAAGGCACGACAACACAGGGCTAGGCAATGCAGGGCAAGGCAAGGTAAGGGTAACGCAAGGCAAGGCACGGTCAGGCGAGGCAAGGCTAAGGCACGACAACGCAAGGCTAGGCAATGCACGGAAGGAAAGCAAAGAGTAACGGAACGCAAGGAAGGCAAGGGAAAGCAAGGCAAGGCAAGGTTAACGGAAGGAACGGCACGGCAAGGGGAAACAAGGCTAAGGCACGGCCACGCTCGGCTAGGCAATGCAGGGCAAGGCAAGGAAATGGTAACGCAAGGCAAGGCACGGTTTGGGGAGGCAAGGCTAATGCACGACAACGCAAGGCTAGGCAGTGCACGGCTAGGCAAGGAAAGAGTAACGGAAAGAAAGGAAGGCAAGGCAAAGCAAGGCAAGGCAAGTGTAACAAAAGGCAAGGCACGGCAAGGGGAAACAAGGCTAAGGAACGGCAACGCACGGCTAGGCAATGCACGGCCAGGCAAGGAAAGGGTAACGCAAGGCAAGGCACGGTAAGGCAAGACAAGGCTAATGCACGATAACGCACGGCTAGGCAATGCGAGGCAAGGCAAGGAAAGGGTAACGCAAGGCAAGGCACGGTCAGGCGAGGCAAGGCTAAGGCACGACAACGCAAGGCTAGGCAATGCACGGAAGGCAAGCAAAGAGTAACGGAAGGCAAGGAAGGCAAGGGAAACCAAAGCAAGGCAAGGGTAACGGAAGGAACGGCTCGACAAGGGGAAACAAGGCTAAGGCACGGCAACGCAGGGCTAGGCAATGCACGGCAAGGCAAGGAAAGGGTAACGCAAGGAAAGGCACTGTCAGGCGAGTCAAAGCTAATGCACGACATCGCAAGGCTAGGCAGTGCACGGCTAGGCAAGGAAAAAGTAACGGAAGGAAAGGAAGGCAAGGCAAAGCATGGCAAGGCAAGTGTAACAACAGGCACGGCACGGCAAGGGGAAACAAGGCTAAGGCACGACAACGCAAGGCTAGGCAATGCACGGCAAGGCAAGGAAAGGGTAACGCAAGGCAAGGCACGGTTAGGCGAGGCATGGCTAATGCACGACAACACAAGGCTAGGCAATGCACGGAAGGCAAGCAAAGAGTAACGGAAGGCAAGGAATGCAAGGCAAAGCAAGGCAACGCAAACAAGGCTATGGCAAGGTGAATAAAGGCTCAGGCACGACAACGCAAGGCTAGGTAATGCACGGCCAGCCAAGGAAAAGGTAACGCAAGGCAAGGCACTGTGAGGCAAGGCAAGGCTAATGCACGACAGCGCAAGGCTAGGCAATGCACGGAAGGCAAGCAAAGAGCAACGGAAACCAAGGAAGGCAAGGGAAAGCAAGGCAAGGCAAGGGTAACGGAAGGAACGGCACGGCAAGGGGAAACACGGCTAAGGCACGACAACGCACGGCTAGGCAATGCACGGCAAGGCAAGGCAAGGGTAACACCAGGCAAGGCACGGTCAGGCAAGGCAAGGCTAATGCACGAAAAGGCAAGGCTAGGCAGTGCACGGCAAGGCAAGGAAAGGGTAACTCAAGGCAAGGCACTGTCAGGCGAGGCAAGGCTAAGGCACGACAACGCAAGGCTAGGAAATGCACGGAAGGAAAGCAAAGAGTAACGGAAGGCAAGGAAAGCAAGGGAAAGCAAGGCAAGGCAAGGGTAACGGAAGGAACGGCACGGCAAGGGGAAACAAGGCTAAGGCACGACAACGCACGGCTAGGAAAGGCACGGCAATGCAAGGCAAGGGTAACGCCAGGCAAGGCACGGTCAGGCAAGGCAAGACTAATGCACGACAAGGCAAGGCTAGGCAGTGCACGGCAAGGCAAGGAAAGGGTACCGCAAGGCAAGGCACGGTGACGCAAGACAAGGCAAATGCACGACAACGCACGGCTAGGCAATGCACGGAAGGCAAGCAAAGAGTAACGGAACGCAAGGAAGTCAAGGGAAACCAAGGCAAGGCAAGGGTAACGGAAGGAACGGCACGGTAAGGGGAAACAAGGCTAAGGCACGACAACGCAGGGCTAGGCAATGCACGGCAAGGCAAGGAAAAGGTAACGCAAGGCAAGGCACGGTTTGGGGAGGCAAGGCTAATGCACGACAACGCAAGGCTAGGCAATGCACGGAAGGCAAGCAAAGAGTAAGGGAAGGCAAGGAATGCAAGGCAAAGCAAGGCAACGCAAGCAAGGATATGGCAAGGAGAAAAAAGGCTAAGGCACGACCACGCAAGGCTAGGCAATGCACGGAAGGCAAGCAAGGAGTAACGGAAGGCAAGGAAGGCAAGGCAAAGCAAGGCAACGCAAGCAAGGCTATGGCAAGGTGAAAAAAGGCTAAGACACGACAACGCAACGCTAGGCAATGCACGGAAGGCAAGCAAAGAGTAACGGAAGGCAAGGAAGGCAAGGGAAAGCAAGGCAAGGCAAGGGTAACGGAAGGAACGGCACGGCAAGGGGAAACAAGGCTAAGGCACGGCAACGCACGGCTAGGCAATGCACGGCAAGGCAAGGAAAGGGTAACGCAAGGCAAGGCACGGTGAGGCAAGGCAAAGCTGATGCACGACAACGCACGGCTAGGCAATGCACGGCAAGGCAAGGCAAGGGTAACGCAAGGCAAGGCACGGTCAGGCGAGGCAAGGCTAAGGCACGACAACGCAAGGCTAGGCAATGCACGGAAGGCAAGGAGGGCAAGGTAAAGCAGGGGAAGGCAAGGGAAACGGAAGAAACGCCACGGTAAGGGGAAACAAGCCTAAGGCACGACAACGCACGGCTAGGCAATGCACGGCAAGTCAAGGAAAGGGTAACGCAAGGCAAGGCACGGTCAGGCGAGGCAAGGGTAATGCACGACAACGCAAGGCTACGCAGTGCACGGCTAGGAAATGAAAGAGTAACGGAAGGAAAGGAAGGCAAGGCAAAGCAAGGCAAGGCAAGTGTAACAAAAGGCACGGCACGGCAAGGGGAAACAAGGCTAAGGCACGGCAAGGCACGGCTAGGCAATGCACGGCAAGGCAAGGAAAGGGTAACGCAAGGCACGGCACGGTCAGGCGAGGCAAGGCTAATGCACGACAGCGCAAGGCTAGGCAATGCACGGAAGGCAAGCAAAGAGTAACGGAAGGCAAGGAATGCAAGGCAAAGCAAGGCAACGCAAGCAAGGCTATGGCAAGGTGAAAAAAATCTAAGGCACGAACACGCAAGGCTAGGCAATGCACGGAAGGCAAGCAAAGAGTAACGGAAGGCAAGGAAAGGGAAGGCAAAGCAAGGCAACGCAAGAAAGGATATGGCAAGGTGAAAAAAGGCTAAGACACGACAACGCACGGCTAGGCAATGCACGGAAGGCAAGCAAAGAGTAAAGGAAGGCAAGGAATGCAAAGGAAAGCAGGGGAAGGCAAGAGTAACGAAAGGAACGGCACGGTAAGGGGAAACAAGGCTGAGGCACGACAACACAGGGCTAGGCAATGCAGGGCAAGGAAAGGAAAGGGTAACGCAAGGCAAGGCACGGTCAGGGGAGGCAAGGGTAATGCACGACAACACAAGGCTACGAAGTGCACGGCTAGGCAAGCAAAGAGTAACGGAAGGAAAGGAAGGCAAGGCAAAGCAAGGCAAGGCAAGTGTAACAAAAGGCAAGGCACGGCAAGGGGAAACAAGGCTAAGGAACGGCAACGCACGGCTAGGCAATGCACGGCCAGGCAAGGAAAGGGTAACGCAAGGCAAGGCACGGTCAGGCGAGGCAAGGCTAAGGCACGACAACGCAAGGCTAGGCAATGCACGGAAGGCAAGCAAAGAGCAATGGAAGGCAAGGAAGGCAAGGGAAAGCAAGGCAAGGCAAGGGTAACGGAAGGAACGGCACGGCAAGGGGAAACAAGGCTAAGGTACGACAACGCACGGCTAGGCAATGCACGGCAAGGCAAGGAAAGGGTAACGCAAGGCAAGGCACGGTAAGGCAAGGCAAGGCTAATGCACGACAACGCACGGCTAGGCAATGCACGGAAGGCAAGCAAAGAGTAACGGAAGGCAAGGAAGGCAAGGCAAAGCAAGGCAACGCAAGCAAGTCTATGGCAAGGTGAAAAATTGCTAAGGCACGACCACGCAAGGCTAGGCAATGCACGGAAGGCAAGCAAAGAGTAACGGAAGGCAAGGAAGGCAAGGCAAAGCAAGGCAACGCAAGCAAGTCTATGGCAAGGTGAAAAAAGGCTAAGACACGACAACGCAAGTCTAGGCAATGCACGGAAGGCAAGCAAAGAGTAACGGAAGGCAAGGAATGCAAGGCAAAGCAAGGCAACGCAAGCAAGGCTATGGCAAGGTGAAAAAAGTCTAAGGCACGAACACGCAAGGCTAGGCAATGCACGGAAGGCAAGCAAAGAGTAACGGAAGGCAAGGAAAGGGAAGGCAAAGCAAGGCAACGCAAGAAAGGATATGGCAAGGTGAAAAAAGGCTAAGACACGACAACGCACGGCTAGGCAATGCACGGAAGGCAAGCAAAGAGTAAAGGAAGGCAAGGAA
Source organism: Macrotis lagotis (assembly GCF_037893015.1). Classification (NCBI taxonomy): domain Eukaryota; kingdom Metazoa; phylum Chordata; class Mammalia; order Peramelemorphia; family Peramelidae; genus Macrotis; species Macrotis lagotis. The sequence continues at coordinate 134,977 of NW_027422119.1, forward strand.
TGCAAAGGAAAGCAGGGGAAGGCAAGAGTAACGAAAGGAACGGCACGGTAAGGGGAAACAAGGCTGAGGCACGACAACACAGGGCTAGGCAATGCAGGGCAAGGCAAGGAAAGGGTAACGCAAGGCAAGGCACGGTTTGGGGAGGCAAGGCTAATGCACGACAACGCAAGGCTAGGCAATGCACGGAAGGCAAGCAAAGAGTAACGGAAGGAAAGGAAGGCAAGGCAAAGCAAGGCAAGGCAAGTGTAACAAAAGGCAAGGCACGGCAAGGGGAAACAAGGCTAAGGAACGGAAACTCACGGCTAGGCAATGCACGACCAGGCAAGGAAAGGGTAACGCCAGGCAAGGCACGGTCAGGCAAGGGAAGGCTAATGCACGACAACGCAAGGCTAGGCAATGCACGGCAAGGCAAGGAAAGGGTAACGCAAGGCAAGGCACGGTCAGGGGAGGCAAGGGTAATGCACGACAACACAAGGCTACGCAGTGCACGGCTAGGCAAGGAAAGAGTAACGGAAGGAAAGGAAGGCAAGGCAAAGCAAGGCAAGGCAAGTGTAACAAAAGGCAAGGCACGGCAAGGGGAAACAAGGCTAAGGAACGGCAACGCACGGCTAGGCAATGCACGGCCAGGCAAGGAAAGGGTAACGCAAGGCAAGGCACGGTCAGGCGAGGCAAGGCTAAGGCACGACAACGCAAGGCTAGGCAATGCACGGAAGGCAAGCAAAGAGCAACGGAAGGCAAGGAAGGCAAGGGAAAGCAAGGCAAGGCAAGGGTAACGGAAGGAACGGCACGGCAAGGGGAAACAAGGCTAAGGCACGACAACGCACGGCTAGGCAATGCACGGCCAGGAAAGGAAAGGGTAACGCAAGGCAAGGCACGGTGAGGCAAGGCAAGGCTAATGCACGACAACGCACGGCTAGGCAATGCACGGAAGGCAAGCAAAGAGTAACGGAAGGCAAGGAAGGCAAGGCAAAGCAAGGCAACGCAAGCAAGTCTATGGCAAGGTGAAACAAGGCTAAGGCACGACCACGCAAGGCTAGGCAATGCACGGAAGGCAAGCAAAGAGTAACGGAAGGCAAGGAAGGCAAGGCAAAGCAAGGCAACGCAAGCAAGTCTATGGCAAGGTGAAAAAAGGCTAAGACACGACAACGCAAGGCTAGGCAATGCACGGAAGGCAAGCAAAGAGTAACGGAAGGCAAGGAATGCAAGGCAAAGCAAGGCAACGCAAGCAAGCCTATGGCAAGGTGAAAAAAGTCTAAGGCACGACAACGCAAGGCTAGGCAATGCACGGAAGGCAAGCAAAGAGTAACGGAAGGCAAGGAAGGCAAGGCAAAGCAAGGCAACGCAAGCAAGGCTATGGCAAGGTGAAACAAGGCTAAGGCACCACAACGCACGGCTAGGCAATGCACGGCCAGCCAAGGAAAAGGTAACGCAAGGGAAGGCACTGTGAGGCAAGGCAAGGCTAATGCACGACAGCGCAAGGCTAGGCAATGCACGGAAGGCAAGCAAAGAGTAACGGAAGGCAAGGAAGGCAAGGGAAAGCAAGGCAAGGCAAGGGTAACGGAAGGAACGGCACGGCAAGGGGAAACAAGGCTAAGGCACGACAACGCACGGCTAGGTAATGCACGGCAAGGCAAGGAAAGGGTAACGCAAGGCAAGGCACGGTCAGGCGAGGCAAGGCTAAGGCACAACAACGCAAGGCTAGGCAGTGCACGGCTAGGCAAGGAAAGAGTAACGGAAGGAAAGGAAGGCAAGGCAAAGCAAGGCAATTCAAGTGTAACAAAAGGCAAGGCACGGCAAGGGGAAACAAGGCTAAGGAACGGCAACGCACGGCTAGGCAATGCACGGCCAGGCAAGGAAAGGGTAACGCAAGGCAAGGCACGGTAAGGCAAGACAAGGCTCATGCACGACAACGCACGGCTAGGCAATTCACGGCAAGGCAAGGAAAGGGTAACGCAAGGCAAGGCACGGTCAGGCGAGGCAAGGCTAAGGCACGACAACGCAAGGCTAGGCAATGCACCGAAGGCAAGCAAAGAGTAACGGAAGGCAAGGAATGCAAGGGAAAGCAGGGGAAGGCAAGGGAAACGAAAGGAACGGCACGGTAAGGGGAAACAAGGCTAAGGCACGACAACACAGGGCTAGGCAATGCAGGGCAAGGCAAGGTAAGGGTAACGCAAGGCAAGGCACGGTCAGGCGAGGCAAGGCTAAGGCACGACAACGCAAGGCTAGGCAATGCACGGAAGGAAAGCAAAGAGTAACGGAACGCAAGGAAGGCAAGGGAAAGCAAGGCAAGGCAAGGTTAACTGAAGGAACGGCACGGCAAGGGGAAACAAGGCTAAGGCACGGCAACGCTCGGCTAGGCAATGCAGGGCAAGGCAAGGAAATGGTAACGCAAGGCAAGGCACGGTTTGGGGAGGCAAGGCTAATGCACGACAACGCAAGGCTAGGCAGTGCACGGCTAGGCAAGGAAAGAGTAACGGAAAGAAAGGAAGGCAAGGAATGCAAGGCAAGTGTAACAAAAGGCAAGGCACGGCAAGGGGAAACAAGGCTAAGGAACGGCAACGCACGGCTAGGCAATGCACGGCCAGGCAAGGAAAGGGTAACGCAAGGCAAGGCACGGTAAGGCAAGACAAGGCTAATGCACGACAACGCACGGCTAGGCAATGCGAGGCAAGGCAAGGAAAGGGTAACGCAAGGCAAGGCACGGTCAGGCGAGGCAAGGCTAAGGCACGACAACGCAAGGCTAGGCAATGCACGGAAGGCAAGCAAAGAGTAACGGAAGGCAAGGAAGGCAAGGGAAACCAAAGCAAGGCAAGGGTAACGGAAGGAACGGCTCGACAAGGGGAAACAAGGCTAAGGCACGGCAACGCAGGGCTAGGCAATGCACGGCAAGGCAAGGAAAGGGTAACGCAAGGAAAGGCACTGTCAGGCGAGTCAAAGCTAATGCACGACATCGCAAGGCTAGGCAGTGCACGGCTAGGCAAGGAAAAAGTAATGGAAGGAAAGGAAGGCAAGGCAAAGCATGGCAAGGCAAGTGTAACAACAGGCACGGCACGGCAAGGGGAAACAAGGCTAAGGCACGACAACGCAAGGCTAGGCAATGCACGGAAGGCAAGCAAAGAGTAACGGAAGGCAAGGAATGCAAGGCAAAGCAAGGCAACGCAAACAAGGCTATGGCAAGGTGAATAAAGGCTCAGGCACGACAACGCAAGGCTAGGTAATGCACGGCCAGCCAAGGAAAAGGTAACGCAAGGCAAGGCACTGTCAGGCGAGGCAAGGCTAAGGCACGACAACGCAAGGCTAGGCAATGCACGGAAGGCAAGCAAAGAGCAACGGAAACCAAGGAAAGCAAGGGAAAGCAAGGCAAGGCAAGGGTAACGGAAGGAACGGCACGGCAAGGGGAAACACGGCTAAGGCACGACAACGCACGGCTAGGCAATGCACGGCAAGGCAAGGCAAGGGTAACTCAAGGCAATGCACGGTCAGGCAAGGCAAGGCTAATGCACGAAAAGGCAAGGCTAGGCAGTGCACGGCAAGGCAAGGAAAGGGTAACTCAAGGCAAGGCACTGTCAGGCGAGACAAGGCTAAGGCACGACAACGCAAGGCTAGGAAATGCACGGAAGGAAAGCAAAGAGTAACGGAAGGCAAGGAAAGCAAGGGAAAGCAAGGCAAGGCAAGGGTAACGGAAGGAACGGCACGGTAAGGGGAAACAAGGCTAAGGCACGCAACGCAGGGCTAGGCAATGCACGGCAAGGCAAGGAAAGGGTAACTCAAGGCAAGGCACGGTGAGGCAAGGCAAGGCTAATGCACGACAAGGCACGGCTAGGCAATGCACGGCAAGGCAAGGAAAGGGTAACGCAAGGCAAGGCACGGTGACGCAAGACAAGGCAAATGCACGACAACGCACGGCTAGGCAATGCACGGAAGGCAAGCAAAGAGTAACGGAACGCAAGGAAGTCAAGGGAAACCAAGGCAAGGGAAGGGTAACGGAAGGAATGGCACGGTAAGGGGAAACAAGGCTAAGGCACGACAACACAGGGCTAGGCAATGCAGGGCAAGGCAAGGAAAAGGTAACGCAAGGCAAGGCACGGTTTGGGGAGGCAAGGCTAATGCACGACAACGCAAGGCTAGGCAATGCACGGAAGGCAAGCAGAGTAACGGAAGGCAAGGAAGTCAAGGGAAAGCAAGGCAAGGCAAGTGTAACCAAAGGCACGGCACGGCAAGGGGAAACAAGGCTAAGGCACGTCAACGCAAGGCTAGGCAATGCACGGCAAGGCAAGGAAAGGGTAACGCAAGGCAAGGCACGGTTTGGGGAGGCAAGGCTAATGCACGACAACGCAAGGCTAGGCAATGCACGGAAGGCAAGCAAAGAGTAAGGGAAGGCAAGGAATGCAAGGCAAAGCAAGGCAACGCAAGCAAGGATATGGCAAGGAGAAAAAAGGCTAAGGCACGACCACGCAAGGCTAGGCAATGCACGGAAGGCAAGCAAGGAGTAACGGAAGGCAAGGAAGGCAAGGCAAAGCAAGGCAACGCAAGCAAGGCTATGGCAAGGTGAAAAAAGGCTAAGACACGACAACGCAACGCTAGGCCATGCACGGAAGGCAAGCAAAGAGTAACGGAAGGCAAGGAAGGCAAGGGAAAGCAAGGCAAGGCAAGGGTAACGGAAGAAACGGCACGGTAAGGGGAAACAAAGCTAAGGCACGACAATGCAGGGCTAGGCAATGCACGGCAAGGCAAGGAAAGGGTAACGCAAGGCAAGGCACGGGGACGAAAGACAGGCAAATGCACGACAACGCACGGCTAGGCAATGCACGGCAAGGCAAGGAAAGGGTAACGCAAGGCAAGGCACGGTCAGGCGAGGCAAGGCTAAGGCACGACAACGCAAGGCTAGGCAATGCACGGAAGGCAAGCAAAGAGTAACGGAAGGCAAGGAGGGCAAGGGAAAGCAGGGGAAGGCAAGGGTAACGGAAGAAACGCCACGGTAAGGGGAAACAAGCCTAAGGCACGACAACGCAGGGCTAGGCAATGCACGGCAAGGCAAGGAAAGGGTACCGCAAGGCAAGGCACGGTCAGGCCAGGCAAGGGTAATGCAAGACAACGCAAGGCTACGCAGTGCACGGCTAGGAAATGAAAGAGTAACGGAAGGAAAGGAAGGCAAGGCAAAGCAAGGCAAGGCAAGTGTAACAAAAGGCACGGCACGGCAAGGGGAAACAAGGCTAAGGCACGGCAAGGCAACGCTAAGCAATGCACGGCCAGGCAAGGAAAGGGTAACGCAAGGCACGGCACGGTCAGGCGAGGCAAGGCTAATGCACGACAACGCAAGGCTAGGCAATGCACGGAAGGCAAGCAAAGAGTAACGGAAGGCAAGGAATGCAAGGCAAAGCAAGGCAACGCAAGCAAGGCTATGGCAAGGTGAAAAAAGTCTAAGGCACGAACACGCAAGGCTAGGCAATGCACGGAAGGCAAGCAAAGAGTAACGGAAGGCAAGGAAAGGGAAGGCAAAGCAAGGCAACGCAAGAAAGGATATGGCAAGGTGAAAAAAGGCTAAGACACGACAACGCACGGCTAGGCAATGCACGGAAGGCAAGCAAAGAGTAAAGGAAGGCAAGGAATGCAAAGGAAAGCAGGGGAAGGCAAGAGTAACGAAAGGAACGGCACGGTAAGGGGAAACAAGGCTGAGGCACGACAACACAGGGCTAGGCAATGCAGGGCAAGGCAAGGAAAGGGTAACGCAAGGCAAGGCACGGTTTGGGGAGGCAAGGCTAATGCACGACAACGCAAGGCTAGGCAATGCACGGAAGGCAAGCAAAGAGTAACGGAAGGAAAGGAAGGCAAGGCAAAGCAAGGCAAGGCAAGTGTAACAAAAGGCAAGGCACGGCAAGGGGAAACAAGGCTAAGGAACGGAAACTCACGGCTAGGCAATGCACGACCAGGCAAGGAAAGGGTAACGCCAGGCAAGGCACGGTCAGGCAAAGCAAGGCTAATGCACGACAAGGCAAGGCTAGGCAGTGCACGGCAAGGCAAGGAAAGGGTAACGCAAGGCAAGGCACGGTCAGGGGAGGCAAGGGTAATGCACGACAACACAAGGCTACGCAGTGCACGGCTAGGCAAGGAAAGAGTAACGGAAGGAAAGGAAGGCAAGGCAAAGCAAGGCAAGGCAAGTGTAACAAAAGGCAAGGCACGGCAAGGGGAAACAAGGCTAAGGAACGGCAACGCACGGCTAGGCAATGCACGGCCAGGCAAGGAAAGGGTAACGCAAGGCAAGGCACGGTCAGGCGAGGCAAGGCTAAGGCACGACAACGCAAGGCTAGGCAATGCACGGAAGGCAAGCAAAGAGCAACGGAAGGCAAGGAAGGCAAGGGAAAGCAAGGCAAGGCAAGGGTAACGGAAGGAACGGCACGGCAAGGGGAAACAAGGCTAAGGTACGACAACGCACGGCTAGGCAATGCACGGGAAGGCAAGGAAAAGGTAACGCACGGCAAGGCACGGTTAGGCGAGGCATGGCTAATGCACGACAACACAAGGCTAGGCAATGCACGGCAAGGCAAGGAAAGAGTAACGGAAGGAAAGGAAGGCAAGGCAAAGCAAGGCAAGGCAAGCAAGGCTATGGCAAGGTGAAAAATTGCTAAGGCACGACCACGCAAGGCTAGGCAATCCACGGAAGGCAAGCAAAGAGTAACAGAAGGGAAGGAAGGCAAGGCAAAGCAAGGCAACGCAAGCAAGGCTATGGCAAGGTGAAAAAAGGCTAAGACACGACAACACAAGTCTAGGCAATGCACGGAAGGCAAGCAAAGAGTAACGGAAGGCAAGGAATGCAAGGCAAAGCAAGGCAACGCAAGCAAGGCTATGGCAAGGTGAAAAAAGGCTAAGGCACGACAGCGCAAGGTTAGGCAATGCACGGAAGGCAAGCAAAGAGTAACGGAATGGAAGGTAGGCAAGGCAAAGCAAGGCAAAGCAAGCAAGGCGATGGCAAGGTGAAACAAGGCTAAGGCACCACAACGCACGGCTAGGCAATGCACGGCCAGCCAAGGAAAAGGTAACGCAAGGCAAGGCACTGTGAGGCAAGGGAAGGCTAATGCACGACAGCGCAAGTCTAGGCAATGCACGGAAGGCAAGCAAAGAGTAACGGAAACCAAAGAAGTCAAGGGAAATCAAGGCAAGGCAAGGGTAAGGGAAGGAACGGCACGGCAAGGGGAAACAAGGCTAAGGCACGACAACGCACGGCTAGGTAATGCACGGCAAGGCAAGGAAGGGGTAACGCAATGCAAGGCACTGTCAGGCGAGGCAAAGCTATTGCACGACATCGCAAGGCTAGGCAGTGCACGGCTAGGCAAGGAAAGAGTAACGGAAGGAAAGGAAGGCAAGGCAAAGCATGGCAAGGCAAGTGTAACAACAGGCACGGCACGGCAAGGGGAAACAAGGCTAAGGCACGACAATGCAAGGCTAGGCAATGCAAGGAAGGCAAGCAAAGAGTAACGGAAGGCAAGGAATGCAAAGGAAATCAGGGGAAGGCAAGGGTAACGAAAGGAACGGCACGGTAAGGGGAAACAAGGCTAAGGCACGACAACACAGGGCTAGGCAATGCAGGGCAAGGCAAGGAAAGGGTAACGCAAGGCAAGGCACGGTTTGGGGAGGCAAGGCTAATGCACGACAACGCAAGGCTAGGCAATGCACGGAAGGCAAGCAAAGAGTAACGGAAGGAAAGGAAGGCAAGGGAAAGCAAGGCAAGGCAAGGGTAACGGAAGGAACGGCACAGCAAGGGGAAACAAGGCTAAGGCACGGCAACGCACGGCTAGGCAATGCACGGCAAGGCAAGGAAAGGGTAACGCAAGGCAAGGAACGGTGAGGCAAGGCAAGGCTGATACAGGACAACGCACGGCTAGGCAATGCACGGCAAGGCAAGGAAAGGGTAACGCAAGACAAGGCACGGTCAGGCGAGGCAAGGCTAAGGCACGACAACGCAGGGCTAGGCAATGCACGGAAGGCAAGCAAAGAGTAACGGAAGGCAAGGAAGGCAAGGGAAAGCAAGGCAAGGGTAACGGAAGGAACGGCACGGCAAGGGGAAACAAGGCTAAGGCACGACAACGCACGGCTAGGCAATGCACGGCAAGGCAAGCAAAAGTTAACGCAAGGAAAGGCACGGTGAGGCTAGGCAAGGCTAATGCACGAAAAAGCAAGGCTAGGCGATGCAGGACAATGCAAGGAAACTTAAAGCAAAGGAAGGCAAGGGCAGGCGAGATAAGGCTAAGGCACGACAAGGCAAGGCTAGGAAATTCAGGGAAGGCAAGCAAAGACTAACGGAAGGTAAGCAAGGCAAGGAAAAGGAAGGAAAGGCCAGGGTAACGGAAGGAACGGCACGGCAAGGGGAAACAAGTCTAAGGCACGACAGCGAACGCTAGGCAATGAACGGCAAGGCAAGGAAAGGGTAACGCATTTGAAAGCACGGTCAGGCGAGGCAACGCTAAGGCACGACAACGCAAGGCTAAGCAATGCACGGAAGGCAAGCAAAGAGTAACGGAAGGTAAGGAAGGCAAGGGAAAGGAAGGAAAGGCAAGTGTAACGGAAGGAACGGCACGGCAAGGGGAAACAAGGCTAAGGCACGACAACGCACGGCTAGGCAATGCACGGAAAGGCAAGGAAAGGTTAACGCATGGGAAAGCACGGTCAGCCGATGCAAGGCTAAGGCATGACAACGCAAGGCTAGGCAATGCACGGAAAGCAAGCAAAGAGTAACGGAACGCAAGGAAGCCAAGGGAAAGCAAGGGAAGGCAAGGGTAACGGAAGGAACGGCACGGCAAGGGGTAACAAGGCTAAGGCACGGCAACGCAGGGCTAGGCAATGCACGGCAAGGCAAGGAAAGGGTAACGCAAGGGAAGGCACGGTCAGGCGATGCAAGGCTAAGGCATGACAACGCAAGGCTAGGCAATGCACGGAAAGCAAGCAAAGAGTAAGGGAACGGAAGGAAGGCAAGGGAAAGCAAGGGAAGGCAAGGGTAACGGAAGGAACGGCACGGCAAGGGGTAACAAGGCTAAGGCACGGCAACGCAGGGCTAGGCAATGCACGGCAAGGCAAGGAAAGAGTAACGGAAGGAAAGGAAGGCAAGTCAAAGCCAGGAAAGGCAAGTGTAACAAAAGGCACCCCACGGCAAGGGGAAACAAGGCTAAGGCACGACAACGCACGGATAGGCAATGCACGGCAAGGCAAGGAAAGGGTAACGCAAGGCAAGGCACGGTGAGGCTAGGCAAGGCTAATGCACGACAACGCAAGGCTAGGCAATGCACGACAATGCAAGGAAAGCTTAAAGCAAAGGAAGGCACGGTCAGGCGAGATAAGGCTAAGGCACGACAACGCAAGGCTAGGCAATGCAGGGAAGGGAAGCAAAGAGTAACGGAAGGTAAGCAAGGCAAGGAAAAGCTAGGAAAGGCAAGGGTAACGGAAGGAACTGCACGGAAAGGGGAAACAAGGCTAAGGCACGGCAACGCAGGTTGGGCAATGCACGGCAAGGCAAGGAAAGGGTAACGCATGGGAAAGCATGTTCAGGCGAGGCAAGGCTAAGGCACGACAACGCAAGGCTAGGCAATGCAAGGAAGGCAAACAAAGAGTAACGGAAGGTAAGGAAGGCAAGGGAAAGCAAAGAAAGGCAAGTGTAACGGAAGGAACTGAACGGCAAGGGGAAACAAGGATAAGGCACGACAACGCACGGCTAGGCAATGCACGGCAAGGCAAGCAAAGGGTAACGCAAGGCAAGGCACGGTGAGGCTATACAAGGCTAATGCACGAAAACGCAAGGCTAGGCAATGCACGACAATGCAAGGAAAGCTTAAAGCAAAGGAAGGCAAGGTCAGGCGAGATAAGGCAAAGGCACTACAACGCAAGGCTAGGCAATTCAGGGAAGGCAAGCAAAGAGTAACGGAAGGTAAGCAAGGCAAGGAAAAGCAAGGAAAGGCAAGGGTAACGGAAGGAACGGCACGGCAAGGGAGAACAAGTCTCAGGCACGACACCGAACGCTAGGCAAGGAAAAGCAAGGAAAGGCAAGGGTAACGGAAGGAACGGCACGGCAAGGGGGAACAAGTCTCAGGCACGACACCGAACGCTAGGCAATGAACGGCAAGGCAAGGAAAGGGTAACGCATGGGAAAGCACGGTCAGGCGAGGCAAGGCTAAGGCACGACAACGCAAGTCTAGGCAATGCACGGAAGGCAAGCAAAGAGTAACGGAAGGTAAGGAAGGCAAGGGAAAGCAAGGAAATGCAAGTGTAACGGAAGGAACGGCACGGCAAGGGTAAACAAGGCTAAGGCACGACAACGCACGCTAGGCAATGCACGGCAAGGCAAGGAAAGGGTAACGCATGGGAAAGCACGGTCAGGCGAAGCAAGGCTAAGGCATGACAACGCAAGGCTAGGCAATGCACGGAAAGCAAGCAAAGAGTAACGGAACGCAAGGAAGCCAAGGGAAAGCAAGGGAAGGCAAGGGTAACGGAAGGAACGGCACGGCAAGGGGTAACAAGGCTAAGGCACGGCAACGCAGGGCTAGGCAATGCACGGCAAGGCAAGGAAAGGGTAACACATGGGAAAGCACGGTCAGGCAATGCAAGGCTAAGGCATGACAACGCAAGGCTAGGCAATGCACGGAAAGCAAGCAAAGAGTAAGGGAACGGAAGGAAGGCAAGGGAAAGCAAGGGAAGGCAAGGGTAACGGAAGGAACGGCACGGCAAGGGGTAACAAGGCTAAGGCACGGCAACGCAGGGCTAGGCAATGCCCGGCAAGGCAAGGAAAGAGTAACGGAAGGAAAGGTAGGCAAGTCAAAGCCAGGAAAGGCAAGTGTAACAAAAGGCACCCCACGGCAAGGGGAAACAAGGCTAAGGCACGACAACGCACGGATAGGCAATGCACGGCAAGGCAAGGAAAGGGTAACGCAAGGCAAGGCACGGTGAGGCTAGGCAAGGCTAATGCACGACAACGCAAGGCTAGGCAATGCACGACAATGCAAGGAAAGCTTAAAGCAAAGGAAGGCACGGTCAGGCGAGATAAGGCTAAGGCACGACAACGCAAGGCTAGGCAATGCAGGGAAGGGAAGCAAAGAGTAACGGAAGGTAAGCAAGGCAAGGAAAAGCTAGGAAAGGCAAGGGTAACGGAAGGAACTGCACGGAAAGGGGAAACAAGGCTAAGGCACGGCAACGCAGGTTGGGCAATGCACGGCAAGGCAAGGAAAGGGTAACGCATGGGAAAGCATGTTCAGGCGAGGCAAGGCTAAGGCACGACAACGCAAGGCTAGGCAATGCAAGGAAGGCAAACAAAGAGTAACGGAAGGTAAGGAAGGCAAGGGAAAGCAAAGAAAGGCAAGTGTAACGGAAGGAACTGAACGGCAAGGGGAAACAAGGATAAGGCACGACAACGCACGGCTAGGCAATGCACGGCAAGGCAAGCAAAGTGTAACGCAAGGCAAGGCACGGTGAGGCTAGACAAGGCTAATGCACGAAAACGCAAGGCTAGGCAATGCACGACAATGCAAGGAAAGCTTAAAGCAAAGGAAGGCAAGGTCAGGCGAGATAAGGCAAAGGCACTACAACGCAAGGCTAGGCAATTCAGGGAAGGCAAGCAAAGAGTAACGGAAGGTAAGCAAGGCAAGGAAAAGCAAGGAAAGGCAAGGGTAACGGAAGGAACGGCACGGCAAGGGAGAACAAGTCTCAGGCACGACACCGAACGCTAGGCAAGGAAAAGCAAGGAAAGGCAAGGGTAACGGAAGGAACGGCACGGCAAGGGGGAACAAGTCTCAGGCACGACACCGAACGCTAGGCAATGAACGGCAAGGCAAGGAAAGGGTAACGCATGGGAAAGCACGGTCAGGCGAGGCAAGGCTAAGGCACGACAACGCAAGGCTAGGCAATGCACGGAAGGCAAGCAAAGAGTAACGGAAGGTAAGGAAGGCAAGGGAAAGCAAGGAAATGCAAGTGTAACGGAAGGAACGGCACGGCAAGGGTAAACAAGGCTAAGGCACGACAACGCACGCTAGGCAATGCACGGCAAGGCAAGGAAAGGGTAACGCATGGGAAAGCACGGTCAGGCGAAGCAAGGCTAAGGCATGACAACGCAAGGCTAGGCAATGCACGGAAAGCAAGCAAAGAGTAACGGAACGCAAGGAAGGCAAGGGAAAGCAAGGGAAGGCAAGGGTAACGGAAGGAACGGCACGGCAAGGGGAAACAAGGCTAAGGCACGACAACGCAGGGCTAGGCAATACACGGCAAGGCAAGGAAAGGGTAACGCATGGGAAAGCACGGTCAGGCGAAGCAAGGCTAAGGCATGACAACGCAAGGCTAGGCAATGCACGGAAAGCAAGCAAAGAGTAACGGAACGCAAGGAAGGCAAGGCAAAGCCAGGCAAGGCAAGTGTAACAAAAGGCACGCCACGGCAAGGGGAATCAAGGCTAAGGCACGACAACGCAGGGCTAGGCAATGCACGGCAAGGCAAGGAAAGGGTAACGCAAGGCAAGGCACGGTGAGGCTAGGCAAGGCTAATGCACGACAACGGAAGGCTAGGCAATGCACGACAATGCAAGTAAAGCTTGAAGCAAAGGAAGGCAAGGTCAGGCGAGATAAGGCTAAGGCACAACAACGCAAGGCTAGGCAATGCAGGGAAGGCAAGCAAAGAGTAACGGAAGGTAAGGAAGGCAAGGGAAAGCAAGGAAATGCAATGGTAACGGAAGGAACGGCACGGCAAGGGGAAACAAGTCTAAGGCACGACAACGCACGCTAGGCAATCCACGGCAAAGCAAGGAAAGGGTAACGCATGGGAAAGCACGGTCAGGGGAGGCAAGCCTAAGGCATGAAAACCCAAGGCTAGGCAATGCACGGAAAGCAAGCAAAGAGTAACGGAACGCAAGGAAGGCAAGGGAAAGCAAGGGAAGGCAAGGGTAACGCAAGGAACGGCACGGCAAGGGGTAACAAGGCTAAGGCACGACAACGCAGGGCTAGGCAATGCACAGCAAGGCAAGGAAAGAGTAACGGAAGGAACGGAAGGCAAGGCAAAGCCAGGCAAATCAAGTGTAACAAAAGGCACGCAACGGCAAGGGGAAACAAGGCTAAGGCACGGCAACACACGGCTAGGAAATGCACGGCAAGGCAAGGAAAGGGTAACGCAAGGCAAGGCACGGTGAGGCTAAGCAAGGCTAATGCACGACAACGCAAGGCTAGGCAATGCACGACAATGCAAGGAAAGCTTAAAGCAAAGGAAGGCACGGTCAGAAGAGATAAGTCTAAGGCACGACAACGCAAGGCCAGGCAATGCAGGGAAGGCAAGCAAAGAGTAACGGAAGGTAAAGAAGGCAAAGGAAAGCAAGGAAAGACAATGGTAACGGAAGGAACGGCACGGCAAGGGGAAACAAGTCTAAGGCACGACAACGCACGCTAGGCAATGCACGGCAAGGGAAGGAAACGGTAACGCATGGGAAAGAACCGTCAGGGGAGGCAAGGCTAAGGCACGACAACGCAAGGCTTGGCAATGCACGGAAGGCAAGCAAAGAGTAACGGAACGCAAGGAAGGCAAGGGAAAGCAAGGGAAGGCAAGGGTAACGGAAGGAACGGCACGGCAAGGGGAAACAAGGCTAAGGCACGTCAACGCACGCTAGGCAATGCACGGCAAGGCAAGGAAAGGGTAACGCATGGGAAAGCACGGTCAGGCGAGGCAAGGCTAAGGAAAGCCAACGCAAGGCTAGGCAATGCACGGTAAGCAAGCAAGGAGTAACGGAATGCAAGGAAGGAAAGGGAAAGCAAGGGAAGGCAAGGGTAACGGAAGGAACGGCACGGCAAGGGGTAACAAGGCTAAGGCACGACAACACACGGCTAGGAAATGCACGGCAAGGCAAGGAAAGGGTAACGCAAGGCAAGGCACGGTGAGGCTAGGAAAGGTTAATGCACGACAACCCAAGGCTAGGCAATGCACGACAATGCAAGGAAAGCTTAAAGCAAAGGAAGGCACGGTCAGGCGAGATAAGGCTAAGGCACGACAACGCAAGGCTAGGCAAAGCACGGAAGGCAAGCAAAGAGTAACGGAAGGTAAGGAAGGCAAGGGAAAGCAAGGAAAGGCAATGGTAACGGAAGGAACGGCACGGCAAGGGGAAACAAGGCTAAGGCACGACAACGCACGGTAGGAAATGCACGGCAAGGCAAGGAAAGGGTAACGCATGGGAAAGCACGGTCAGGCGAGGCAAGGCTAAGGCATGACAACGCAAGGCTAGGCAATGCACGGAAACCAAGCAAAGAGTAACGGAACGCAAGGAAGGCAAGGGAAAGCAAGGGAAGGCAAGGGTAATGGAAGGAACGGCACGGCAAGGGGAAACAAGGCTAAGGCACGGCAACGTAGGCTAGGCAATGCACGGCAAGGCAGGGAAAGGGTAACGCATGGGAAAGCACGTTCAGGCGAGGCAAGGCTAAGGCACGACAACGCAAGGCTAGGCAATGCACGGAAGGCTAGCAAAGAGTAACGGAAGCTAAGGAAGGCACGGGAAAGCAAAGAAAGGCAAGTGTAACGGAAGGAACGGCACGGCAAGGGGAAAAAAGGCTAAGGCACGACAACCCACGGCTATGCATTGCACGACAAGGCAAGCAAAAGTTAACGCAAGGAAAGGCACGGTGAGGCTAGGCAAGGCTAATGCACGAAAACGCAAGGCTAGGCGATGCACGACAATGCAAGGAAACTTAAAGCAAAGGAAGGCAAGGGCAGGCGAGATAAGGCTAAGGCACGACAAGGCAAGGCTAGGAAATTCAGGGAAGGCAAGCAAAGACTAACGGAAGGTAAGCAAGGCAAGGAAAAGGAAGGAAAGGCCAGGGTAACGGAAGGAACGGCAGGGCAAGGGGAAACAAGTCTAAGGCACGACACCGAACGCTAGGCAATGAACGGCAAGGCAAGGAAAGGGTAACGCATTTGAAAGCAAGGTCAGGCGAGGCATCGCTAAGGCACGACAACGCAAGGCTAGGCAATGCACGGAAGGCTAGCAAAGAGTAACGGAAGGTAAGGAAGGCAAGGGAAAGCAAAGAAAGGCAAGTGTAACGGAAGGAACGGCACGGCAAGGGGAAACAAGGCTAAGGCACGACAACGCACGGCTAGGCAATGCACGGCAAGGCAAGGAAAGGGTAACGCAAGGCAAGGCACGGTGAGGCTAGGCAAGGCTAATGCACGACAACGCAAGACTAGGCAATGCACGACAATGCAAGGAAAGCTTAAAGCAAAGGAAGGCACGGTCAGGCGAGATAAGGCTAAGGCACGACAACGCAAGGCTAGGCAATGCAGGGAAGGCAAGCAAAGAGTAACGGAAGGTAAGGAAGGCAAGGAAAAGCAAGGAAAGGCAAGGGTAACGGAAGGAACGGCACGGGAAGCGGAAACAAGGCTAAGGCACGGCAACGCAGGCTGGGCAATGTACGGCAAGGCAAGGAAAGGGTAACGCATGGGAAAGCAAGTTCAGGCGAGGCAAGGCTAAGGCACGACAACGCAAGGCTAGGCAATGCACTGAAGGCAAGCAAAGAGTAACGGAAGGTAAGGAAGGCAAGGGAAAGCAAAGAAAGGCAAGTGTAACGGAAGGAACTGCACGGCAAGGGGAAACAAGGCTAAGGCACGACACCGAACGCTAGGCAATGAACGGCAAGGCAAGGAAAGGGTAACGCAAGGCAAGGCACGGTCAGGCGAGGCAAGGCTAGGCAATGCACGGAAGGCAAGCAAAGAGTAACGGAAGGCAAGGAAGGGAAGGGAAAGCAAGGCAACGCAAGAAAGGATATGGCAAGGTGAAAAAAGGCTAAGACACGACAACGCACGGCTAGGCAATGCACGGAAGGCAAGCAAAGAGTAAAGGAAGGCAAGGAAGGCAACGGAAAGCAGGGGAAGGCAAGAGTAACGAAAGGAACGGCACGGTAAGGGGAAACAAGGCTGAGGCACGACAACACAGGGCTAGGCAATGCAGGGCAAGGCAAGGAAAGGGTAACGCAAGGCAAGGCACGGTTTGGGGAGGCAAGGCTAATGCACGACAACGCAAGGCTAGGCAATGCACGGAAGGCAAGCAAAGAGTAACGGAAGGAAAGGAAGGCAAGGCAAAGCAAGGCAAGGCAAGTGTAACAAAAGGCAAGGCACGGCAAGGGGAAACAAGGCTAAGGAACGGAAACTCACGGCTAGGCAATGCACGACCAGGCAAGGAAAGGGTAACGCCAGGCAAGGCACGGTCAGGCAAAGCAAGGCTAATGCACGACAAGGCAAGGCTAGGCAGTGCACGGCAAGGCAAGGAAAGGGTAACGCAAGGCAAGGCACGGTCAGGGGAGGCAAGGGTAATGCACGACAACACAAGGCTACGCAGTGCACGGCTAGGCAAGGAAAGAGTAACGGAAGGAAAGGAAGGCAAGGCAAAGCAAGGCAAGGCAAGTGTAACAAAAGGCAAGGCACGGCAAGGGGAAACAAGGCTAAGGAACGGCAACGCACGGCTAGGCAATGCACGGCCAGGCAAGGAAAGGGTAACGCAAGGCAAGGCACGGTCAGGCGAGGCAAGGCTAAGGCACGACAACGCAAGGCTAGGCAATGCACGGAAGGCAAGCAAAGAGCAACGGAAGGCAAGGAAGGCAAGGGAAAGCAAGGCAAGGCAAGGGTAACGGAAGGAACGGCACGGCAAGGGGAAACAAGGCTAAGGTACGACAACGCACGGCTAGGCAATGCACGGGAAGGCAAGGAAAAGGTAACGCACGGCAAGGCACGGTTAGGCGAGGCATGGCTAATGCACGACAACACAAGGCTAGGCAATGCACGGATGGCAAGCAAAGAGTAACGGAAGGCAAGGAATGCAAGGCAAAGCAAGGCAACGCAAGCAAGGCTATGGCAAGGTGAAAAATTGCTAAGGCACGACCACGCAAGGCTAGGCAATCCACGGAAGGCAAGCAAAGAGTAACAGAAGGGAAGGAAGGCAAGGCAAAGCAAGGCAACGCAAGCAAGGCTATGGCAAGGTGAAAAAAGGCTAAGACACGACAACACAAGTCTAGGCAATGCACGGAAGGCAAGCAAAGAGTAACGGAAGGCAAGGAATGCAAGGCAAAGCAAGGCAACGCAAGCAAGGCTATGGCAAGGTGAAAAAAGGCTAAGGCACGACAGCGCAAGGTTAGGCAATGCACGGAAGGCAAGCAAAGAGTAACGGAATGGAAGGTAGGCAAGGCAAAGCAAGGCAAAGCAAGCAAGGCGATGGCAAGGTGAAACAAGGGTAAGGCACCACAACGCACGGCTAGGCAATGCACGGCCAGCCAAGGAAAAGGTAACGCAAGGCAAGGCACTGTGAGGCAAGGGAAGGCTAATGCACGACAGCGCAAGTCTAGGCAATGCACGGAAGGCAAGCAAAGAGTAACGGAAGGCAAGGAAGGCAAGGGAAAGCAAGGCAAGGCAAGGGTAACGGAAGGAACGGCACGGGAAGGGGAAACAAGGCTAAGGCACGACAACGCACGGCTAGGCAATGCACGGCAAGGCAAGGAAAGGGTAACGCAAGGCAAGGCACTGTCAGGCGAGGCAAAGCTATTGCACGACATCGCAAGGCTAGGCAGTGCACGGCTAGGCAAGGAAAGAGTAACGGAAGGAAAGGAAGGCAAGGCAAAGCATGGCAAGGCAAGTGTAACAACAGGCACGGCACGGCAAGGGGAAACAAGGCTAAGGCACGACAATGCAAGGCTAGGCAATGCAAGGAAGGCAAGCAAAGAGTAACGGAAGGCAAGGAATGCAAAGGAAATCAGGGGAAGGCAAGGGTAACGAAAGGAACGGCACGGTAAGGGGAAACAAGGCTAAGGCACGACAACACAGGGCTAGGCAATGCAGGGCAAGGCAAGGAAAGGGTAACGCAAGGCAAGGCACGGTTTGGGGAGGCAAGGCTAATGCACGACAACGCAAGGCTAGGCAATGCACGGAAGGCAAGCAAAGAGTAACGGAAGGAAAGGAAGGCAAGGGAAAGCAAGGCAAGGCAAGGGTAACGGAAGGAACGGCACAGCAAGGGGAAACAAGGCTAAGGCACGGCAACGCACGGCTAGGCAATGCACGGCAAGGCAAGGAAAGGGTAACGCAAGGCAAGGAACGGTGAGGCAAGGCAAGGCTGATGCACGACAACGCACGGCTAGGCAATGCACGGCAAGGCAAGGAAAGGGTAACGCAAGACAAGGCACGGTCAGGCGAGGCAAGGCTAAGGCACGACAACGCAGGGCTAGGCAATGCACGGAAGGCAAGCAAAGAGTAACGGAAGGCAAGGAAGGCAAGGGAAAGCAAGGCAAGGGTAACGGAAGGAACGGCACGGCAAGGGGAAACAAGGCTAAGGCACGACAACGCACGGCTAGGCAATGCACGGCAAGGCAAGCAAAAGTTAACGCAAGGAAAGGCACGGTGAGGCTAGGCAAGGCTAATGCACGAAAAAGCAAGGCTAGGCGATGCAGGACAATGCAAGGAAACTTAAAGCAAAGGAAGGCAAGGGCAGGCGAGATAAGGCTAAGGCACGACAAGGCAAGGCTAGGAAATTCAGGGAAGGCAAGCAAAGACTAACGGAAGGTAAGCAAGGCAAGGAAAAGGAAGGAAAGGCCAGGGTAACGGAAGGAACGGCACGGCAAGGGGAAACAAGTCTAAGGCACGACAGCGAACGCTAGGCAATGAACGGCAAGGCAAGGAAAGGGTAACGCATTTGAAAGCACGGTCAGGCGAGGCAACGCTAAGGCACGACAACGCAAGGCTAAGCAATGCACGGAAGGCAAGCAAAGAGTAACGGAAGGTAAGGAAGGCAAGGGAAAGGAAGGAAAGGCAAGTGTAACGGAAGGAACGGCACGGCAAGGGGAAACAAGGCTAAGGCACGACAACGCACGGCTAGGCAATGCACGGAAAGGCAAGGAAAGGTTAACGCATGGGAAAGCACGGTCAGCCGATGCAAGGCTAAGGCATGACAACGCAAGGCTAGGCAATGCACGGAAAGCAAGCAAAGAGTAACGGAACGCAAGGAAGCCAAGGGAAAGCAAGGGAAGGCAAGGGTAACGGAAGGAACGGCACGGCAAGGGGTAAGAAGGCTAAGGCACGGCAACGCAGGGCTAGGCAATGCACGGCAAGGCAAGGAAAGGGTAACGCATGGGAAAGCACGGTCAGGCGATGCAAGGCTAAGGCATGACAACGCAAGGCTAGGCAATGCACGGAAAGCAAGCAAAGAGTAAGGGAACGGAAGGAAGGCAAGGGAAAGCAAGGGAAGGCAAGGGTAACGGAAGGAACGGCACGGCAAGGGGTAACAAGGCTAAGGCACGGCAACGCAGGGCTAGGCAATGCCCGGCAAGGCAAGGAAAGAGTAACGGAAGGAAAGGAAGGCAAGTCAAAGCCAGGAAAGGCAAGTGTAACAAAAGGCACCCCACAGCAAGGGGAAACAAGGCTAAGGCACGACAACGCACGGATAGGCAATGCACGGCAAGGCAAGGAAAGGGTAACGCAAGGCAAGGCACGGTGAGGCTAGGCAAGGCTAATGCACGACAACGCAAGGCTAGGCAATGCACGACAATGCAAGGAAAGCTTAAAGCAAAGGAAGGCACGGTCAGGCGAGATAAGGCTAAGGCACGACAACGCAAGGCTAGGCAATGCAGGGAAGGGAAGCAAAGAGTAACGGAAGGTAAGCAAGGCAAGGAAAAGCTAGGAAAGGCAAGGGTAACGGAAGGAACTGCACGGAAAGGGGAAACAAGGCTAAGGCACGGCAACGCAGGTTGGGCAATGCACGGCAAGGCAAGGAAAGGGTAACGCATGGGAAAGCATGTTCAGGCGAGGCAAGGCTAAGGCACGACAACGCAAGGCTAGGCAATGCAAGGAAGGCAAACAAAGAGTAACGGAAGGTAAGGAAGGCAAGGGAAAGCAAAGAAAGGCAAGTGTAACGGAAGGAACTGAACGGCAAGGGGAAACAAGGATAAGGCACGACAACGCACGGCTAGGCAATGCACGGCAAGGCAAGCAAAGGGTAACGCAAGGCAAGGCACGGTGAGGCTATACAAGGCTAATGCACGAAAACGCAAGGCTAGGCAATGCACGACAATGCAAGGAAAGCTTAAAGCAAAGGAAGGCAAGGTCAGGCGAGATAAGGCAAAGGCACTACAACGCAAGGCTAGGCAATTCAGGGAAGGCAAGCAAAGAGTAACGGAAGGTAAGCAAGGCAAGGAAAAGCAAGGAAAGGCAAGGGTAACGGAAGGAACGGCACGGCAAGGGAGAACAAGTCTCAGGCACGACACCGAACGCTAGGCAAGGAAAAGCAAGGAAAGGCAAGGGTAACGGAAGGAACGGCACGGCAAGGGGGAACAAGTCTCAGGCACGACACCGAACGCTAGGCAATGAACGGCAAGGCAAGGAAAGGGTAACGCATGGGAAAGCACGGTCAGGCGAGGCAAGGCTAAGGCACGACAACGCAAGTCTAGGCAATGCACGGAAGGCAAGCAAAGAGTAACGGAAGGTAAGGAAGGCAAGGGAAAGCAAGGAAATGCAAGTGTAACGGAAGGAACGGCACGGCAAGGGTAAACAAGGCTAAGGCACGACAACGCACGCTAGGCAATGCACGGCAAGGCAAGGAAAGGGTAACGCATGGGAAAGCACGGTCAGGCGAAGCAAGGCTAAGGCATGACAACGCAAGGCTAGGCAATGCACGGAAAGCAAGCAAAGAGTAACGGAACGCAAGGAAGCCAAGGGAAAGCAAGGGAAGGCAAGGGTAACGGAAGGAACGGCACGGCAAGGGGTAACAAGGCTAAGGCACGGCAACGCAGGGCTAGGCAATGCACGGCAAGGCAAGGAAAGGGTAACACATGGGAAAGCACGGTCAGGCAATGCAAGGCTAAGGCATGACAACGCAAGGCTAGGCAATGCACGGAAAGCAAGCAAAGAGTAAGGGAACGGAAGGAAGGCAAGGGAAAGCAAGGGAAGGCAAGGGTAACGGAAGGAACGGCACGCAAGGGGTAACAAGGCTAAGGCACGGCAACGCAGGGCTAGGCAATGCCCGGCAAGGCAAGGAAAGAGTAACGGAAGGAAAGGTAGGCAAGTCAAAGCCAGGAAAGGCAAGTGTAACAAAAGGCACCCCACGGCAAGGGGAAACAAGGCTAAGGCACGACAACGCACGGATAGGCAATGCACGGCAAGGCAAGGAAAGGGTAACGCAAGGCAAGGCACGGTGAGGCTAGGCAAGGCTAATGCACGACAACGCAAGGCTAGGCAATGCACGACAATGCAAGGAAAGCTTAAAGCAAAGGAAGGCACGGTCAGGCGAGATAAGGCTAAGGCACGACAACGCAAGGCTAGGCAATGCAGGGAAGGGAAGCAAAGAGTAACGGAAGGTAAGCAAGGCAAGGAAAAGCT
This sequence comes from Macrotis lagotis, assembly GCF_037893015.1. Classification (NCBI taxonomy): domain Eukaryota; kingdom Metazoa; phylum Chordata; class Mammalia; order Peramelemorphia; family Peramelidae; genus Macrotis; species Macrotis lagotis. Next base: position 156,323 of record NW_027422119.1, read on the forward strand.
AGGAAAGGCAAGGATAACGGAAGGAACGACACGGCAAGGGGAAACAAGGCTAAGGCACGGCAACGCAGGTTGGGCAATGCACGGCAAGGCAAGGAAAGGGTAACGCATGGGAAAGCACGGTCAGGCGAGGCAAGGCTAAGGCACGACAACGCAAGGCTAGGCAATGCAAGGAAGGCAAGCAAAGAGTAACGGAAGGTAAGGAAGGCAAGGGAAAGCAAAGAAAGGCAAGTGTAACGGAAGGAACTGAACGGCAAGGGGAAACAAGGATAAGGCACGACAACGCACGGCTAGGCAATGCACGGCAAGGCAAGCAAAGTGTAACGCAAGGCAAGGCACGGTGAGGCTAGACAAGGCTAATGCACGAAAACGCAAGGCTAGGCAATGCACGACAATGCAAGGAAAGCTTAAAGCAAAGGAAGGCAAGGTCAGGCGAGATAAGGCAAAGGCACTACAACGCAAGGCTAGGCAATTCAGGGAAGGCAAGCAAAGAGTAACGGAAGGTAAGCAAGGCAAGGAAAAGCAAGGAAAGGCAAGGGTAACGGAAGGAACGGCACGGCAAGGGGGAACAAGTCTCAGGCACGACACCGAACGCTAGGCAATGAACGGCAAGGCAAGGAAAGGGTAACGCATGGGAAAGCACGGTCAGGCGAGGCAAGGCTAAGGCACGACAACGCAAGGCTAGGCAATGCACGGAAGGCAAGCAAAGAGTAACGGAAGGTAAGGAAGGCAAGGGAAAGCAAGGAAATGCAAGTGTAACGGAAGGAACGGCACGGCAAGGGTAAACAAGGCTAAGGCACGACAACGCACGCTAGGCAATGCACGGCAAGGCAAGGAAAGGGTAACGCATGGGAAAGCACGGTCAGGCGAAGCAAGGCTAAGGCATGACAACGCAAGGCTAGGCAATGCACGGAAAGCAAGCAAAGAGTAACGGAACGCAAGGAAGGCAAGGGAAAGCAAGGGAAGGCAAGGGTAACGGAAGGAACGGCACGGCAAGGGGTAAGACGGCTAAGGCACGACAACGCAGGGCTAGGCAATACACGGCAAGGCAAGGAAAGGGTAACGCATGGGAAAGCACGGTCAGGCGAAGCAAGGCTAAGGCATGACAACGCAAGGCTAGGCAATGCACGGAAAGCAAGCAAAGAGTAACGGAACGCAAGGAAGGCAAGGCAAAGCCAGGCAAGGCAAGTGTAACAAAAGGCACGCCACGGCAAGGGGAATCAAGGCTAAGGCACGACAACGCAGGGCTAGGCAATGCACGGCAAGGCAAGGAAAGGGTAACGCAAGGCAAGGCACGGTCAGGCGAGGCAAGGCTAATGCACGACAACGGAAGGCTAGGCAATGCACGACAATGCAAGTAAAGCTTGAAGCAAAGGAAGGCAAGGTCAGGCGAGATAAGGCTAAGGCACAACAACGCAAGGCTAGGCAATGCAGGGAAGGCAAGCAAAGAGTAACGGAAGGTAAGGAAGGCAAGGGAAAGCAAGGAAAGGCAATGGTAACGGAAGGAACGGCACGGCAAGGGGAAACAAGTCTAAGGCACGACAACGCACGCTAGGCAATCCACGGCAAAGCAAGGAAAGGGTAACGCATGGGAAAGCACGGTCAGGGGAGGCAAGCCTAAGGCATGAAAACCCAAGGCTAGGCAATGCACGGAAAGCAAGCAAAGAGTAACGGAACGCAAGGAAGGCAAGGGAAAGCAAGGGAAGGCAAGGGTAACGCAAGGAACGGCACGGCAAGGGGTAACAAGGCTAAGGCACGACAACGCAGGGCTAGGCAATGCACGGCAAGGCAAGGAAAGAGTAACGGAAGGAACGGAAGGCAAGGCAAAGCCAGGCAAATCAAGTGTAACAAAAGGCACGCAACGGCAAGGGGAAACAAGGCTAAGGCACGGCAACACACGGCTAGGAAATGCACGGCAAGGCAAGGAAAGGGTAACGCAAGGCAAGGCACGGTGAGGCTAAGCAAGGCTAATGCACGACAACGCAAGGCTAGGCAATGCACGACAATGCAAGTAAAGCTTAAAGCAAAGGAAGGCACGGTCAGAAGAGATAAGTCTAAGGCACGACAACGCAAGGCCAGGCAATGCAGGGAAGGCAAGCAAAGAGTAACGGAAGGTAAAGAAGGCAAAGGAAAGCAAGGAAAGACAATGGTAACGGAAGGAACGGCACGGCAAGGGGAAACAAGTCTAAGGCACGACAACGCACGCTAGGCAATGCACGGCAAGGGAAGGAAACGGTAACGCATGGGAAAGAACCGTCAGGGGAGGCAAGGCTAAGGCACGACAACGCAAGGCTTGGCAATGCACGGAAGGCAAGCAAAGAGTAACGGAAGGTAAGGAAGGCAAGGGAAAGCAAAGAAAGGCAAGTGTAACGGAAGGAACGGCACGGCAAGGGGAAACAAGGCTAAGGCACGTCAACGCACGCTAGGCAATGCACGGCAAGGCAAGGAAAGGGTAACGCATGGGAAAGCACGGTCAGGCGAGGCAAGGCTAAGGAAAGCCAACGCAAGGCTAGGCAATGCACGGTAAGCAAGCAAGGAGTAACGGAATGCAAGGAAGGAAAGGGAAAGCAAGGGAAGGCAAGGGTAACGGAAGGAACGGCACGGCAAGGGGTAACAAGGCTAAGGCACGACAACACACGGCTAGGAAATGCACGGCAAGGCAAGGAAAGGGTAACGCAAGGCAAGGCACGGTGAGGCTAGGAAAGGTTAATGCACGACAACCCAAGGCTAGGCAATGCACGACAATGCAAGGAAAGCTTAAAGCAAAGGAAGGCACGGTCAGGCGAGATAAGGCTAAGGCACGACAACGCAAGGCTAGGCAAAGCACGGAAGGCAAGCAAAGAGTAACGGAAGGTAAGGAAGGCAAGGGAAAGCAAGGAAAGGCAATGGTAACGGAAGGAACGGCACGGCAAGGGGAAACAAGGCTAAGGCACGACAACGCACGGTAGGAAATGCACGGCAAGGCAAGGAAAGGGTAACGCATGGGAAAGCACGGTCAGGCGAGGCAAGGCTAAGGCATGACAACGCAAGGCTAGGCAATGCACGGAAACCAAGCAAAGAGTAACGGAACGCAAGGAAGGCAAGGGAAAGCAAGGGAAGGCAAGGGTAATGGAAGGAACGGCACGGCAAGGGGAAACAAGGCTAAGGCACGGCAACGTAGGCTAGGCAATGCACGGCAAGGCAGGGAAAGGGTAACGCATGGGAAAGCACGTTCAGGCGAGGCAAGGCTAAGGCACGACAACGCAAGGCTAGGCAATGCACGGAAGGCTAGCAAAGAGTAACGGAAGCTAAGGAAGGCACGGGAAAGCAAAGAAAGGCAAGTGTAACGGAAGGAACGGCACGGCAAGGGGAAAAAAGGCTAAGGCACGACAACCCACGGCTATGCATTGCACGACAAGGCAAGCAAAAGTTAACGCAAGGAAAGGCACGGTGAGGCTAGGCAAGGCTAATGCACGAAAACGCAAGGCTAGGCGATGCACGACAATGCAAGGAAACTTAAAGCAAAGGAAGGCAAGGGCAGGCGAGATAAGGCTAAGGCACGACAAGGCAAGGCTAGGAAATTCAGGGAAGGCAAGCAAAGACTAACGGAAGGTAAGCAAGGCAAGGAAAAGGAAGGAAAGGCCAGGGTAACGGAAGGAACGGCAGGGCAAGGGGAAACAAGTCTAAGGCACGACACCGAACGCTAGGCAATGAACGGCAAGGCAAGGAAAGGGTAACGCATTTGAAAGCAAGGTCAGGCGAGGCATCGCTAAGGCACGACAACGCAAGGCTAGGCAATGCACGGAAGGCTAGCAAAGAGTAACGGAAGGTAAGGAAGGCAAGGGAAAGCAAAGAAAGGCAAGTGTAACGGAAGGAACGGCACGGCAAGGGGAAACAAGGCTAAGGCACGACAACGCACGGCTAGGCAATGCACGGCAAGGCAAGGAAAGGGTAACGCAAGGCAAGGCACGGTGAGGCTAGGCAAGGCTAATGCACGACAACGCAAGACTAGGCAATGCACGACAATGCAAGGAAAGCTTAAAGCAAAGGAAGGCACGGTCAGGCGAGATAAGGCTAAGGCACGACAACGCAAGGCTAGGCAATGCAGGGAAGGCAAGCAAAGAGTAACGGAAGGTAAGGAAGGCAAGGAAAAGCAAGGAAAGGCAAGGGTAACGGAAGGAACGGCACGGGAAGCGGAAACAAGGCTAAGGCACGGCAACGCAGGCTGGGCAATGTACGGCAAGGCAAGGAAAGGGTAACGCATGGGAAAGCAAGTTCAGGCGAGGCAAGGCTAAGGCACGACAACGCAAGGCTAGGCAATGCACTGAAGGCAAGCAAAGAGTAACGGAAGGTAAGGAAGGCAAGGGAAAGCAAAGAAAGGCAAGTGTAACGGAAGGAACTGCACGGCAAGGGGAAACAAGGCTAAGGCACGACACCGAACGCTAGGCAATGAACGGCAAGGCAAGGAAAGGGTAACGCATGGGAAAGCACGGTCAGGCGAGGCAAGGCTAGGCAATGCACGGAAGGCAAGCAAAGAGTAACGGAAGGTAAGGAAGGCAAGGGAAAGCAAAGAAAGGCAAGTGTAACGGAAGGAAAGGCACGGCAAGGGGAAACAAGGCTAAGGCACGACAACGCACGCTATTCAATGCACGGCAAGGCAAGGAAAGGGTAACGCATGGGAAAGCACGGTCAGGCGAGGCAAGGCTAAGGAATGACAACGCAAGGCTAGGCAATGCACGGAAAGCAAGCAAAGTGTAACGGAACGCAAGGAAGGCAAGGGAAAGCAAAGGAAGGCAAGGGTAACGGAAGGAACGGGACGGCAAGGGGTAAGAAGGCTAAGGCACGACAACGCAGGGCTAGGCAATGCACGGCAAGAGAAGGCAAGGGTAACGGAAGGAACGGCACGGCAAGGGGTAACAAGGCTAAGGCACGACAACGCAGGGCTAGGCAATGCACGGCAAGGCAAGCAAAGAGTAACGGAAGGAAAGGAAGGCAAGGCAAAGCCAGGCAAGGCAAGTGTAACAAAAGGCACGCAACGACAAGGGGAAACAAGGCTAAGGCACGACAACACACGGCTAGGAAATGCACGGCAAGGCAAGGAAAGGGTAACGCAAGGCAAGGCACGGTGAGGCTAGGCAAGGCTAATGCACGACAACGCAAGGCTAGGCAATGCACGACAATGCAAGGAAAGCTTAAAGCAAAGGAAGGCACGGTCAGGCGAGATAAGGCTATGGCTCGACAACGCAAGGCTAGGCAATGCACGGAAGGCAAGCAAAGAGTAACGGAAGGTAAGGAAGGCAAGGGAAAGCAAGGAAAGGCAAGTGTAACGGAAGGAACGGCACGGCAAGGGGAAACAAGGCTAAGGCACGACAACGCACGCTAGGCAATGCACGGCAAGGCAAGGAAAGGGTAACGCATGGGAAAGCACGGTCAGGCGAGGCAAGCCTAAGGCATGACAACGCAAGGCTAGGCAATGCACGGAAAGCAAGCAAAGAGTAACGGAACGCAAGGAAGGCAAGGGAAAGCAAGGGAAGGCAAGGGTAACGGAAGGAACGCACGGCAAGGGGTAACAAGGCTAAGGCACGACAACGCAGGGCTAGGCAATGCACGGCAAGGCAAGGAAAGAGTAACGGAAGGAAAGGAAGGCAAGGCAAAGCCAGGCAAGGCAAGTGTAACAAAAGGCACGCAACGGCAAGGGGAAACAAGTCTAAGGCACGACAACACACGGCTAGGAAATGCATGGCAAGGCAAGGAAAGGGTAACGCAAGGCAAGGCACGGTGAGGCTAGGCAAGGCTAATGCACGACAACGGAAGGCTAGGCAATGCACGACAATGCAAGTAAAGCTTAAAGCAAAGGAAGGCACGGTCAGGCGAGATAACGCTAAGGCACAACAACGCAATGCTAGGCAATGCAGGGAAGGCAAGCAAAGAGTAACGGAAGGTAACTAAGGCAAGGGAAAGCAAGGAAAGGCAATGGTAACTGAAGGAACGGCACGGCAAGGGGAAACAAGTCTAAGGCACGACAACGCACGCTAGGCAATCCACGGCAAAGCAAGGAAAGGGTAACGCATGGGAAAGCACGGTCAGGGGAGGCAAGGCTAAGGCACGACAACGCAAGGCTTGGCAATGCACGGAAGTCAAGCAAAGAGTAACGGAAGGTATGGAAGGCACGGGAAAGCAAAGAAAGGCAAGTGTAACGGAAGGAACGGCACGGCAAGGGGAAACAAGGCTAAGGCACGACAACGCACGCTAGGCAATGCACGGCAAGGCAAGGAAAGGGTAACGCATGGGAAAGCACGGTCAGGCGAGGCAAGGCGAAGGAAAGCCAACGCAAGGCTAGGCAATGCACGGAAAGCAAGCAAGGAGTAACGGAATGCAAGGAAGGAAAGGGAAAGCAAGGGAAGGCAAGGGTACCGGAAGTAACGGCACGGCAAGGGGTAACAAGGCTAAGGCACGACAACACACGGCTAGGAAATGCACGGCAAGGCAAGGAAAGGGTAACGCAAGGCAAGGCACGGTGAGGCTAGGCAAGGTTAATGCACGACAACGCAAGGCTAGGCAATGCACGACAATGCAAGGAAAGCTTAAAGCAAAGGAAGGCAAGGTTAGGCGAGATAAGGCTAAGGCACGACAACGCAAGGCTAGGAAATTCAGGGAAGGCAAGCAAAGTGTTACGGAAGGTAAGCAAGGCAAGGAAAAGGAAGGAAAGGCCAGGGTAACGGAAGGAACGGCACGGCAAGGGGAAACAAGTCTAAGGCACGACACCGAACGCTAGGCAATGAACGGCAAGGCAAGGAAAGGGTAACGCATTTGAAAGCACGGTCAGGCGAGGCAACGCTAAGGCACGACAACGCAAGGCTAGGCAATGCACGGAAGGCAAGCAAAGAGTAACGGAAGGTAAGGAAGGCAAGGGAAAGCAAGGAAAGGCAAGTGTAACGGAAGGAACGGCACGGCAAGGGGAAACAAGGCTAAGGCACGACAACGCACGCTAGGCAATGCACGGCAAGGCAAGGAAAGGGTAACGACTGGGAAAGCACGGTCAGGCGAGGCAAGGCTAAGGCATGACAACGCAAGGCTAGGCAATGCACGGAAAGCAAGCAAACAGTAACGGAACGCAAGGAAGGCAAGGGAAAGCAAGGGAAGGCAAGGGTAACGGAAGGAACGGCACGGCAAGGGGTAACAAGGCTAAGGCACGACAACGCAAGGCTAGGCAATGCACGACAATGCAAGGAAAGCTTAAAGCAAAGGAAGGCACCGTCAGGCGAGATAAGGCTAAGGCACGACAAAGCAAGGCTAGGAAATGCACGGAAGGCAAGCAAAGAGTACCGGAAGGTAAGGAAGGCAAGGGAAAGCAAGGAAAGGCAAGTGTAACGGAAGGAACGGCACGGCAAGGGGAAACAAGGCTAAGGCACGACAACGCACGCTAGGCAATGCACGGCAAGGCAAGGAAAGGGTAACGCATGGGAAAACACGGTCAGGCGAGGCAAGCCTAAGGCATGAAAACGCAAGGCTAGGCAATGCACGGAAAGCAAGCAAAGAGTAACGGAACGCAAGGAAGGCAAGGGAAAGCAAGGGAAGGCAAGGGTAACGGAAGGAACGGCACGGCAAGGGGTAACAAGGCTAAGGCACGACAACGCAGGGCTAGGCAATGCACGGCAAGGCAAGGAAAGAGTAACGGAAGGAACGGAAGGCAAGGCAAAGCCAGGCAAATCAAGTGTAACAAAAGGCACGCAACGGCAAGGGGAAACAAGGCTAAGGTACGGCAACACACGTCTAGGAAATGCACGGCAAGGCAAGGAAAGGGTAACGCAAGGCAAGGCTCGGTGAGGCTAGGCAAGGCTAATGCACGACAACGCAAGGCTAGGCAATGCACGACAATGCAAGTAAAGCTTAAAGTAAAGGAAGGCACGGTCAGAAGAGGTAAGGCTAAGGCACGACAACGCAAGGCTAGACAATGCAGGGAAAGCAAGCAAAGAGTAACGGAAGGTAAGGAAGGCAAAGGAAAGCAAGAAAAGACAATGGTAACGGAAGGACCGGCACGGCAAGGGGAAACAAGGCTAAGGCACGACAACGCACGGCTAGGCAATGCACGGCAAGGGAAGGAAAGGGTAACGCAAGGCAAGGCACGGTGAGGCTAGGCAAGGTTAATGCACGACAACGCAAGGCTAGGCAATGCACGACAATGCAAGGAAAGCTTAAAGCAAAGGAAGGCACGGTCAGGCGAGATAAGGCTAAGGCACGACAACGCAAGGCTAGGCAAAGCACGGAAGGCAAGCAAAGAGTAACGGAAGGTAAGGAAGGCAAGGGAAAGCAAGGAAAAGCAATGGTAACGGAAGGAACGGCACGGCAAGGGGAAACAAGGCTAAGGCACGACAACGCACGCTAGGAAATGCACGGCAAGGCAAGGAAAGCGTAACGCATGGGAAAGCACGGTCAGGCGAGGCAAGGCTAAGGCACGACAACGCAAGGCTAGGCAATGCACGGAAGGCTAACAAAGAGTAACGGAAGGTAAGGAAGGCAAGGGAAAGCAAAGAAAGGCAAGTGTAACGGAAGGAACGGCACGGCAAGGGGAAACAAGGCTAAGGCACGACAACGCACGACTAGGCAATGCACGGCAAGGCAAGGAAAGGGTAACGCAAGGCAAGGCACGGTGAGGCTAGGCAAGGCTAATGCACGACAACGCAAGGCTAGGCAATGGACGACAATGCAAGGAAAGCTTAAAGCAAAGGAAGGCACGGTCAGGCGAGATAAGGCTAAGGCACGACAACGCAAGGCTAGGCAATGCAGGGAAGGCAAGCAAAGAGTAACGGAAGGTAAGGAAGGCAAGGAAAAGCAAGGAAAGGCAAGGGTAACGGAAGGAACGGCACGGGAAGCGGAAACAAGGCTAAGGCACGGCAACGCAGGCTGGGCAATGTACGGCAAGGCAAGGAAAGGGTAACGCATGGGAAAGCAAGTTCAGGCGAGGCAAGGCTAAGGCACGACAACGCAAGGCTAGGCAATGCACTGAAGGCAAGCAAAGAGTAACGGAAGGTAAGGAAGGCAAGGGAAAGCAAAGAAAGGCAAGTGTAACGGAAGGAACTGCACGGCAAGGGGAAACAAGGCTAAGGCACGACACCGAACGCTAGGCAATGCACGGCAAGGCAAGGAAAGGGTAACGCATGGGAAAGCACGGTCAGGCGAGGCAAGGCTAGGCAATGCACGGAAGGCAAGCAAAGAGTAACGGAAGGTAAGGAAGGCGCGGGAAAGCAAAGAAAGGCAAGTGTAACGGAAGGAAAGGCACGGCAAGGGGAAACAAGGCTAAGGCACGACAACGCACGCTATTCAATGCACGGCAAGGCAATGAAAGGGTAACGCATGGGAAAGCACGGTCAGGCGAGGCAAGGCTAAGGAATGACAACGCAAGGCTAGGCAATGCACGGAAAGCCAGCAAAGTGTAACGGAACGCAAGGAAGGCAAGGGAAAGCAAAGGAAGGCAAGGGTAACGGAAGGAACGGCACGGCAAGGGGTAAGAAGGCTAAGGCACGACAACGCAGGGCTAGGCAATGCACGGCAAGAGAAGGCAAGGGTAACGGAAGGAACGGCACGGCAAGGGGTAACAAGGCTAAGGCACGACAACGCAGGGCTAGGCAATGCACGGCAAGGCAAGCAAAGAGTAACGGAAGGAAAGGAAGGCAAGGCAAAGCCAGGCAAGGCAAGTGTAACAAAAGGCAGGCAACGACAAGGGGAAACAACGCTAAGGCACGACAACACACGGCTAGGAAATGCACGGCAAGGCAAGGAAAGGGTAACGCAAGGCAAGGCACGGTGAGGCTAGGCAAGGCTAATGCACGACAACGCAAGGCTAGGCAATGCACGACAATGCAAGGAAAGCTTAAAGCAAAGGAAGGCACGGTCAGGCGAGATAAGGCTATGGCTCGACAACGCAAGGCTAGGCAATGCACGGAAGGCAAGCAAAGAGTAACGGAAGGTAAGGAAGGCAAGGGAAAGCAAGGAAAGGCAAGTGTAACGGAAGGAACGGCACGGCAAGGGGAAACAAGGCTAAGGCACGACAACGCACGCTAGGCAATGCACGGCAAGGCAAGGAAAGGGTAACGCATGGGAAAGCACGGTCAGGCGAGGCAAGCCTAAGGCATGACAACGCAAGGCTAGGCAATGCACGGGAAGCAAGCAAAGAGTAACGGAACGCAAGGAAGGCAAGGGAAAGCAAGGGAAGGCAAGGGTAACGGAAGGAACGCACGGCAAGGGGTAACAAGGCTAAGGCACGACAACCCAGGGCAAGGCAATGAACGGCAAGGCAAGGAAAGAGTAACGGAAGGAAAGGAAGGCAAGGAAAGCCAGGCAAGGCAAGTGTAACAAAAGGCACGCAACGGCAAGGGGAAACAAGTCTAAGGCACGACAACACACGGCTAGGAAATGCATGGCAAGGCAAGGAAAGGGTAACGCAAAGCAAGGCACGGTGAGGCTAGGCAAGGCTAATGCACGACAACGGAAGGCTAGGCAATGCACGACAATGCAAGTAAAGCTTAAAGCAAAGGAAGGCACGGTCAGGCGAGATAAGGCTAAGGCACAACAACGCAAGGCTAGGCAATGCAGGGAAGGCAAGCAAAGAGTAACGGAAGGTAAGGAAGGCAAGGGAAAGCAACAAAGGCAATGGTAACTGAAGGAACGGCACGGCAAGGGGAAACAAGTCTAAGGCACGACAACGCACGCTAGGCAATCCACGGCAAAGCAAGGAAAGGGTAACGCATGGGAAAGCACGGTCAGGGGAGGCAAGGCTAAGGCACGACAACGCAAGGCTTGGCAATGCACGGAAGGCAAGCAAAGAGTAACGGCAGGTATGGAAAGCAAGGGAAAGCAAAGAAAGGCAAGTGTAACGGAAGGAACGGCACGGCAAGGGGAAACAAGGCTAAGGCACGACAACGCACGCTAGGCAATGCACGGCAAGGCAAGGAAAGGGTAACGCATGGGAAAGCACGGTCAGGCGAGGCAAGGCGAAGGAAAGCCAACGCAAGGCTAGGCAATGCACGGAAAGCAAGCAAGGAGTAACGGAATGCAAGGAACGAAAGGGAAAGCAAGGGAAGGCAAGGGTACCGGAAGTAACGGCACGGCAAGGGGTAACAAGGCTAAGGCACGAGAACACACGGCTAGGAAATGCACGGCAAGGCAAGGAAAGGGTAACGCAAGGCAAGGCACGGTCAGGCTAGGCAAGGTTAATGCACGACAACGCAAGGCTAGGCAATGCACGACAATGCAAGGAAAGCTTAAAGCAAAGGAAGGCAAGGTCAGGCGAGATAAGGCTAAGGCACGACAACGCAAGGCTAGGAAATTCAGGGAAGGCAAGCAAAGTGTTACGGAAGGTAAGCAAGGCAAGGAAAAGGAAGGAAAGGCCAGGGTAACGGAAGGAACGGCACGGCAAGGGGAAACAAGTCTAAGGCACGACACCGAACGCTAGGCAATGAACGGCAAGGCAAGGAAAGGGTAACGCATTTGAAAGCACGGTCAGGCGAGGCAACGCTAAGGCACGACAACGCAAGGCTAGGCAATGCACGGAAGGCAAGCAAAGAGTAACGGAACGCAAGGAAGGCAAGGGAAAGCAAGGCAAGGCAAGGTTAACGGAAGGAACGGCACGGCAAGGGGAAACAAGGCTAAGGCACGGCAACGCACGGCTAGGCAATGCAGGGCAAGGCAAGGAAATGGTAACGCAAGGCAAGGCACGATTTGGGGAGGCAAGGCTAATGCACGACAACGCAAGGCTAGGCAGTGCACGGCTAGGCAAGGAAAGAGTAACGGAAGGAAAGGAAGGCAAGGCAAAGCAAGGCAAGGCAAGTGTAACAAAAGGCAAGGCACGGCAAGGGGAAACAAGGCTAAGGAACGGCAACGCACGGCTAGGCAATGCACGGCCAGGCAAGGAAAGGGTAACGCAAGGCAAGGCACGGTAAGGCAAGACAAGGCTAATGCACGACAACGCACGGCTAGGCAATGCGAGGCAAGGCAAGGAAAGGGTAACGCAGGGTAAGGCACGGTCAGGCGAGGCAAGGCTAATGTACGACACCGCAAGGCTAGGCAATGCACGGAAGGCAAGCAAAGAGTAACGGAAGGCAAGGAAGGCAAGGGAAACCAAAGCAAGGCAAGGGTAACGGAAGGAACGGCTCGACAAGGGGAAACAAGGCTAAGGCACGGCAACGCAGGGCTAGGCAATGCACGGCAAGGCAAGGAAAGGGTAACGCAAGGAAAGGCACTGTCAGGCGAGTCAAAGCTAATGCACGACATCGCAAGGCTAGGCAGTGCACGGCTAGGCAAGGAAAAAGTAACGGAAGGAAAGGAAGGCAAGGCAAAGCATGGCAAGGCAAGTGTAACAACAGGCACGGCACGGCAAGGGGAAACAAGGCTAAGGCACGACAACGCAAGGCTAGGCAATGCAGGGCAAGGCAAGGAAAGGGTAACGCAAGGCAAGGCACGGTTTGGGGAGGCAAGGCTAATGCACGACAACGCAAGGCTAGGCAATGCACGGAAGGCAAGCAAAGAGTAACGGAAGGCAAGGAAGGCAAGGGAAAGCAAGGCAAGTCAAGTGTAACCAAAGGCACGGCCACGGCAAGGGGAAACAAGGCTAAGGCACGGCAACGCAAGGCTAGGCAATGCACGGCAAGGCAAGGAAAGGGTAACGCAAGGCAAGGCACGGTTAGGCGAGGCATGGCTAATGCACGACAACGCAAGGCTAGGCAATGCACGGAAGGCAAGCAAAGAGTAACGGAAGGCAAGGAATGCAAGGCAAAGCAAGGCAACGCAAACAAGGCTATGGCAAGGTGAATAAAGGCTCAGGCACGACAACGCAAGGCTAGGTAATGCACGGCCAGCCAAGGAAAAGGTAACGCAAGGCAAGGCACTGTGAGGCAAGGCAAGGCTAATGCACGACAGCGCAAGGCTAGGCAATGCACGGAAGGCAAGCAAAGAGTAACGGAAACCAAGGAAGGCAAGGGAAAGCAAGGCAAGGCAAGGGTAACGGAAGGAACGGCACGGCAAGGGGAAACACGGCTAAGGCACGACAACGCACGGCTAGGCAATGCACGGCAAGGCAAGGCAAGGGTAACACCAGGCAAGGCACGGTCAGGCAAGGCAAGGCTAATGCACGAAAAGGCAAGGCTAGGCAGTGCACGGCAAGGCAAGGAAAGGGTAACTCAAGGCAAGGCACTGTCAGGCGAGGCAAGGCTAAGGCACGACAACGCAAGGCTAGGAAATGCACGGAAGGAAAGCAAAGAGTAACGGAAGGCAAGGAAAGCAAGGGAAAGCAAGGCAAGGCAAGGGTAACGGAAGGAACGGCACGGCAAGGGGAAACAAGGCTAAGGCACGACAACGCACGGCTAGGCAATTCACGGCAAGGCAAGGCAAGGGTAACGCCAGGCAAGGCACGGTGAGGCAAGGCAAGACTAATGCACGACAAGGCAAGGCTAGGCAGTGCACGGCAAGGCAAGGAAAGGGTACCGCAAGGCAAGGCACGGTGACGCAAGACAAGGCAAATGCACGACAACGCACGGCTAGGCAATGCACGGAAGGAAAGCAAAGAGTAATGGAACGCAAGGAAGTCAAGGGAAACCAAGGCAAGGGAAGGGTAACGGAAGGAATGGCTCGGCAAGGGGAAACAAGGCTAAGGCACGGCAACGCAGGGCTAGGCAATGCACGGCAAGGCAAGGAAAGGGTAACGCAAGGCAAGGCACTGTCAGGCGAGGCAAAACTAATGCACGACTTCGCAAGGCTAGGCAGTGCACGGCTAGGCAAGGAAAGAGTAACGGAAGGAAAGGAAGGCAAGGCAAAGCATGGCAAGGCAAGTGTAAACAAAGGCACGGCCACGGCAAGGGGAAACAAGGCTAAGGCACGACAACGCAAGGCTAGGCAATGCACGGAATGCAAGCAAAGAGTAACGGAAGACAAGGAATGCAAAGGAAAGCAGGGGATGGCAAGGGTAACGAAAGGAACGGCACGATAAGGGGAATCAAGGCTAAGGCACGACAACACGCTGCTAGGCAATGCAGGGCAAGGCAAGGAAAGGGTAACGCAAGGCAAGGCACGGTTTGGGGAGGCAAGGCTAATGCACGACAACGCAAGGCTAGGCAATGAACGGAAGGCAAGCAAAGAGTAACGGAAGGCAAGGAAGGCAAGGGAAAGCAAGGCAAGGCAAGTGTAACCAAAGGCACGGCCACGGCAAGGGGAAACAAGGCTAAGGCACGGCAACGCAAGGCTAGGCAATGCAAGGAAGGCAAGCAAAGAGTAACGGAAGGCAAGGAATGCAAGGGAAAGCAGGGGAAGGCAAGGGTAACGAAAGGAACGGCACGGTAAGGGGAAACAAGGCTAAGGCACCACAACACAGGGCTAGGCAATGCAGGGCAAGGCAAGGTAAGGGTAACGCAAGGCAAGGCACGGTCAGGCGAGGCAAGGCTAAGGCACGACAACGCAAGGCTAGGCAATGCACGGAAGGCAAGCAAAGAGTAACGGAACGCAAGGAAGGCAAGGGAAATCAAGGCAAGGCAAGGTTAACGGAAGGAACGGCACGGCAAGGGGAAACAAGGCTAAGGCACGGCAACGCACGGCTAGGCAATGCAGGGCAAGGCAAGGAAATGGTAACGCAAGGCAAGGCACGATTTGGGGAGGCAAGGCTAATGCACGACAACGCAAGGCTAGGCAGTGCACGGCTAGGCAAGGAAAGAGTAACGGAAGGAAAGGAAGGCAAGGCAAAGCAAGGCAAGGCAAGTGTAACAAAAGGCAAGGCACGGCAATGGGAAACAAGGCTAAGGAACGGCAACGCACGGCTAGGCAATGCACGGCCAGGCAAGGAAAGGGTAACGCAAGGCAAGGCACGGTAAGGGAAGACAAGGCTAATGCACGACAACGCACGGCTAGGCAATGGAATGCAAGGCAAGGAAAGGGTAACGCAAGGCAAGGCACGGTCGGGCGGGGCAAGGCTAATGCACGACAACGCAAGGCTAGGCAATGCACGGAAGGCAAGCAAAGAGTAACGGAAGGCAAGGAAGGCAAGGGAAACCAAAGCAAGGCAAGGGTAACGGAAGGAACGGCTGGACAAGGGGAAACAAGGCTAAGGCACGGCAACGCAGGGCTAGGCAATGCAGGGCAAGGCAAGGAAAGGGTAACGCAAGGCAAGGCACTGTCAGGCGAGTCAAAGCTAATGCACGACATCGCAAGGCTAGGCAGTGCACGGCTAGGCAAGGAAAAAGTAACGGAAGGAAAGGAAGGCAAGGCAAAGCATGGCAAGGCAAGTGTAACAACAGGCACGGCACGGCAAGGGGAAACAAGGCTAAGGCACGACAACGCAAGGCTAGGCAATGCACGGAAGGCAAGCAAAGAGTAACGGAAGGCAAGGAATGCAAAGGAAAGCAGGGGAAGGCAAGGGTAACGAAAGGAACGGCACGGTAAGGGGAAACAAGGCTAAGGCACGACAACACAGGGCTAGGCAATGCAGGGCAAGGCAAGGAAAGGGTAACGCAAGGCAAGGCACGGTTTGGGGAGGCAAGGCTAATGCACGACAACGCAAGGCTAGGCAATGCACGGAAGGCAAGCAAAGAGTAACGGAAGGCAAGGCACGGTTAGGCGAGGCATGGCTAAGGCACGACAACGCAAGGCTAGGCAATGCACGGAAGGCAAGCAAAGAGTAACGGAAGGCAAGGAATGCAAGGCAAAGCAAGGCAACACAAACAAGGCTATGGCAAGGTGAATAAAGGCTCAGGCACGACAACGCAAGGCTCGGCAATGCACGGCCAGGCAAGGAAAAGGTAACGCAAGGCAAGGCACTGTGAGGCAAGGCAAGGCTAATGCACGACAGCGCAAGGCTAGGCAATGCACGGAAGGCAAGCAAAGAGTAACGGAAACCAAGGAAGGCAAGGGAAAGCAAGGCAAGGCAAGGGTAACGGAAGGAACGGCACGGCAAGGGGAAACACGGCTAAGGCACGACAACGCACGGCTAGGCAATGCACGGCAAGGCAAGGCAAGGGTAACACCAGGCAAGGCACGGTCAGGCAAGGCAAGGCTAATGCACGACAAGGCAAGGCTATGCAGTGCACGGCAAGGCAAGGAAAGGGTAACGCAAGGCAAGGCACTGTCAGGCGAGGCAAAACTAATGCACGACATCGCAAGGCTAGGCAGTGCACGGCTAGGCAAGGAAAGAGTAACGGAAGGAAAGGAAGGCAAGGCAAAGCATGGCAAGGCAAGTGTAACCAAAGGCACGGCCACGGCAAGGGGAAACAAGGCTAAGGCACGACAACGCAAGGCTAGGCAATGCACGGAATGCAAGCAAAGAGTAACGGAAGACAAGGAATGCAAAGGAAAGCAGGGGAAGGCAAGGGTAACGAAAGGAATGGCACGATAAGGGGAAACAAGGCTAAGGCACGACAACACGCTGCTAGGCAATGCAGGGCAAGGCAAGGAAAGGGTAACGCAAGGCAAGGCACGGTTTGGGGAGGCAAGGCTAATGCACGACAACGCAAGGCTAGGCAATGAACGGAAGGCAAGCAAAGAGTAACAGAAGGCAAGGAAGGCAAGGGAAAGCAAGGCAAGGCAATTGTAACCAAAGGCACGGCCACGGCAAGGGGAAACAAGGCTAAGGCACGGCAACGCAAGGCTAGGCAATGCACGGCAAGGCAAGGAAAGGGTAACGCAAGGCAAGCCACGGTTAGGCGAGGCTTGGCTAAGGCTCGACAACGCAAGGCTAGGCAATGCACGGAAGGCACGCAAAGAGTAACGGAAGGCAAGGAATGCAACGCAAAGCAAGGCAACGCAAACAAGGCTATGGCAAGGTGAAAAAAGGCTCAGGCACGACAACGCAAGGCTAGGCAATGCACGGAAGGCAAGCAAAGAGTAACGGAATGGAAGGAAGGCAAGGCAAAGCAAGGCAAAGCAAGCAAGTCTATGGCAAGGTGAAACAAGGCAAAGGCACCACAACGCACGTCTAGGCAATGCACGGCCAGCCAAGGAAAAGGTAACGCAAGGCAAGGCACTGTGAGGCAAGACAAGGTTAATGCACGACAGCGCAAGGCTAGGCAATGCACGGAAGGCAAGCAAAGAGTAACGGAAACCAAGGAAGGCAAGGGAAAGCAAGGCAAGGCAAGGGTAACGGAAGGAACAGCACGGCAAGGGGAAACACTGCTAAGGCACGACAACGCACGGCTAGGCAATGCACGGCAAGGCAAGGCAAGGGTAACGCCCGGCAAGGCACGGTCAGGCAAGGCAAGGCTAATGCACGACAAGGCAAGGCTAGGCACTGCACGGCAAGGCAAGGAAAGGGTAACGCAAGGCAAGGCACTGTCAGGCGAGGCAAGGCTAAGGCACGACAACGCAAGGCTAGGCAATGCACGGAAGGCAAGCAAAGAGTAACGGAAGGAAACGCACGGCAAGGGGAAACAAGGCTAAGGCACGACAACGCACGGCTAGGCAATGCAGGGCAAGGCAAGGAAAGGGTAACGCAAGGCAAGGGACGGTTTGGGGAGGCAAGGCGAATGCACGACAACGCAAGGCTAGACAATGCACGGAAGGCAAGCAAAGAGTAACGGAAGGCAAGGAATGCAAGGCAAAGCAAGGCAACGCAAGCAAGGCTATGGCAAGGTGAAAAAAGGCTAAGGCACGACCACGCAAGGCTAGGCAATGCACGGAAGGCAAGCAAAGAGTAACGGAAGGCAAGGATGGCAAGGCAAAGCAAGGCAACGCAAGGAAGGCTATGGCAAGGTGAAAAAAGGCTAAGACACGACAACGCAAGGCTAGGCAATGCACGGAAGGCAAGCAAAGAGTAACGGAAGGCAAGGAAGGCAAGGGAAAGCAAGGCAACGCAAGGGTAACGGACGGAATGGCTCGGCAAGTGGAAACAAGGCTAAGGCACGGCAACGCAGGGCTAGGCAATGCAAGGCAAGGCAAGGAAACGGTAACGCAAGGCAAGGCACTGTCAGGCGAGGCAAAACTAATGCACGACATCGCAAGGCTAGGCAGTGCACGGCTAGGCAAGGAAAGAGTAACGGAAGGAAAGGAAGGCAAGGCAAAGCATGGCAAGGCAAGTGTAACAATAGGCACGGCACGGCAAGGGGAAACAAGGCTAAGGCACGACAACGCAAGGCTAGGCAATGCACGGAAGGCAAGCAAAGAGTAACGGAAGGCAAGGAATGCAAAGGAAAGCAGGGCAAGGCAAGGGTAACGAAAGGAACGGCACGATAAGGGGAAACAAGGCTAAGGCACGACAACACAGGGCTAGGCAATGCAGGGCAAGGCAAGGAAAGGGTAACGCAAGGAAAGGCACGGTTTGTGGATTCAAGGCTAATGCACGACAACGCAAGGCTAGGCAATGCACGGAAGGCAAGCAAAGAGTAACGGAAGGCAAGGAAGGCAAGGCAAAGCAAGGCAACGCAAGCAAGGCTATGGCAAGGTGAAAAAAGGCTAAGACACGACAACGCAAGGCTAGGCAATGCACGGAAGGCAAGCAAAGAGTAACGGAAGGAAAGGAAGGCAAGGCAAAGCAAGGCAAGGCAAGTGTAACAAAAGGCAAGGCACGGAAAGGGGAAACAAGGCTAAGGAACGGAAACGCACGGCTAGGCAATGCACGACCAGGCAAGGAAAGGGTAACGCCAGGCAAGGCACGGTCAGGCAAGGCAAGGCTAATGCACGACAAGGCAAGGCTAGGCAGTGCACGGCAAGGCAAGGAAAGGGTAACGCAATGCAAGGCACTGTCAGGCGAGGCAAGGCTAAGGCACGACAACGCAAGGCTACGCAATGCACGGAAGGAGAGCAAAGAGTAACGGAAGGCAAGGAAAGCAAGGGAAAGCAAGGCAAGGCAAGGGTAACGGAAGGAACGGCACGGCAAGGGGAAACAAGGCTAAGGCACGACAACACAGGGCTAGGCAAGGAAAGGGTAACGCAAGGCAAGGCACGGTTTGGGGAGGCAAGGCTAATGCACGACAACGCAAGGCTAGGCAGTGCACGGCTAGGCAAGGAAAGAGTAACGGAAGGTAAGGAAGGCAAGGGAAAGCAAGGCAAGGCATGTGTAACCAAAGGCACGGCCACGGCAAGGGGAAACAAGGCTAAGGCACGGCAATGCAAGGCTAGGCAATGCACGGCAAGGCAAGGAAAGGGTAACGCAAGGCAAGGCACGGTTAGGCGAGGCTTGGCTAAGGCTCGACAACGCAAGGCTAGGCAATGCACGGAAGGCAAGCAAAGAGTAACGGAAGGCAAGGAATGCAACGCAAAGCAAGGCAACGCAAACAAGGCTATGGCAAGGTGAAAAAAGGCTCAGGCACGACAACGCAAGGCTAGGCAATGCACGGAAGGCAAGCAAAGAGTAACGGAATGGAATGAAGGCAAGGCAAAGCAAGGCAAAGCAAGCAAGTCTATGGCAAGGTGAAACAAGGCTAAGGCACCACAACGCACGTCTAGGCAATGCACGGCCAGCCAAGGAAAAGGCAACGCAAGGCAAGGCACTGTGAGGCAAGGCAAGGCTAATGCACGACAGCGCAAGGCTAGGCAATGCACGGAAGGCAAGCAAAGAGTAACGGAAACCAAGGAAGGCAAGGGAAAGCAAGGCAAGGCAAGGGTAACGGAAGGAACAGCACGGCAAGGGGAAACACGGCTAAGGCACGACAACGCACGGCTAGGCAATGCACGGCAAGGCAAGGCAAGGTTAACACCAGGCAAGGCACGGTCAGGCAAGGCAAGGCTAATGCACGACAAGGCAAGGCTAGGCAGTGCACGGCAAGGCAAGGAAAGGGTAACGCAAGGCAAGGCACTGTCAGGCGAGGCAAGGCTAAGGCACGACAACGCAAGGCTAGGCAATGCACGGAAGGAAAGCAAAGAGTAACGGAAGGCAAGGAAAGCAAGGGAAAGCAAGGCAAGGCAAGGGTAACGGAAGGAACGGCACGGCAAGGGGAAACAAGGCTAAGGCACGACAACACAGGGCTAGGCAATGCAGGGCAAGGCAAGGAAAGGGTAACGCAAGGCAAGGCACGGTTTGGGGAGGCAAGGCTAATGCACGACAACGCAAGGCTAGGCAATGCACGGAAGGCAAGCAAAGAGTAACGGAAGGCAAGGAATGCAAGGCAAAGCAAGGCAACGCAAGCAAGGCTATGGCAAGGTGAAAAAAGGCTAAGGCACGACCACGCAAGGCTAGGCAATGCACGGAAGGCAAGCAAAGAGTAACGGAAGGCAAGGAAGGCAAGGCAAAGCAAGGCAACGCAAGGAAGGCTATGGCAAGGTGAAAAAAGGCTAAGACACGACAACGCAAGGCTAGGCAATGCACGGAAGGCAAGCAAAGAGTAACGGAAGGTAAGGAAGGCAAGGGAAAGCAAGGCAAGGCAAGGGTAACGGACGGAATGGCTCGGCAAGTGGAAACAAGGCTAAGGCACGGCAACGCAGGGCTAGGCAATGCACGGCAAGGCAAGGAAAGGGTAACGCAAGGCAAGGCACTGTCAGGCGAGGCAAAACTAATGCACGACATCGCAAGGCTAGGCAGTGCACGGCTATTCAAGGAAAGAGTAACGGAAGGAAAGGAAGGCAAGGCAAAGCATGGCAAGGCAAGTGTAACAATAGGCACGGCACGGCAAGGGGAAACAAGGCTAAGGCACGACAACGCAAGGCTAGGCAATGTACGGAAGGCAAGCAAAGAGTAACGGAAGGCAAGGAATGGAAAGGAAAGCAGGGGAAGGCAAGGTTAACGAAAGGAACGGCACGATAAGGGGAAACAAGGCTAAGGCACGACAACACGCTGCTAGGCAATGCAGGGCAAGGCAAGGAAAGGGTAACGCAAGGCAAGGCACGGTTTGGGGATTCAAGGCTAATGCACGACAACGCAAGGCTAGGCAATGCACGGAAGGCAAGCAAAGAGTAACGGAAGGCAAGGAAGTCAAGGCAAAGCAAGGCAACGCAAGCAAGGCTATGGCAAGGTGAAAAAAGGCTAAGACACGACAACGCAAGGCTAGGCAATGCACGGAAGGCAAGCAAAGAGTAACGGAAGGAAAGGAAGGCAAGGCAAAGCAAGGCAAGGCAAGTGTCACAAAAGGCAAGGCACGGCAAGGGGAAACAAGGCTAAGGAACGGAAACGCAGGGCTAGGCAATGCACGACCAGGCAAGGGAAGGGTAACGCCAGGCAAGGCACGGTCAGGCGAGGCAAGGCTAAGGCACGACAACGCAAGGCTAGGCAATGCACAGAAGGAGAGCAAAGAGTAACGGAAGGTAAGGAAAGCAAGGGAAAGCAAGGCAAGGCAAGGGTAACGGAAGGAACGGCACGGCAAGGGGAAACAAGGCTAAGGCACGACAACACAGGGCTAGGCAATGCACGGCAAGGCAAGGAAAGGGTAACGCAAGGCAAGGCACGTTCAGGCGAGGCAAGGGTAATGCACGACAACGCAAGGCTACGCAGTGCACGGCTAGGAAATGAAAGAGTAACGGAAGGAAAGGAAGGCAAGGCAAAGCAAGGCAAGGCAAGTGTAACAAAAGGCACGGCACGGCAAGGGGAAACAAGGCTAAGGCACGGCAACGCAAGGCGAAGCAATGCACGGCCAGGCAAGGAAAGGGTAACGCAAGGCACGGCACGGTTTGGGGAGGCAAGGCTAATGCACGACAACGCAAGGCTAGGCAATTCACGGCAAGGCAAGGAAAGGGTAACGCAAGGCAATGCACGGTCAGGCGAGGCAAGGCTAAGGCACGACAACGTAAGGCTAGGCAATGCACGGAAGGCAAGCAAAGAGTAACGGAAGGCAAGGAAGTCTAGGGAAAGCAAGGGAAGGCAATGGTAACGGAAGGAACGGCACGGTAAGGGCAAACAATACTAAGGCACGACAACACAGGGCTAGGCAATGCAGGGCAAGGCAAGGAAATGGTAACGCAAGGCAAGGCACGGTTTGGGGAGGCAAGGCTAATGCACGACAACGCAAGGCTAGGCAGTGCACGGCTAGGCAAGGAAAGAGTAACGGAAGGAAAGGAAGGCAAGGCAAAGCAAGGCAAGGCAAGTGTAACAAAAGGCAAGGCACGGCAAGGGGAAACAAGGCTAAGGAACGGCAACGCACGGCTATGCAATGCACGGCCAGGCAAGGAAAGGGTAACGCAAGGCAAGGCACGGTAAGGCAAGGCAAGGCTAATGCACGACAACGCACGGCTAGGCAATGCACGGAAGGCAAGCAAAGAGTAACGGAAGGCAAGGAAGGCAAGGCAAAGCAAGGCAACGCAAGCAAGTCTATGGCAAGGTGAAAAATTGCTAAGGCACGACCACGCAAGGCTAGGCAATGCACGGAAGGCAAGCAAAGAGTAACGGAAGGCAAGGAAGGCAAGGCAAAGCAAGGCAACGCAAGCAAGTCTATGGCAAGGTGAAAAAAGGCTAAGGCACGACAACGCAAGTCTAGGCAATGCACGGAAGGCAAGCAAAGAGTAACGGAAGGCAAGGAATGCAAGGCAAAGCAAGGCAACGCAAGCAAGGCTATGGCAAGGTGAAAAAAGGCTAAGGCACGACAGCGCAAGGTTAGGCATTGCACGGAAGGCAAGCAAAGAGTAACGGAATGGAAGGTAGGCAAGGCAAAGCAAGGCAAAGCAAGCAAGGCTATGCCAAGGTGAAACAAGGCTAAGGCACCACAACGCACGGCTAGGCAATGCACGGCCAGCCAAGGAAAAGGTAACGCAAGGGAAGGCACTGTGAGGCAAGGGAAGGCTAATGCACGACAGCGCAAGGCTAGGCAATGCACGGAAGGCAAGCAAAGAGTAACGGAAGGCAAGGAAGGCAAGGGAAAGCAAGGCAAGGCAAGGGTAACGGAAGGAACGGCCCGGCAAGGGGAAACAAGGCTAAGGCACGGCAACGCACGGCTAGGCAATGCACGGCAAGGCAAGGAAAGGGTAACGCAAGGCAAGGCACGGTCAGGCGAGGCAAGGCTAAGGCACGACAACGCAAGGCTAGGCAGTGCACGGCTAGGCAAGGAAAGAGTAACGGAAGGAAAGGAAGGCAAGGCAAAGCAAGGCAATTCAAGTGTAACAAAAGGCAAGGCACGGCAAGGGGAAACAAGGCTAAGGAACGGCAACGCACGGCTAGGCAATGCACGGCCAGGCAAGGAAAGGGTAACGCAAGGCAAGGCACGGTAAGGCAAGACAAGGCTCATGCACGACAACGCACGGCTAGGCAATTCACGGCAAGGCAAGGAAAGGGTAACGCAAGGCAAGGCACGGTCAGGCGAGGCAAGGCTAAGGCACGACTACGCAAGGCTAGGCAATGCACGGAAGGCAAGCAAAGAGTAACGGAAGGCAAGGAATGCAAGGGAAAGCAGGGGAAGGCAAGGGTAACGAAAGGAACGGCACGGTAAGGGGAAACAAGGCTAAGGCACGACAACACAGGGCTAGGCAATGCAGGGCAAGGCAAGGTAAGGGTAACGCAAGGCAAGGCACGGTCAGGCGAGGCAAGGCTAAGGCACGACAACGCAAGGCTAGGCAATGCACGAAAGGAAAGCAAAGAGTAACGGAACGCAAGGAAGGCAAGGGAAAGCAAGGCAAGGCAAGGTTAACGGAAGGAACGGCACGGCAAGGGGAAACAAGGCTAAGGCACGGCCACGCTCGGCTAGGCAATGCAGGGCAAGGCAAGGAAATGGTAACGCAAGGCAAGGCACGGTTTGGGGAGGCAAGGCTAATGCACGACAACGCAAGGCTAGGCAGTGCACGGCTAGGCAAGGAAAGAGTAACGGAAAGAAAGGAAGGCAAGGCAAAGCAAGGCAAGGCAAGTGTAACAAAAGGCAAGGCACGGCAAGGGGAAACAAGGCTAAGGAACGGCAACGCACGGCTAGGCAATGCACGGCCAGCCAAGGAAAGGGTAACGCAAGGCAAGGCACGGTAAGGCAAGACAAGGCTAATGCACCATAACGCACGGCTAGGCAATGCGAGGCAAGGCAAGGAAAGGGTAACGCAAGGCAAGGCACGGTCAGGCGAGGCAAGGCTAAGGCACGACAACGCAAGGCTAGGCAATGCACGGAAGGCAAGCAAAGAGTAACGGAAGGCAAGGAAGGCAAGGGAAACCAAAGCAAGGCAAGGGTAACGGAAGGAACGGCTCGACAAGGGGAAACAAGGCTAAGGCACGGCAACGCAGGGCTAGGCAATGCACGGCAAGGCAAGGAAAGGGTAACGCAAGGAAAGGCACTGTCAGGCGAGTCAAAGCTAATGCACGACATCGCAAGGCTAGGCAGTGCACGGCTAGGCAAGGAAAAAGTAACGGAAGGAAAGGAAGGCAAGGCAAAGCATGGCAAGGCAAGTGTAACAACAGGCACGGCACGGCAAGGGGAAACAAGGCTAAGGCACGACAACGCAAGGCTAGGCAATGCACGGCAAGGCAAGGAAAGGGTAACGCAAGGCAAGGCACGGTTAGGCGAGGCATGGCTAATGCACGACAACACAAGGCTAGGCAATGCACGGAAGGCAAGCAAAGAGTAACGGAAGGCAAGGAATGCAAGGCAAAGCAAGGCAACGCAAACAAGGCTATGGCAAGGTGAATAAAGGCTCAGGCACGACAACGCAAGGCTAGGTAATGCACGGCCAGCCAAGGAAAAGGTAACGCAAGGCAAGGCACTGTGAGGCAAGGCAAGGCTAATGCACGACAGCGCAAGGCTAGGCAATGCACGGAAGGCAAGCAAAGAGCAACGGAAACCAAGGAAGGCAAGGGAAAGCAAGGCAAGGCAAGGGTAACGGAAGGAACGGCACGGCAAGGGGAAACACGGCTAAGGCACGACAACGCACGGCTAGGCAATGCACGGCAAGGCAAGGCAAGGGTAACACCAGGCAAGGCACGGTCAGGCAAGGCAAGGCTAATGCACGAAAAGGCAAGGCTAGGCAGTGCACGGCAAAGCAAGGAAAGGGTAACGCAAGGCAAGGCACTGTCAGGCGAGGCAAGGCTAAGGCAGACAACGCAAGGCTAGGAAATGCACGGAAGGAAAGCAAAGAGTAACGGAAGGCAAGGAAAGCAAGGGAAAGCAAGGCAAGGCAAGGGTAACGGAAGGAACGGCACGGCAAGGGGAAACAAGGCTAAGGCACGACAACGCACGGCTAGGAAAGGCACGGCAATGCAAGGCAAGGGTAACGCCAGGCAAGGCACGGTCAGGCAAGGCAAGACTAATGCACGACAAGGCAAGGCTAGGCAGTGCACGGCAAGGCAAGGAAAGGGTACCGCAAGGCAAGGCACGGTGACGCAAGACAAGGCAAATGCACGACAACGCATGGCTAGGCAATGCACGGAAGGCAAGCAAAGAGTAACGGAAGGCAAGGAAGGCAAGGGAAACCAAGGCAAGGCAAGGGTAACGGAAGGAATGGCACGGTAAGGGGAAACAAGGCTAAGGCACGACAACACAGGGCTAGGCAATGCAGGGCAAGGCAAGGAAAAGGTAACGCAAGGCAAGGCACGGTTTGGGGAGGCAAGGCTAATGCACGACAACGCAAGGCTAGGCAATTCACGGAAGGCAAGCAGAGTAACGGAAGGCAAGGAAGTCAAGGGAAAGCAAGGCAAGGCAAGTGTAACCAAAGGCACGGCCACGGCAAGGGGAAACAAGGCTAAGGCACGTCAACGCAAGGCTAGGCAATGCACGGCAAGGCAAGGAAAGGGTAACGCAAGGCAAGGCACGGTTTGGGGAGGCAAGGCTAATGCACGACAACGCAAGGCTAGGCAATGCACGGAAGGCAAGCAAAGAGTAAGGGAAGGCAAGGAATGCAAGGCAAAGCAAGGCAACGCAAGCAAGGATATGGCAAGGAGAAAAAAGGCTAAGGCACGACCACGCAAGGCTAGGCAATGCACGGAAGGCAAGCAAAGAGTAACGGAAGGCAAGGAAGGCAAGGCAAAGCAAGGCAACGCAAGCAAGGCTATGGCAAGGTGAAAAAAGGCTAAGACACGACAACGCAACGCTAGGCAATGCACGGAAGGCAAGCAAAGAGTAACGGAAGGCAAGGAAGGCAAGGGAAAGCAAGGCAAGGCAAGGGTAACGGAAGGAACGGCACGGCAAGGGGAAACAAGGCTAAGGCACGGCAACGCACGGCTAGGCAATGCACGGCAAGGCAAGGAAAGGGTAACGCAAGGCAAGGCACGGTGAGGCAAGGCAAAGCTGATGCACGACAACGCACGGCTAGGCAATGCACGGCAAGGCAAGGCAAGGGTAACGCAAGGCAAGGCACGGTCAGGCGAGGCAAGGCTAAGGCACGACAACGCAAGGCTAGGCAATGCACGGAAGGCAAGCAAAGAGTAACGGAAGGCAAGGAGGGCAAGGGAAAGCAGGGGAAGGCAAGTGTAACAAAAGGCACGGCACGGCAAGGGGAAACAAGGCTAAGGCACGGCAAGGCAACGCTAAGCAATGCACGGCCAGGCAAGGAAAGGGTAACGCAAGGCAAGGCACGGTCAGGCGAGGCAAGGCTAATGCACGACAGCGCAAGGCTAGGCAATGCACGGAAGGCAAGCAAAGAGTAACGGAAGGCAAGGAATGCAAGGCAAAGCAAGGCAACGCAAGCAAGGCTATGGCAAGGTGAAAAAAATCTAAGGCACGAACACGCAAGGCTAGGCAATGCACGGAAGGCAAGCAAAGAGTAACGGAAGGCAAGGAAAGGGAAGGCAAAGCAAGGCAACGCAAGAAAGGATATGGCAAGGTGAAAAAAGGCTAAGACACGACAACGCACGGCTAGGCAATGCACGGAAGGCAAGCAAAGAGTAAAGGAAGGCAAGGAATGCAAAGGAAAGCAGGGGAAGGCAAGAGTAACGAAAGGAACGGCACGGTAAGGGGAAACAAGGCTGAGGCACGACAACACAGGGCTAGGCAATGCAGGGCAAGGCAAGGAAAGGGTAACGCAAGGCAAGGCACGGTTTGGGGAGGCAAGGCTAATGCACGACAACGCAAGGCTAGGCAATGCACGGAAGGCAAGCAAAGAGTAACGGAAGGAAAGGAAGGCAAGGCAAAGCAAGGCAAGGCAAGTGTAACAAAAGGCAAGGCACGGCAAGGGGAAACAAGGCTAAGGAACGGAAACTCACGGCTAGGCAATGCACGACCAGGCAAGGAAAGGGTAACGCCAGGCAAGGCACGGTCAGGCAAGGCAAGGCTAATGCACGACAAGGCAAGGCTAGGCAGTGCACGGCAAGGCAAGGAAAGGGTAACGCAAGGCAAGGCACGGTCAGGCGAGGCAAGGGTAATGCACGACAACACAAGGCTACGCAGTGCACGGCTAGGCAAGGAAAGAGTAACGGAAGGAAAGGAAGGCAAGGCAAAGCAAGGCAAGGCAAGTGTAACAAAAGGCAAGGCACGGCAAGGGGAAACAAGGCTAAGGAACGGCAACGCACGGCTAGGCAATGCACGGCCAGGCAAGGAAAGGGTAACGCAAGGCAAGGCACGGTCAGGCGAGGCAAGGCTAAGGCACGACAACGCAAGGCTAGGCAATGCACGGAAGGCAAGCAAAGAGCAACGGAAGGCAAGGAAGGCAAGGGAAAGCAAGGCAAGGCAAGGGTAACGGAAGGAACGGCACGGCAAGGGGAAACAAGGGTAAGGTACGACAACGCACGGCTAGGCAATGCACGGCCAGTCAAGGAAAGGGTAACGCAAGGCAAGGCACGGTAAGGCAAGACAAGGCTAATGCACGACAACGCACGGCTAGGCAATGCACGGAAGGCAAGCAAAGAGTAACGGAAGGCAAGGAAGGCAAGGCAAAGCAAGGCAACGCAAGCAAGTCTATGGCAAGGTGAAAAATTGCTAAGGCACGACCACGCAAGGCTAGGCAATGCACGGAAGGCAAGCAAAGAGTAACGGAAGGCAAGGAAGGCAAGGCAAAGCAAGGCAACGCAAGCAAGTCTATGGCAAGGTGAAAAAAGGCTAAGACACGACAACGCAAGTCTAGGCAATGCACGGAAGGCAAGCAAAGAGTAACGGAAGGCAAGGAATGCAAGGCAAAGCAAGGCAACGCAAGCAAGGCTATGGCAAGGTGAAAAAATCTAAGGCACGACAGCGCAAGGTTAGGCAATGCACGGAAGGCAAGCAAAGAGTAACGGAATGGAAGGTAGGCAAGGCAAAGCAAGGCAAAGCAAGCAAGGCTATGGCAAGGTGAAACAAGGCTAAGGCACCACAACGCACGGCTAGGCAATGCACGGCCAGCCAAGGAAAAGGTAACGCAAGGGAAGGCACTGTGAGGCAAGGGAAGGCTAATGCACGACAGCGCAAGGCTAGGCAATGCACGGAAGGCAAGCAAAGAGTAACGGAAGGCAAGGAAGGCAAGGGAAAGCAAGGCAAGGCAAGGGTAACGGAAGGAACGGCCCGGCAAGGGGAAACAAGGCTAAGGCACGGCAACGCACGGCTAGGCAATGCACGGCAAGGCAAGGAAAGGGTAACGCAAGGCAAGGCACGGTCAGGCGAGGCAAGGCTAAGGCACAACAACGCAAGGCTAGGCAGTGCACGGCTAGGCAAGGAAAGAGTAACGGAAGGAAAGGAAGGCAAGGCAAAGCAAGGCAATTCAAGTGTAACAAAAGGCAAGGCACGGCAAGGGGAAACAAGGCTAAGGAACGGCAACGCACGGCTAGGCAATGCACGGCCAGGCAAGGAAAGGGTAACGCAAGGCAAGGCACGGTAAGGCAAGACAAGGCTCATGCACGACAACGCACGGCTAGGCAATTCACGGCAAGGCAAGGAAAGGGTAACGCAAGGCAAGGCACGGTCAGGCGAGGCAAGGCTAAGGCACGACTACGCAAGGCTAGGCAATGCACGGAAGGCAAGCAAAGAGTAACGGAAGGCAAGGAATGCAAGGGAAAGCAGGGGAAGGCAAGGGTAACGAAAGGAACGGCACGGTAAGGGGAAACAAGGCTAAGGCACGACAACACAGGGCTAGGCAATGCAGGGCAAGGCAAGGTAAGGGTAACGCAAGGCAAGGCACGGTCAGGCGAGGCAAGGCTAAGGCACGACAACGCAAGGCTAGGCAATGCACGGAAGGAAAGCAAAGAGTAACGGAACGCAAGGAAGGCAAGGGAAAGCAAGGCAAGGCAAGGTTAACTGAAGGAACGGCACGGCAAGGGGAAACAAGGCTAAGGCACGGCAACGCTCGCCTAGGCAATGCAGGGCAAGGCAAGGAAATGGTAACGCAAGGCAAGGCACGGTTTGGGGAGGCAAGGCTAATGCACGACAACGCAAGGCTAGGCAGTGCACGGCTAGGCAAGGAAAGAGTAACGGAAAGAAAGGAAGGCAAGGCAAAGCAAGGCAAGGCAAGTGTAACAAAAGGCACGGCACGGCAAGGGGAAACAAGGCTAAGGCACGGCAACGCAAGGCTAGGCAATGCACGGCCAGGCAAGGAAAGGGTAACGCAAGGCAAGGCACGGTAAGGCAAGGCAAGGCTAATGCACGACAATGCACGGCTAGGCAATGCACGGCAAGGCAAGGAAAGGGTAACGCAAGGGAAGGCACGGTCAGGCGAGGCAAGGCTAAGGCACGACAAGGCAAGGCTAGGCAAAGCACGGAAGGCAAGCAAAGAGTAACGGAAGGCAAGGAAGGCAAGGGAAACCAAAGCAAGGCAAGGGTAACGGAAGGAACGGCTCGACAAGGGGAAACAAGGCTAAGGCACGGCAACGCAGGGCTAGGCAATGCACGGCAAGGCAAGGAAAGGGTAACGCAAGGAAAGGCACTGTCAGGCGAGTCAAAGCTAATGCACGACATCGCAAGGCTAGGCAGTGCACGGCTAGGCAAGGAAAAAGTAATGGAAGGAAAGGAAGGCAAGGCAAAGCATGGCAAGGCAAGTGTAACAACAGGCACGGCACGGCAAGGGGAAACAAGGCTAAGGCACGAAAACGCAAGGCTAGGCAATGCACGGCAAGGCAAGGAAAGGGTAACGCAAGGCAAGGCACGGTTAGGCGAGGCATGGCTAATGCACGACAACACAAGGCTAGGCAATGCACGGAAGGCAAGCAAAGAGTAACGGAAGGCAAGGAATGCAAGGCAAAGCAAGGCAACGCAAACAAGGCTATGGCAAGGTGAATAAAGGCTCAGGCACGACAACGCAAGGCTAGGTAATGCACGGCCAGCCAAGGAAAAGGTAACGCAAGGCAAGGCACTGTGAGGCAAGGCAAGGCTAATGCACGACAGCGCAAGGCTAGGCAATGCACGGAAGGCAAGCAAAGAGCAACGGAAGGCAAGGAAGGCAAGGGAAAGCAAGGCAAGGCAAGGGTAACGGAAGGAACGGCACGGCAAGGGGAAACACGGCTAAGGCACGACAACGCACGGCTAGGCAATGCACGGCAAGGCAAGGCAAGGGTAACACCAGGCAAGGCACGGTCAGGCAAGGCAAGGCTAATGCACGAAAAGGCAAGGCTAGGCAGTGCACGGCAAGGCAAGGAAAGGGTAACTCAAGGCAAGGCACTGTCAGGCGAGGCAAGGCTAAGGCACGACAACGCAAGGCTAGGAAATGCACGGAAGGAAAGCAAAGAGTAACGGAAGGCAAGGAAATCAAGGGAAAGCAAGGCAAGGCAAGGGTAACGGAAGGAACGGCACGGCAAGGGGAAACAAGGCTAAGGCACGACAACGCACGGCTAGGAAAGGCACGGCAATGCAAGGCAAGGGTAACGCCAGGCAAGGCACGGTCAGGCAAGGCAAGACTAATGCACGACAAGGCAAGGCTAGGCAGTGCACGGCAAGGCAAGGAAAGGGTACCGCAAGGCAAGGCACGGTGACGCAAGACAAGGCAAATGCACGACAACGCACGGCTAGGCAATGCACGGAAGGCAAGCAAAGAGTAACGGAACGCAAGGAAGTCAAGGGAAACCAAGGCAAGGGAAGGGTAACGGAAGGAATGGCACGGTAAGGGGAAACAAGGCTAAGGCACGACAACACAGGGCTAGGCAATGCAGGGCAAGGCAAGGAAAAGGTAACGCAAGGCAAGGCACGGTTTGGGGAGGCAAGGCTAATGCACGACAACGCAAGGCTAGGCAATGCACGGAAGGCAAGCAAAGAGTAACGGAAGGCAAGGAAGTCAAGGGAAAGCAAGGCAAGGCAAGTGTAACCAAAGGCACGGCCACGGCAAGGGGAAACAAGGCTAAGGCACGTCAACGCAAGGCTAGGCAATGCACGGCAAGGCAAGGAAAGGGTAACGCAAGGCAAGGCACGGTTTGGGGAGGCAAGGCTAATGCACGACAACGCAAGGCTAGGCAATGCACGGAAGGCAAGCAAAGAGTAAGGGAAGGCAAGGAATGCAAGGCAAAGCAAGGCAACGCAAGCAAGGATATGGCAAGGAGAAAAAAGGCTAAGGCACGACCACGCAAGGCTAGGCAATGCACGGAAGGCAAGCAAGGAGTAACGGAAGGCAAGGAAGGCAAGGCAAAGCAAGGCAACGCAAGCAAGGCTATGGCAAGGTGAAAAAAGGTTAAGACACGACAACGCAACGCTAGGCCATGCACGGAAGGCAAGCAAAGAGTAACGGAAGGCAAGGAAGGCAAGGGAAAGCAAGGCAAGGCAAGGGTAACGGAAGAAACGGCACGGTAAGGGGAAACAAAGCTAAGGCACGACAATGCAGGGCTAGGCAATGCACGGCAAGGCAAGGAAAGGGTAACGCAAGGCAAGGCACGGGGACGAAAGACAGGCAAATGCACGACAACGCACGGCTAGGCAATGCACGGCAAGGCAAGGAAAGGGTACCGCAAGGCAAGGCACGGTCAGGCGAGGCAAAACTAATCCACGACATCGCAAGTCTAGACAGTGCACGGCTAGGAAATGAAAGAGTAACGGAAGGAAAGGAAGGCAAGGCAAAGCAAGGCAAGGCAAGTGTAACAAAAGGCACGGCACGGCAAGGGGAAACAAGACTAAGGCACGGCAACGCAACGCTAAGCAATGCACGGCCAGGCAAGGAAAGGGTAACGCCAGGCAAGGCACGGTCAGGCAAGGCAAGGCTAATGCACAACAAGGCAAGGCAAGGCAGTGCACGGCAAGGCAAGGAAAGGGTAAAGCAAGGCAAGGCACAGTCAGGCGAGGCAAGGCTAAGGCACGACAACGCAAGGCTAGGCAATGCACGGAAGTCAAGCAAAGAGTAACGAAAGGCAAGGAAGGCAAGGGAAAGCAAGGCAAGGCAAGGGTAACGGAAGGAACGGCACGGCAAGGGGAAACAAGGCTAAGGCACGGCAACGCACGGCTAGGCAATGCACGGCAAGGCAAGGAAAGTGTAACGCAAGGCAAGGCACGGTTAGGCGAGGCATGGCTAATGCACGACAACACAAGGCTAGGCAATGCACGGAAGGCAAGCAAAGAGTAACGGAAGGCAAGGAATGCAAGGCAAAGCAAGGCAACGCAAACAAGGCTATGGCAAGGTGAATAAAGGCTCAGGCACGACAACGCAAGGCTAGGTAATGCACGGCCAGCCAAGGAAAAGGTAACGCAAGGCAAGGCACTGTGAGGCAAGGCAAGGCTAATGCACGACAGCGCAAGGCTAGGCAATGCACGGAAGGCAAGCAAAGAGCAACGGAAACCAAGGAAGGCAAGGGAAAGCAAGGCAAGGCAAGGGTAACGGAAGGAACGGCACGGCAAGGGGAAACACGGCTAAGGCACGACAACGCACGGCTAGGCAATGCACGGCAAGGCAAGGCAAGGGTAACACCAGGCAAGGCACGGTCAGGCAAGGCAAGGCTAATGCACGAAAAGGCAAGGCTAGGCAGTGCACGGCAAGGCAAGGAAAGGGTAACTCAAGGCAAGGCACTGTCAGGCGAGGCAAGGCTAAGGCACGACAACGCAAGGCTAGGAAATGCACGGAAGGAAAGCAAAGAGTAACGGAAGGCAAGGAAAGCAAGGGAAAGCAAGGCAAGGCAAGGGTAACGGAAGGAACGGCACGGCAAGGGGAAACAAGGCTAAGGCACGACAACGCACGGCTAGGAAAGGCACGGCAATGCAAGGCAAGGGTAACGCCAGGCAAGGCACGGTCAGGCAAGGCAAGACTAATGCACGACAAGGCAAGGCTAGGCAGTGCACGGCAAGGCAAGGAAAGGGTACCGCAAGGCAAGGCACGGTGACGCAAGACAAGGCAAATGCACGACAACGCACGGCTAGGCAATGCACGGAAGGCAAGCAAAGAGTAACGGAACGCAAGGAAGTCAAGGGAAACCAAGGCAAGGGAAGGGTAACGGAAGGAATGGCACGGTAAGGGGAAACAAGGCTAAGGCACGACAACACAGGGCTAGGCAATGCAGGGCAAGGCAAGGAAAAGGTAACGCAAGGCAAGGCACGGTTTGGGGAGGCAAGGCTAATGCACGACAACGCAAGGCTAGGCAATTCACGGAAGGCAAGCAGAGTAACGGAAGGCAAGGAAGTCAAGGGAAAGCAAGGCAAGGCAAGTGTAACCAAAGGCACGGCCACGGCAAGGGGAAACAAGGCTAAGGCACGTCAACGCAAGGCTAGGCAATGCACGGCAAGGCAAGGAAAGGGTAACGCAAGGCAAGGCACGGTTTGGGGAGGCAAGGCTAATGCACGACAACGCAAGGCTAGGCAATGCACGGAAGGCAAGCAAAGAGTAAGGGAAGGCAAGGAATGCAAGGCAAAGCAAGGCAACGCAAGCAAGGATATGGCAAGGAGAAAAAAGGCTAAGGCACGACCACGCAAGGCTAGGCAATGCACGGAAGGCAAGCAAGGAGTAACGGAAGGCAAGGAAGGCAAGGCAAAGCAAGGCAACGCAAGCAAGGCTATGGCAAGGTGAAAAAAGGCTAAGACACGACAACGCAACGCTAGGCAATGCACGGAAGGCAAGCAAAGAGTAACGGAAGGCAAGGAAGGCAAGGGAAAGCAAGGCAAGGCAAGGGTAACGGAAGGAACGGCACGGCAAGGGGAAACAAGGCTAAGGCACGGCAACGCACGGCTAGGCAATGCACGGCAAGGCAAGGAAAGTGTAACGCAAGGCAAGGCACGGTGAGGCAAGGCAAAGCTGATGCACGACAACGCACGGCTAGGCAATGCACGGCAAGGCAAGGCAAGGGTAACGCAAGGCACGGTCAGGCGAGGCAAGGCTAAGGCACGACAACGCAAGGCTAGGCAATGCACGGAAGGCAAGCAAAGAGTAACGGAAGGCAAGGAGGGCAAGGGAAAGCAGGGGAAGGCAAGGGTAACGGAAGAAACGCCACGGTAAGGGGAAACAAGCCTAAGGCACGACAACGCAGGGCTAGGCAATGCACGGCAAGTCAAGGAAAGGGTAACGCAAGGCAAGGCACGGTCAGGCGAGGCAAGGGTAATGCACGACAACGCAAGGCTACGCAGTGCACGGCTAGGAAATGAAAGAGTAACGGAAGGAAAGGAAGGCAAGGCAAAGCAAGGCAAGGCAAGTGTAACAAAAGGCAGGGCACGGCAAGGGGAAACAAGGCTAAGGCACGGCAAGGCAACGCTAAGCAATGCACGGCCAGGCAAGGAAAGGGTAACGCAAGGCACGGCACGGTCAGGCGAGGCAAGGCTAATGCACGACAGCGCAAGGCTAGGCAATGCACGGAAGGCAAGCAAAGAGTAACGGAAGGCAAGGAATGCAAGGCAAAGCAAGGCAACGCAAGCAAGGCTATGGCAAGGTGAAAAAAATCTAAGGCACGAACACGCAAGGCTAGGCAATGCACGGAAGGCAAGCAAAGAGTAACGGAAGGCAAGGAAAGGGAAGGCAAAGCAAGGCAACGCAAGAAAGGATATGGCAAGGTGAAAAAAGGCTAAGACACGACAACGCACGGCTAGGCAATGCACGGAAGGCAAGCAAAGAGTAACGGAAGGAAAGGAAGGCAAGGCAAAGCAAGGCAAGGCAAGTGTAACAAAAGGCAAGGCACGGCAAGGGGAAACAAGGCTAAGGAACGGAAACGCACGGCTAGGCAATGCACGACCAGGCAAGGAAAGGGTAACGCCAGGCAAGGCACGGTCAGGCAAGGCAAGGCTAATGCACGACAAGGCAAGGCTAGGCAGTGCACGGCAAGGCAAGGAAAGGGTAACGCAAGGCAAGGCACGGTCAGGGGAGGCAAGGGTAATGCACGACAACACAAGGCTACGCAGTGCACGGCTAGGCAAGGAAAGAGTAACGGAAGGAAAGGAAGGCAAGGCAAAGCAAGGCAAGGCAAGTGTAACAAAAGGCAAGGCACGGCAAGGGGAAACAAGGCTAAGGAACGGCAACGCACGGCTAGGCAATGCACGGCCAGGCAAGGAAAGGGTAACGCAAGGCAAGGCACGGTCAGGCGAGGCAAGGCTAAGGCACGACAACGCAAGGCTAGGCAATGCACGGAAGGCAAGCAAAGAGCAACGGAAGGCAAGGAAGGCAAGGGAAAGCAAGGCAAGGCAAGGGTAACGGAAGGAACGGCACGGCAAGGGGAAACAAGGGTAAGGTACGACAACGCACGGCTGGGCAATGCACGGCCAGGCAAGGAAAGGGTAACGCAAGGCAAGGCACGGTAAGGCAAGACAAGGCTAATGCACGACAACGCACGGCTAGGCAATGCACGGAATGCAAGCAAAGAGTAACGGAAGGCAAGGAAGGCAAGGCAAAGCAAGGCAACGCAAGCAAGTCTATGGCAAGGTGAAAAATTGCTAAGGCACGACCACGCAAGGCTAGGCAATGCACGGAAGGCAAGCAAAGAGTAACGGAAGGCAAGGAAGGCAAGGC
The DNA here is from genome assembly GCF_037893015.1 of Macrotis lagotis. Taxonomy (NCBI): domain Eukaryota; kingdom Metazoa; phylum Chordata; class Mammalia; order Peramelemorphia; family Peramelidae; genus Macrotis; species Macrotis lagotis. The sequence continues at coordinate 191,891 of NW_027422119.1, forward strand.
AAAGCAAGGCAACGCAAGCAAGTCTATGGCAAGGTGAAAAAAGGCTAAGACACGACAACGCAAGTCTAGGCAATGCACGGAAGGCAAGCAAAGAGTAACGGAAGGCAAGGAATGCAAGGCAAAGCAAGGCAACGCAAGCAAGGCTATGGCAAGGTGAAAAAAGTCTAAGGCACGACAGCGCAAGGTTAGGCAATGCACGGAAGGCAAGCAAAGAGTAACGGAATGGAAGGTAGGCAAGGCAAAGCAAGGCAAAGCAAGCAAGGCTATGGCAAGGTGAAACAAGGCTAAGGCACCACAACGCACGGCTAGGCAATGCACGGCCAGCCAAGGAAAAGGTAACGCAAGGGAAGGCACTGTGAGGCAAGGGAAGGCTAATGCACGACAGCGCAAGGCTAGGCAATGCACGGAAGGCAAGCAAAGAGTAACGGAAGGCAAGGAAGGCAAGGGAAAGCAAGGCAAGGCAAGGGTAACGGAAGGAACGGCCCGGCAAGGGGAAACAAGGCTAAGGCACGGCAACGCACGGCTAGGCAATGCACGGCAAGGAAAGGGTAACGCAAGGCAAGGCACGGTCAGGCGAGGCAAGGCTAAGGCACAACAACGCAAGGCTAGGCAGTGCACGGCTAGGCAAGGAAAGAGTAACGGAAGGAAAGGAAGGCAAGGCAAAGCAAGGCAATTCAAGTGTAACAAAAGGCAAGGCACGGCAAGGGGAAACAAGGCTAAGGAACGGCAACGCACGGCTAGGCAATGCACGGCCAGGCAAGGAAAGGGTAACGCCAGGCAAGGCACGGTCAGGCAAGGCAAGGCTAATGCACGACAAGGCAAGGCTAGGCAATTCACGGCAAGGCAAGGAAAGGGTAACGCAAGGCAAGGCACGGTCAGGCGAGGCAAGGCTAAGGCACGACAACGCAAGGCTAGGAAATGCACGGAAGGAAAGCAAAGAATAACGGAAGGCAAGGAAAGCAAGGGAAAGCAAGGCAAGGCAAGGGTAACGGAAGGAACGGCACGGCAAGGGGAAACAAGGCTAAGGCACGACAACGCACGGCTAGGAAAGGCACGGCAATGCAAGGCAAGGGTAACGCCAGGCAAGGCACGGTCAGGCAAGGCAAGACTAATGCACGACAAGGCAAGGCTAGGCAGTGCACGGCAAGGCAAGGAAAGGGTGCCGCAAGGCAAGGCACGGTGACGCAAGACAAGGCAAATGCACGACAACGCACGGCTAGGCAATGCACGGAAGGCAAGCAAAGAGTAACGGAACGCAAGGAAGTCAAGGGAAACCAAGGCAAGGCAAGGGTAACGGAAGGAACGGCACGGCAAGGGGAAACAAGGCTAAGGTACGACAACGCACGGCTAGGCAATGCACGGGAAGGCAAGGAAAAGGTAACGCACGGCAAGGCACGATTAGGCGAGGCAAGGCTAAGACACGACAACGCAAGGCTAGGCAATGCACGGATGGCAAGCAAAGAGTAACGGAAGGCAAGGAATGCAAGGCAAAGCAAGGCAACGCAAGCAAGGCTATGGCAAGGTGAAAAATTGCTAAGGCACGACCACGCAAGGCTAGGCAATCCACGGAAGGCAAGCAAAGAGTAACAGAAGGGAAGGAAGGCAAGGCAAAGCAAGGCAACGCAAGCAAGGCTATGGCAAGGTGAAAAAAGGCTAAGACACGACAACACAAGTCTAGGCAATGCACGGAAGGCAAGCAAAGAGTAACGGAAGGCAAGGAATGCAAGGCAAAGCAAGGCAACGCAAGCAAGGCTATGGCAAGGTGAAAAAAGGCTAAGGCACGACAGCGCAAGGTTAGGCAATGCACGGAAGGCAAGCAAAGAGTAACGGAATGGAAGGTAGGCAAGGCAAAGCAAGGCAACGCAAGCAAGGCTATGGCAAGGTGAAAAAAGGCTAAGACACGACAACGCAACGCTAGGCCATGCACGGAAGGCAAGCAAAGAGTAACGGAAGGCAAGGAAGGCAAGGGAAAGCAAGGCAAGGCAAGGGTAACGGAAGAAACGGCACGGTAAGGGGAAACAAAGCTAAGGCACGACAATGCAGGGCTAGGCAATGCACGGCAAGGCAAGGAAAGGGTAACGCAAGGCAAGGCACGGGGACGAAAGACAGGCAAATGCACGACAACGCACGGCTAGGCAATGCACGGCAAGGCAAGGAAAGGGTACCGCAAGGCAAGGCACGGTCAGGCGAGGATAAAACTAATCCACGACATCGCAAGTCTAGACAGTGCACGGCTAGGAAATGAAAGAGTAACGGAAGGAAAGGAAGGCAAGGCAAAGCATGGCAAGGCTAGTGTAACAACAGGCACGGCACGGCAAGGGGAAACAAGACTAAGGCACGGCAACGCAACGCTAAGCAATGCACGGCCAGGCAAGGAAAGGGTAACGCCAGGCAAGGCACGGTCAGGCAAGGCAAGGCTAATGCACAACAAGGCAAGGCAAGGCAGTGCACGGCAAGGCAAGGAAAGGGTAAAGCAAGGCAAGGCACAGTCAGGCGAGGCAAGGCTAAGGCACGACAACGCAAGGCTAGGCAATGCACGGAAGTCAAGCAAAGAGTAACGAAAGGCAAGGAAGGCAAGGGAAAGCAAGGCAAGGCAAGGGTAACGGAAGGAACGGCACAGCAAGGGGAAACAAGGCTAAGGCACGGCAACGCACGGCTAGGCAATGCACGGCAAGGCAAGGAAAGTGTAACGCAAGGCAAGGCACGGTGAGGCAAGGCAAAGCTGATGCACGACAACGCACGGCTAGGCAATGCACGGCAAGGCAAGGCAAGGGTAACGCAAGGCAAGGCACGGTCAGGCGAGGCAAGGCTAAGGCACGACAACGCAAGGCTAGGCAATGCACGGAAGGCAAGCAAAGAGTAACGGAAGGCAAGGAGGGCAAGGGAAAGCAGGGGAAGGCAAGGGGAACGGAAGAAACGCCACGGTAAGGGGAAACAAGCCTAAGGCACGACAACGCAGGGCTAGGCAATGCACGGCAAGTCAAGGAAAGGGTAACGCAAGGCAAGGCACGGTCAGGCGAGGCAAGGGTAATGCACGAAAACGCAAGGCTAGGCGATGCAGGACAATGCAAGGAAACTAAAGCAAAGGAAGGCAAGGGCAGGCGAGATAAGGCTAAGGCACGACAAGGCAAGGCTAGGAAATTCAGGGAAGGCAAGCAAAGACTAACGGAAGGTAAGCAAGGCAAGGAAAAGGAAGGAAAGGCCAGGGTAACGGAAGGAACGGCACGGCAAGGGGAAACAAGTCTAAGGCACGACAGCGAACGCTAGGCAATGAACGGCAAGGCAAGGAAAGGGTAACGCATTTGAAAGCACGGTCAGGCGAGGCAACGCTAAGGCACGACAACGCAAGGCTAAGCAATGCACGGAAGGCAAGCAAAGAGTAACGGAAGGTAAGAAAGGCAAGGGAAAGGAAGGAAAGGCAAGTGTAACGGAAGGAACGGCACGGCAAGGGGAAACAAGGCTAAGGCACGACAACGCACGGCTAGGCAATGCACGGAAAGGCAAGGAAAGGTTAATGCATGGGAAAGCACGGTCAGCCGATGCAAGGCTAAGGCATGACAACGCAAGGCTAGGCAATGCACGGAAAGCAAGCAAAGAGTAACGGAACGCAAGGAAGCCAAGGGAAAGCAAGGGAAGGCAAGGGTAACGGAAGGAACGGCACGGCAAGGGGTAACAAGGCTAAGGCACGGCAACGCAGGGCTAGGCAATGCACGGCAAGGCAAGGAAAGGGTAACGCATGGGAAAGCACGGTCAGGCAATGCAAGGCTAAGGCATGACAACGCAAGGCTAGGCAATGCACGGAAAGCAAGCAAAGAGTAAGGGAACGGAAGGAAGGCAAGGGAAAGCAAGGGAAGGCAAGGGTAACGGAAGGAACGGCACGGCAAGGGGTAACAAGGCTAAGGCACGGCAACGCAGGGCTAGGCAATGCCCGGCAAGGCAAGGAAAGAGTAACGGAAGGAAAAGGCAAGTCAAAGCCAGGAAAGGCAAGTGTAACAAAAGGCACCCCACGGCAAGGGGAAACAAGGCTAAGGCACGACAACGCACGGATAGGCAATGCACGGCAAGGCAAGGAAAGGGTAACGCAAGGCAAGGCACGGTGAGGCTAGGCAAGGCTAATGCACGACAACGCAAGGCTAGGCAATGCACGACAATGCAAGGTAAGCTTAAAGCAAAGGAAGGCACGGTCAGGCGAGATAAGGCTAAGGCACGACAACGCAAGGCTAGGCAATGCAGGGAAGGGAAGCAAAGAGTAACGGAAGGTAAGCAAGGCAAGGAAAAGCTAGGAAAGGCAAGGGTAACGGAAGGAACTGCACGGAAAGGGGAAACAAGGCTAAGGCACGGCAACGCAGGTTAGGCAATGCACGGCAAGGCAAGGAAAGGGTAACGCATGGGAAAGCATGTTCAGGCGAGGCAAGGCTAAGGCACGACAACGCAAGGCTAGGCAATGCAAGGAAGGCAAACAAAGAGTAACGGAAGGTAAGGAAGGCAAGGGAAAGCAAAGAAAGGCAAGTGTAACGGAAGGAACTGAACGGCAAGGGGAAACAAGGATAAGGCACGACAACGCACGGCTAGGCAATGCACGGCAAGGCAAGCAAAGGTAACGCAAGGCAAGGCACGGTGAGGCTAGACAAGGCTAATGCACGAAAACGCAAGGCTAGGCAATGCACGACAATGCAAGGAAAGCTTAAAGCAAAGGAAGGCAAGGTCAGGCGAGATAAGGCAAGGCACTACAACGCAAGGCTAGGCAATTGAGGGAAGGCAAGCAAAGAGTAACGGAAGGTAAGCAAGGCAAGGAAAAGCAAGGAAAGGCAAGGGTAACGGAAGGAACGGCACGGCAAGGGAGAACAAGTCTCAGGCACGACACCGAACGCTAGGCAAGGAAAAGCAAGGAAAGGCAAGGGTAACGGAAGGAACGGCACGGCAAGGGGGAACAAGTCTCAGGCACGACACCGAACGCTAGGCAAGGAACGGCAAGGCAAGGAAAGGGTAACGCATGGGAAAGCACGGTCAGGCGAGGCAAGGCTAAGGCACGACAACGCAAGGCTAGGCAATGCACGGAAGGCAAGCAAAGAGTAACGGAAGGTAAGGAAGGCAAGGGAAAGCAAGGAAATGCAAGTGTAACGGAAGGAACGGCACGGCAAGGGTAAACAAGGCTAAGGCACGACAACGCACGGCTAGGCAATGCACGGCAAGGCAAGGAAAGGGTAACGCATGGGAAAGCACGCTCAGGCGAAGCAAGGCTAAGGCATGACAACGCAAGGCTAGGCAATGCACGGAAAGCAAGCAAAGAGTAACGGAACGCAAGGAAGGCAAGGGAAAGCAAGGGAAGGCAAGGGTAACGGAAGGAACGGCACGGCAAGGGGAAACAAGGCTAAGGCACGACAACGCAGGGCTAGGCAAGGCAAAGCCAGGCAAGGCAAGTGTAACAAAAGGCACGGCACGGCAAGGGGAAACAAGGCTAAGGCACGACAACGCAGAGCTAGGCAATGCACGGCAAGGCAAGGAAAGGGTAACGCAAGGCAAGGCACGGTGAGGCAAGGCAAGGCTAATGCACGACAACGGAAGGCTAGGCAATGCACGGAAGGCAAGCAAAGAGTAACGGAAGGTAAGGAAGGCAAGGGAAAGCAAGGAAAGGCAAGTGTAACGGAAGGAACGGCACGGCAAGGGGAAACAAGGCTAAGGCACGACAACGCACGCTAGGCAATGCACGGCAAGGCAAGGAAAGGGTAACGCATGGGAAAGCACGCTCAGGCGAAGCAAGGCTAAGGCATGACAACGCAAGGCTAGGCAATGCACGGAAAGCAAGCAAAGAGTAACGGAACGCAAGGAAGGCAAGGGAAAGCAAGGGAAGGCAAGGGTAACGGAAGGAACGGCACGGCAAGGGGTAACAAGGCTAAGGCACGACAACGCAGGGCTAGGCAATGCACGGCAAGGCAAGGAAAGGGTAACACATGGGAAAGCACGGTCAGGCAATGCAAGGCTAAGGCATGACAACGCAAGGCTAGGCAATGCACGGAAAGCAAGCAAAGAGTAAGGGAACGGAAGGAAGGCAAGGGAAAGCAAGGGAAGGCAAGGGTAACGGAAGGAACGGCACGGCAAGGGGTAACAAGGCTAAGGCACGGCAACGCAGGGCTAGGCAATGCCCGGCAAGGCAAGGAAAGAGTAACGGAAGGAAAGGTAGGCAAGTCAAAGCCAGGAAAGGCAAGTGTAACAAAAGGCACCCCACGGCAAGGGGAAACAAGGCTAAGGCACGACAACGCACGGATAGGCAATGCACGGCAAGGCAAGGAAAGGGTAACGCAAGGCAAGGCACGGTGAGGCTAGGCAAGGCTAATGCACGACAACGCAAGGCTAGGCAATGCACGACAATGCAAGGTAAGCTTAAAGCAAAGGAAGGCACGGTCAGGCGAGATAAGGCTAAGGCACGACAACGCAAGGCTAGGCAATGCAGGGAAGGGAAGCAAAGAGTAACGGAAGGTAAGGAAGACAAGGGAAAGCTAGGAAAGGCAAGGGTAACGGAAGGAACTGCACGGAAAGGGGAAACAAGGCTAAGGCACGGCAACGCAGGTTGGGCAATGCACGGCAAGGCAAGGAAAGGGTAACGCATGGGAAAGCATGTTCAGGCGAGGCAAGGCTAAGGCACGACAACGCAAGGCTAGGCAATGCAAGGAAGGCAAACAAAGAGTAACGGAAGGTAAGGAAGGCAAGGGAAAGCAAAGAAAGGCAAGTGTAACGGAAGGAACTGAACGGCAAGGGGAAACAAGGATAAGGCACGACAACGCACGGCTAGGCAATGCACGGCAAGGCAAGCAAAGTGTAACGCAAGGCAAGGCACGGTGAGGCTAGACAAGGCTAATGCACGAAAACGCAAGGCTAGGCAATGCACGACAATGCAAGGAAAGCTTAAAGCAAAGGAAGGCAAGGTCAGGCGAGATAAGGCAAAGGCACTACAACGCAAGGCTAGGCAATTCAGGGAAGGCAAGCAAAGAGTAACGGAAGGTAAGCAAGGCAAGGAAAAGCAAGGAAAGGCAAGGGTAACGGAAGGAACGGCACGGCAAGGGAGAACAAGTCTCAGGCACGACACCGAACGCTAGGCAAGGAAAAGCAAGGAAAGGCAAGGGTAACGGAAGGAACGGCACGGCAAGGGGGAACAAGTCTCAGGCACGACACCGAACGCTAGGCAATGAACGGCAAGGCAAGGAAAGGGTAACGCATGGGAAAGCACGGTCAGGCGAGGCAAGGCTAAGGCACGACAACGCAAGGCTATGCAATGCACGGAAGGCAAGCAAAGAGTAACGGAAGGTAAGGAAGGCAAGGGAAAGCAAGGAAATGCAAGTGTAACGGAAGGAACGGCACGGCAAGGGTAAACAAGGCTAAGGCACGACAACGCACGCTAGGCAATGCACGGCAAGGCAAGGAAAGGGTAACGCATGGGAAAGCACGGTCAGGCGAAGCAAGGCTAAGGCATGACAACGCAAGGCTAGGCAATGCACGGAAAGGCAAGGAAAGAGTAACGGAAGGAAAAGGGTAACGGAAGGAACGGCACGGCAAGGGGTAAGAAGGCTAAGGCACGACAACGCAGGGCTAGGCAATACACGGCAAGGCAAGGAAAGGGTAACGCATGGGAAAGCACGGTCAGGCGAAGCAAGGCTAAGGCATGACAACGCAAGGCTAGGAAATGCACGGAAAGCAAGCAAAGAGTAACGGAACGCAAGGAAGGCAAGGCAAAGCCAGGCAAGGCAAGTGTAACAAAAGGCACGCCACGGCAAGGGGAATCAAGGCTAAGGCACGACAACGCAGAGCTAGGCAATGCACGGCAAGGCAAGGAAAGGGTAACGCAAGGCAAGGCACGGTGAGGCTAGGCAAGGCTAATGCACGACAACGGAAGGCTAGGCAATGCACGACAATGCAAGTAAAGCTTGAAGCAAAGGAAGGCAAGGTCAGGCGAGATAAGGCTAAGGCACAACAACGCAAGGCTAGGCAATGCAGGGAAGGCAAGCAAAGAGTAACGGAAGGTAAGGAAGGCAAGGGAAAGCAAGGAAAGGCAATGGTAACGGAAGGAACGGCACGGCAAGGGGAAACAAGTCTAAGGCACGACAACGCACGCTAGGCAATGCACGGCAAGGCAAGGAAAGGGTAACGCATGGGAAAGCACGGTCAGGGGAGGCAAGCCTAAGGCATGACAACGCAAGGCTAGGCAATGCACGGAAAGCAAGCAAAGAGTAACGGAACGCAAGGAAGGCAAGGGAAAGCAAGGGAAGGCAAGGGTAACGCAAGGAACGGCACGGCAAGGGGTAACAAGGCTAAGGCACGACAACGCAGGGCTAGGCAATGCACAGCAAGGCAAGGAAAGAGTAACGGAAGGAACGGAAGGCAAGGCAAAGCCAGGCAAGGCAAGTGTAACAAAAGGCACGCAACGGCAAGGGGAAACAAGGCTAAGGCACGACAACACACGGCTAGGAAATGCACGGCAAGGCAAGGAAAGGGTAACGCAAGGCAAGGCACGGTGAGGCTAAGCAAGGCTAATGCACGACAACGCAAGGCTAGGCAATGCACGACAATGCAAGTAAAGCTTAAAGCAAAGGAAGGCACGGTCAGAAGAGATAAGGCTAAGGCACGACAACGCAAGGCCAGGCAATGCAGGGAAGGCAAGCAAAGAGTAACGGAAGGTAAAGAAGGCAAAGGAAAGCAAGGAAAGACAATGGTAACGGAAGGAACGGCACGGCAAGGGGAAACAAGTCTAAGGCACGACAACGCACGCTAGGCAATGCACGGCAAGGGAAGGAAACGGTAACGCATGGGAAAGAACCGTCAGGGGAGGCAAGGCTAAGGCACGACAACGCAAGGCTTGGCAATGCACGGAAGGCAAGCAAAGAGTAACGGAAGGTAAGGAAGGCAAGGGAAAGCAAAGAAAGGCAAGTGTAACGGAAGGAACGGCACGGCAAGGGGAAACAAGGCTAAGGCACGTCAACGCACGCTAGGCAATGCACGGCAAGGCAAGGAAAGGGTAACGCATGGGAAAGCACGGTCAGGCGAGGCAAGGCTAAGGAAAGCCAACGCAAGGCTAGGCAATGCACGGTAAGCAAGCAAGGAGTAACGGAATGCAAGGAAGGAAAGGGAAAGAAAGGGAAGGCAAGGGTAACGGAAGGAACGGCACGGCAAGGGGTAACAAGGCTAAGGCACGACAACACACGGCTAGGAAATGCACGGCAAGGCAAGGAAAGGGTAACGCAAGGCAAGGCACGGTGAGGCTAGGAAAGGTTAATGCACGACAACCCAAGGCTAGGCAATGCACGACAATGCAAGGAAAGCTTAAAGCAAAGGAAGGCACGGTCAGGCGAGATAAGGCTAAGGCACGACAACGCAAGGCTAGGCAAAGCACGGAAGGCAAGCAAAGAGTAACGGAAGGTAAGGAAGGCAAGGGAAAGCAAGGAAAGGCAATGGTAACGGAAGGAACGGCACGGCAAGGGGAAACAAGGCTAAGGCACGACAACGCACGGTAGGAAATGCACGGCAAGGCAAGGAAAGGGTAACGCATGGGAAAGCACGGTCAGGCGAGGCAAGGCTAAGGCATGACAACGCAAGGCTAGGCAATGCACGGAAACCAAGCAAAGAGTAACGGAACGCAAGGAAGGCAAGGGAAAGCAAGGGAAGGCAAGGGTAATGGAAGGAACGGCACGGCAAGGGGAAACAAGGCTAAGGCACGGCAACGTAGGCTAGGCAATGCACGGCAAGGCAGGGAAAGGGTAACGCATGGGAAAGCACGTTCAGGCGAGGCAAGGCTAAGGCACGACAACGCAAGGCTAGGCAATGCACGGAAGGCTAGCAAAGAGTAACGGAAGCTAAGGAAGGCACGGGAAAGCAAAGAAAGGCAAGTGTAACGGAAGGAACGGCACGGCAAGGGGAAAAAAGGCTAAGGCACGACAACCCACGGCTATGCATTGCACGACAAGGCAAGCAAAAGTTAACGCAAGGAAAGGCACGGTGAGGCTAGGCAAGGCTAATGCACGAAAACGCAAGGCTAGGCGATGCACGACAATGCAAGGAAACTTAAAGCAAAGGAAGGCAAGGGCAGGCGAGATAAGGCTAAGGCACGACAAGGCAAGGCTAGGAAATTCAGGGAAGGCAAGCAAAGACTAACGGAAGGTAAGCAAGGCAAGGAAAAGGAAGGAAAGGCCAGGGTAACGGAAGGAACGGCAGGGCAAGGGGAAACAAGTCTAAGGCACGACACCGAACGCTAGGCAATGAACGGCAAGGCAAGGAAAGGGTAACGCATTTGAAAGCAAGGTCAGGCGAGGCATCGCTAAGGCACGACAACGCAAGGCTAGGCAATGCACGGAAGGCTAGCAAAGAGTAACGGAAGGTAAGGAAGGCAAGGGAAAGCAAAGAAAGGCAAGTGTAACGGAAGGAACGGCACGGCAAGGGGAAACAAGGCTAAGGCACGACAACGCACGGCTAGGCAATGCACGGCAAGGCAAGGAAAGGGTAACGCAAGGCAAGGCACGGTGAGGCTAGGCAAGGCTAATGCACGACAACGCAAGACTAGGCAATGCACGACAATGCAAGGAAAGCTTAAAGCAAAGGAAGGCACGGTCAGGCGAGATAAGGCTAAGGCACGACAACGCAAGGCTAGGCAATGCAGGGAAGGCAAGCAAAGAGTAACGGAAGGTAAGGAAGGCAAGGAAAAGCAAGGAAAGGCAAGGGTAACGGAAGGAACGGCACGGGAAGCGGAAACAAGGCTAAGGCACGGCAACGCAGGCTGGGCAATGTACGGCAAGGCAAGGAAAGGGTAACGCATGGGAAAGCAAGTTCAGGCGAGGCAAGGCTAAGGCACGACAACGCAAGGCTAGGCAATGCACTGAAGGCAAGCAAAGAGTAACGGAAGGTAAGGAAGGCAAGGGAAAGCAAAGAAAGGCAAGTGTAACGGAAGGAACTGCACGGCAAGGGGAAACAAGGCTAAGGCACGACACCGAACGCTAGGCAATGAACGGCAAGGCAAGGAAAGGGTAACGCATGGGAAAGCACGGTCAGGCGAGGCAAGGCTAGGCAATGCACGGAAGGCAAGCAAAGAGTAACGGAAGGTAAGGAAGGCAAGGGAAAGCAAAGAAAGGCAAGTGTAACGGAAGGAAAGGCACGGCAAGGGGAAACAAGGCTAAGGCACGACAACGCACGCTATTCAATGCACGGCAAGGCAAGGAAAGGGTAACGCATGGGAAAGCACGGTCAGGCGAGGCAAGGCTAAGGAATGACAACGCAAGGCTAGGCAATGCACGGAAAGCAAGCAAAGTGTAACGGAACGCAAGGAAGGCAAGGGAAAGCAAAGGAAGGCAAGGGTAACGGAAGGAACGGGACGGCAAGGGGTAAGAAGGCTAAGGCACGACAACGCAGGGCTAGGCAATGCACGGCAAGAGAAGGCAAGGGTAACGGAAGGAACGGCACGGCAAGGGGTAACAAGGCTAAGGCACGACAACGCAGGGCTAGGCAATGCACGGCAAGGCAAGCAAAGAGTAACGGAAGGAAAGGAAGGCAAGGCAAAGCCAGGCAAGGCAAGTGTAACAAAAGGCACGCAACGACAAGGGGAAACAAGGCTAAGGCACGACAACACACGGCTAGGAAATGCACGGCAAGGCAAGGAAAGGGTAACGCAAGGCAAGGCACGGTGAGGCTAGGCAAGGCTAATGCACGACAACGCAAGGCTAGGCAATGCACGACAATGCAAGGAAAGCTTAAAGCAAAGGAAGGCACGGTCAGGCGAGATAAGGCTATGGCTCGACAACGCAAGGCTAGGCAATGCACGGAAGGCAAGCAAAGAGTAACGGAAGGTAAGGAAGGCAAGGGAAAGCAAGGAAAGGCAAGTGTAACGGAAGGAACGGCACGGCAAGGGGAAACAAGGCTAAGGCACGACAACGCACGCTAGGCAATGCACGGCAAGGCAAGGAAAACGCATGGGAAAGCACGGTCAGGCGAGGCAAGCCTAAGGCATGACAACGCAAGGCTAGGCAATGCACGGAAAGCAAGCAAAGAGTAACGGAACGCAAGGAAGGCAAGGGAAAGCAAGGGAAGGCAAGGGTAACGGAAGGAACGCACGGCAAGGGGTAACAAGGCTAAGGCACGACAACGCAGGGCTAGGCAATGCACGGCAAGGCAAGGAAAGAGTAACGGAAGGAAAGGAAGGCAAGGCAAAGCCAGGCAAGGCAAGTGTAACAAAGGGCACGCAACGGCAAGGGGAAACAAGTCTAAGGCACGACAACACACGGCTAGGAAATGCATGGCAAGGCAAGGAAAGGGTAACGCAAGGCAAGGCACGGTGAGGCTAGGCAAGGCTAATGCACGACAACGGAAGGCTAGGCAATGCACGACAATGCAAGTAAAGCTTAAAGCAAAGGAAGGCACGGTCAGGCGAGATAACGCTAAGGCACAACAACGCAAGGCTAGGCAATGCAGGGAAGGCAAGCAAAGAGTAACGGAAGGTAAGGAAGGCAAGGGAAAGCAAGGAAAGGCAATGGTAACTGAAGGAACGGCACGGCAAGGGGAAACAAGTCTAAGGCACGACAACGCACGCTAGGCAATCCACGGCAAAGCAAGGAAAGGGTAACGCATGGGAAAGCACGGTCAGGGGAGGCAAGGCTAAGGCACGACAACGCAAGGCTTGGCAATGCACGGAAGTCAAGCAAAGAGTAACGGAAGTTATGGAAGGCAAGGGAAAGCAAGGAAAGGCAATGGTAACTGAAGGAACGGCACGGCAAGGGGAAACAAGTCTAAGGCACGACAACGCACGCTAGGCAATCCACGGCAAGGCAAGGAAAGGGTAACGCATGGGAAAGCACGGTCAGGCGAGGCAAGGCGAAGGAAAGCCAACGCAAGGCTAGGCAATGCACGGAAAGCAAGCAAGGAGTAACGGAATGCAAGGAAGGAAAGGGAAAGCAAGGGAAGGCAAGGGTACCGGAAGTAACGGCACGGCAAGGGGTAACAAGGCTAAGGCACGACAACACACGGCTAGGAAATGCACGGCAAGGCAAGGAAAGGGTAACGCAAGGCAAGGCACGGTGAGGCTAGGCAAGGTTAATGCACGACAACGCAAGGCTAGGCAATGCACGACAATGCAAGGAAAGCTTAAAGCAAAGGAAGGCAAGGTTAGGCGAGATAAGGCTAAGGCACGACAACGCAAGGCTAGGAAATTCAGGGAAGGCAAGCAAAGTGTTACGGAAGGTAAGCAAGGCAAGGAAAAGGAAGGAAAGGCCAGGGTAACGGAAGGAACGGCACGGCAAGGGGAAACAAGTCTAAGGCACGACACCGAACGCTAGGCAATGAACGGCAAGGCAAGGAAAGGGTAACGCATTTGAAAGCACGGTCAGGCGAGGCAACGCTAAGGCACGACAACGCAAGGCTAGGCAATGCACGGAAGGCAAGCAAAGAGTAACGGAAGGTAAGGAAGGCAAGGGAAAGCAAGGAAAGGCAAGTGTAACGGAAGGAACGGCACGGCAAGGGGAAACAAGGCTAAGGCACGACAACGCACGCTAGGCAATGCACGGCAAGGCAAGGAAAGGGTAACGACTGGGAAAGCACGGTCAGGCGAGGCAAGGCTAAGGCATGACAACGCAAGGCTAGGCAATGCACGGAAAGCAAGCAAACAGTAACGGAACGCAAGGAAGGCAAGGGAAAGCAAGGGAAGGCAAGCGTAACGGAAGGAACGGCACGGCAAGGGGAAACAAGGCTAAGGCACGAAAACGCACGCTTGGCAATGCACGGCAAGGCAAAGGAAGGCACCGTCAGGCGAGATAAGGCTAAGGCACGACAAAGCAAGGCTAGGAAATGCACGGAAGGCAAGCAAAGAGTACCGGAAGGTAAGGAAGGCAAGGGAAAGCAAGGAAAGGCAAGTGTAACGGAAGGAACGGCACGGCAAGGGGAAACAAGGCTAAGGCACGACAACGCACGCTAGGCAATGCACGGCAAGGCAAGGAAAGGGTAACGCATGGGAAAACACGGTCAGGCGAGGCAAGCCTAAGGCATGAAAACGCAAGGCTAGGCAATGCACGGAAAGCAAGCAAAGAGTAACGGAACGCAAGGAAGGCAAGGGAAAGCAAGGGAAGGCAAGGGTAACGGAAGGAACGGCACGGCAAGGGGTAACAAGGCTAAGGCACGACAACGCAGGGCTAGGCAATGCACGGCAAGGCAAGGAAAGAGTAACGGAAGGAACGGAAGGCAAGGCAAAGCCAGGCAAATCAAGTGTAACAAAAGGCACGCAACGGCAAGGGGAAACAAGGCTAAGGTACGGCAACACACGTCTAGGAAATGCACGGCAAGGCAAGGAAAGGGTAACGCAAGGCAAGGCTCGGTGAGGCTAGGCAAGGCTAATGCACGACAACGCAAGGCTAGGCAATGCACGACAATGCAAGTAAAGCTTAAAGTAAAGGAAGGCACGGTCAGAAGAGGTAAGGCTAAGGCACGACAACGCAAGGCTAGACAATGCACGGAAAGCAAGCAAAGAGTAACGGAAGGCAAGGAAGGCAAGGGAAAGCAAGGCAAGGGTAACGGAAGGACCGGCACGGCAAGGGGAAACAAGTCTAAGGCACGACAACGCACGCTAGGCAATGCACGGCAAGGCAAGGAAAGGGTAACGCAAGGCAAGGCACGGTGAGGCTAGGCAAGGTTAATGCACGACAACCCAAGGCTAGTCAATGCACGACAATGCAAGGAAAGCTTAAAGCAAAGGAAGGCACGGTCAGGCGAGATAAGGCTAAGGCACGACAACGCAAGGGTAGGCAAAGCACGGAAGGCAAGCAAAGAGTAACGGAAGGTAAGGAAGGCAAGGGAAAGCAAGGAAAAGCAATGGTAACGGAAGGAACGGCACGGCAAGGGGAAACAAGGCTAAGGCACGACAACGCACGCTAGGAAATGCACGGCAAGGCAAGGAAAGCGTAACGCATGGGAAAGCACGGTCAGGCGAGGCAAGGCTAAGGCACGACAACGCAAGGCTAGGCAATGCACTGAAGGCAAGCAAAGAGTAACGGAAGGTAAGGAAGGCAAGGGAAAGCAAAGAAAGGCAAGTGTAACGGAAGGAACTGCACGGCAAGGGGAAACAAGGCTAAGGCACGACACCGAACGCTAGGCAATGAACGGCAAGGCAAGGAAAGGGTAACGCATGGGAAAGCACGGTCAGGCGAGTCAAGGCTAGGCAATGCACGGAAGGCAAGCAAAGAGTAACGGAAGGTAAGGAAGGCGCGGGAAAGCAAAGAAAGGCAAGTGTAACGGAAGGAAAGGCACGGCAAGGGGAAACAAGGCTAAGGCACGACAACGCACGCTATTCAATGCACGGCAAGGCAATGAAAGGGTAACGCATGGGAAAGCACGGTCAGGCGAGGCAAGGCTAAGGAATGACAACGCAAGGCTAGGCAATGCACGGAAAGCAAGCAAAGTGTAACGGAACGCAAGGAAGGCAAGGGAAAGCAAAGGAAGGCAAGGGTAACGGAAGGAACGGCACGGCAAGGGGTAAGAAGGCTAAGGCACGACAACGCAGGGCTAGGCAATGCACGGCAAGAGAAGGCAAGGGTAACGGAAGGAACGGCACGGCAAGGGGTAACAAGGCTAAGGCACGACAACGCAGGGCTAGGCAATGCACGGCAAGGCAAGCAAAGAGTAACGGAAGGAAAGGAAGGCAAGGCAAAGCCAGGCAAGGCAAGTGTAACAAAAGGCAGGCAACGACAAGGGGAAACAACGCTAAGGCACGACAACACACGGCTAGGAAATGCACGGCAAGGCAAGGAAAGGGTAACGCAAGGCAAGGCACGGTGAGGCTAGGCAAGGCTAATGCACGACAACGCAAGGCTAGGCAATGCACGACAATGCAAGGAAAGCTTAAAGCAAAGGAAGGCACGGTCAGGCGAGATAAGGCTATGGCTCGACAACGCAAGGCTAGGCAATGCACGGAAGGCAAGCAAAGAGTAACGGAAGGTAAGGAAGGCAAGGGAAAGCAAGGAAAGGCAAGTGTAACGGAAGGAACGGCACGGCAAGGGGAAACAAGGCTAAGGCACGACAACGCACGCTAGGCAATGCACGGCAAGGCAAGGAAAGGGTAACGCATGGGAAAGCACGGTCAGGCGAGGCAAGCCTAAGGCATGACAACGCAAGGCTAGGCAATGCACGGAAAGCAAGCAAAGAGTAACGGAACGCAAGGAAGGCAAGGGAAAGCAAGGGAAGGCAAGGGTAACGGAAGGAACGCACGGCAAGGGGTAACAAGGCTAAGGCACGACAACGCAGGGCAAGGCAATGCACGGCAAGGCAAGGAAAGAGTAACGGAAGGAAAGGAAGGCAAGGCAAAGCCAGGCAAGGCAAGTGTAACAAAAGGCACGCAACGGCAAGGGGAAACAAGTCTAAGGCACGACAACACACGGCTAGGAAATGCATGGCAAGGCAAGGAAAGGGTAACGCAAAGCAAGGCACGGTGAGGCTAGGCAAGGCTAATGCACGACAACGGAAGGCTAGGCAATGCACGACAATGCAAGTAAAGCTTAAAGCAAAGGAAGGCACGGTCAGGCGAGATAAGGCTAAGGCACAACAACGCAAGGCTAGGCAATGCAGGGAAGGCAAGCAAAGAGTAACGGAAGGTAAGGAAGGCAAGGGAAAGCAACAAAGGCAATGGTAACTGAAGGAACGGCACGGCAAGGGGAAACAAGTCTAAGGCACGACAACGCACGCTAGGCAATCCACGGCAAAGCAAGGAAAGGGTAACGCATGGGAAAGCACGGTCAGGGGAGGCAAGGCTAAGGCACGACAACGCAAGGCTTGGCAATGCACGGAAGGCAAGCAAAGAGTAACGGCAGGTATGGAAAGCAAGGGAAAGCAAAGAAAGGCAAGTGTAACGGAAGGAACGGCACGGCAAGGGGAAACAAGGCTAAGGCACGACAACGCACGCTAGGCAATGCACGGCAAGGCAAGGAAAGGGTAACGCATGGGAAAGCACGGTCAGGCGAGGCAAGGCGAAGGAAAGCCAACGCAAGGCTAGGCAATGCACGGAAAGCAAGCAAGGAGTAACGGAATGCAAGGAACGAAAGGGAAAGCAAGGGAAGGCAAGGGTACCGGAAGTAACGGCACGGCAAGGGGTAACAAGGCTAAGGCACGAGAACACACGGCTAGGAAATGCACGGCAAGGCAAGGAAAGGGTAACGCAAGGCAAGGCACGGTCAGGCTAGGCAAGGTTAATGCACGACAACGCAAGGCTAGGCAATGCACGACAATGCAAGGAAAGCTTAAAGCAAAGGAAGGCAAGGTCAGGCGAGATAAGGCTAAGGCACGACAACGCAAGGCTAGGAAATTCAGGGAAGGCAAGCAAAGTGTTACGGAAGGTAAGCAAGGCAAGGAAAAGGAAGTAAAGGCCAGGGTAACGGAAGGAACGGCACGGCAAGGGGAAACAAGTCTAAGGCACGACACCGAACGCTAGGCAATGAACGGCAAGGCAAGGAAAGGGTAACGCATTTGAAAGCACGGTCAGGCGAGGCAACGCTAAGGCACGACAACGCAAGGCTAGGCAATGCACGGAAGGCAAGCAAAGAGTAACGGAAGGTAAGGAAGGCAAGGGAAAGCAAGGAAAGGCAAGTGTAACGGAAGGAACGGCACGGCAAGGGGAAACAAGGCAAAGGCACGACAACGCACGCTAGGCAATGCACGGCAAGGCAAGGAAAGGGTAACGAATGGGAAAGCACGGTCAGGCGAGACAAGGCTAAGGCACGACAACGCAAGGCTAGGCAATGCACGGAAAGCAAGCAAAGAGTAACGGAACGCAAGGAAGGCAAGGGAAAGCAAGGGAAGGCAAGGGTAACGGAAGGAACGGCACGGCAAGGGGTAACAAGGCTAAGGCACGACAACGCAGGGCTAGGCAATGCAAGGCAAGGCAAGGAAAGGGTAACACAGGGGAAGGCACGGTCAGGTGAGGCAAGGATAAGGCACGACAATGCAAGGCTAGGCAATGCACGGCAAGGCAAGGAAAGAGTAACGGAAGGAAAGGAAGGCAAGGCAAAGCCAGGCAAGGCAAGTGTAACAAAAGGCACGCCACGGCAAGGGGAATCAAGGCTAAGGCACGACAACGCACGGCTAGGCAATGCACGGCAAGGGAAGGAAAGGGTAACGCAAGGCAAGGCACGGTGAGGCTAGGCAAGGCTAATGCACGACAACGCAAGGCTAGGCAATGCACGAAAATGCAAGGAAAGCTTAAAGCAAAGGAAGGCACCGTCAGGCGAGATAAGGCTAAGGCACGACAAAGCAAGGCTAGGAAATGCACGGAAGGCAAGCAAAGAGTACCGGAAGGTAAGGAAGGCAAGGGAAAGCAAGGAAAGGCAAGTGTAACGGAAGGAACGGCACGGCAAGGGGAAACAAGGCTAAGGCACGACAACGCACGCTTGGCAATGCACGGCAAGGCAAGGAAAGGGTAACGCATGGGAAAACACGGTCAGGCGAGGCAAGCCTAAGGCATGAAAACGCAAGGCTAGGCAATGCACGGAAAGCAAGCAAAGAGTAACGGAACGCAAGGAAGGCAAGGGAAAGCAAGGGTAGGCAAGGGTAACGGAAGGAACGGCACGGCAAGGGGTAACAAGGCTAAGGCACGACAACGCAGGGCTAGGCAATGCACGGCAAGGCAAGGAAAGAGTAACGGAAGGAACGGAAGGCAAGGCAAAGCCAGGCAAATCAAGTGTAACAAAAGGCACGCAACGGCAAGGGGAAACAAGGCTAAGGCACGGCAACACACGGCTAGGAAATGCACGGCAAGGCAAGGAAAGGGTAACGCAAGGCAAGGCTCGGTGAGGCTAGGCAAGGCTAATGCACGACAACGCAAGGCTAGGCAATGCACGACAATGCAAATAAAGCTTAAAGCAAAGGGAGGCACGGTCAGAAGAGATAAGGCTAAGGCACGACAACGCAAGGCTAGGCAATGCAGGGAAAGCAAGCAAAGAGTAACGGAAGGTAAGGAAGGCAAAGGAAAGCAAGGAAAGACAATGGTAACGGAAGGAACGGCACGGCAAGGGGAAACAAGTCTAAGGCACGACAACGCACGCTAGGCAATGCACGGCAAGGGAAGGAAAGGGTAACGCTAGGCAAGGCACGGTGAGGCTAGGCAAGGTTAATGCACGACAACCCAAGGCTAGGCAATGCACGACAATGCAAGGAAAGCTTAAAGCAAAGGAAGGCACGGTCAGGCGAGATAAGGCTAAGGCACGACAACGCAAGGCTAGGCAAAGCACGGAAGGCAAGCAAAGAGTAACGGAAGGTAAGGAAGGCAAGGGAAAGCAAGGAAAGGCAATGGTAACGGAAGGAACGGCACGGCAAGGGGAAACAAGGCTAAGGCACGACAACGCACGGCTAGGCAATGCACGGCAAGGCAAGGAAAGGGTAACGCATAGGAAACCACGGTGAGGCGATGCAAGGCCAAGGCATGACAACGCAAGGCTAGGCAATGCACGGAAAGCAAGCAAAGAGTAACGGAACGCAAGGAAGGCAAGGGAAAGCAAGGGAAGGCAAGGGTAACGGAAGGAACGGCACGGCAAGGGGTAACAAGGCTAAGGCACGGCAACGCAGGGCTAGGCAATGCACGGCAAGGCAAGGAAAGGGTAACGCATGGGAAGGCACGGTCAGGATATGCAAGGCTAAGGCATGACAACGCAAGGCTAGGCAATGCACGGAAAGCAAGCAAAGAGTAACGGAACGCAAGGAAGGCAAGGGAAAGCAAGGGAAGGCAAGGGTAACGGAAGGCACGGCACGGCAAGGGGTAACAAGGCTAAGGCACGACAACGCAGGGCTAGGCAATGCACGGCAAGGCAAGGAAAGAGTAACGGAAGGAAAGGAAGGCAAGTCAAAGCCAGGAAAGGCAAGTGTAACAAAAGGCACGCCACGGCAAGGGGAAACAATGCTAAGGCACGACAACGCACGGCTAGGCAATGCACGGCAAGGCAAGGAAAGGGTAACGCAAGGCAAGGCACGGTGAGGCTAGGCAAGGCTAATGCACGACAACGCAAGGCTAGGCAATGCACGACAATGCAAGGAAAGCTTAAAGCAAAGGAAGGCACGGTCAGGCGAGATAAGGCTAAGGCACGACAACGCAAGGCTAGGCAATGCAGGGAAGTGAAGCAAAGAGTAACGGAAGGTAAGGAAGGCAAGGGAAAGCAAAGAAAGGCAAGTGTAACGGAAGGAACGGCACGGCAAGGGGAAACAAGGCTAAGGCACGACAACGCAGGCTAGGCAATGCACGGCAAGGTAAGGACAGGGTAACGCAAGGCAAGGCATGGTCAGGCGAAGCAAGGCTAAGGCACGACAACGCAAGGCTAGGCAATGCACGGAAGGCAAGCAAAGAGTAACGGAAGTGAAAGAAGGCAAGGGAAAGCAAGGCAAGGCAAGGGTAACGGAAGGAACGGTACGGCAAGGGGAAACAAGGCTAAGGCACGACAACGCAGGGCTAGGCAATGCACGGCAAGGCAAGGAAAGGGTAACGCATGGGAAAGCACGGTCAGGCGAAGCAAGGCTAAGGCATGACAACGCAAGGCTAGGCAATGCACGGAAGGCAAGCAAAGAGTAACGGAAGGCAAGGAAGGCAAGGGAAAGCAAGGCAAGGCAAGGGTAACGGAAGGAACGGTACGGCAAGGGGAAACAAGGCTAAGGCAGGACAACGCAGGGCTAGGCAATGCTCGGCAAGGCAAGGAAAGGGTAACGCAAGGCAAGGCACGGTCAGGCAAGGCAAGGCTGAGGCACGACAACGCAAGGCTAGGCAATGCACGGCAAGGCAAGGAAAGAGTAACGGAAGGAAGCAAGGAAAGCAAGGCAAGGCAAGTGTAACGGAAGGAACGGCACGGCAAGGGGAAACAAGGCTAAGGCACGACAACGCACGGCTAGGAAATGCACGGCAAGGGAAGGAAAGGGTAACGCAAGGCAAGGCACGGTGAGGCTAGGCAAGGTTAATGCACGACAACGCAAGGCTAGGCAATGCACGACAATGCAAGGAAAGCTTAAAGCAAAGGAAGGCACGGTCAGGCGAGATAAGGCTAAGGCACGACAACGCAAGGCTAGGCAATGCACGGAAGGCAAGCAAAGAGTAACGGAAGGTAAGGAAGGCAAGGGAAAGTAAGGAAAGGCAATGGTAACGGAAGGAACGGCACGGCAAGGGGAAACAAGGCTAAGGCACGACAACGCACGCTAGGCAATGCACGGCAAGGCAAGGAAAGAGTAACGCATGGGAAAGCACGGTCAGGCGAGGCAAGGCTAAGGCATGACAACGCAAGGCTAGGCAATGCACGGAAAGCAAGCAAAGAGTAACGGAACGCAAGGAAGGCAAGGGAAAGCAAGGGAAGGCAAGGGTAAGGGAAGGAACGGCACGGCAAGGGGAAACAAGGCTAAGGCACGGCAACGTAGGCTAGGCAATGCACGGCAAGGCAAGGAAAGGGTAACGCATGGGAAAGCACGTTCATGCGAGGCAAGGCTAAGGCACGACAACGCAAGGCTAGGCAATGCACGGAAGGCTAGCAAAGAGTAACGGAAGGTAAGGAAGGCAAGGGAAAGCAAAGAAAGGCAAGTGTAACGGAAGGAACGGCACGGCAAGGGGAAACAAGGCTAAGGCACGACAACGCACGGCTAGGCAATGCACGGCAAGGCAAGCAAAAGTTAACGCAAGGAAAGGCACGGTGAGGCTAGGCAAGGCTAATGCACGAAAACGCAAGGCTAGGCGATGCACGACAATGCAAGGAAACTTAAAGCAAAGGAAGGCAAGGGCAGGCGAGATAAGGCTAAGGCACGACAAGGCAAGGCTAGGAAATTCAGGGAAGGCAAGCAAAGACTAACGGAAGGTAAGCAAGGCAAGGAAAAGGAAGGAAAGGCCAGGGTAACGGAAGGAACGCCAGGGCAAGGGGAAACAAGTCTAAGGCACGACACCGAACGCTAGGCAATGAACGGCAAGGCAAGGAAAGGGTAACGCATTTGAAAGCACGGTCAGGCGAGGCAACGCTAAGGCACGACAACGCAAGGCTAAGCAATGCACGGAAGGCAAGCAAAGAGTAACGGAAGGTAAGGAAGGCAAGGGAAAGGAAGGAAAGGCAAGTGTAACGGAAGGAACGGCACGGCAAGGGGAAACAAGGCTAAGGCACGACAACGCACGGCTAGGCAATGCACGGCAAGGCAAGGAAAGGGTAACGCATGGGAAAGCACGGTGAGGCGATGCAAGGCTAAGGCATGACAACGCAAGGCTAGGCAGTGCACGGAAAGCAAGCAAAGAGTAACGGAACGCAAGGAAGGCAAGGGAAAGCAAGGGAAGGCAAGGGTAACGGAAGGAACGGCACGGCAAGGGGTAAGAGGGCTAAGGCACGACAACGCAGGGCTAGGCAATGCACGGCAAGGCAAGGAAAGGGTAACGCAGGGGAAGGCACGGCCAGGTGAGACGAGGATAAGGCACGACAATGCAAGGCTAGGCAATGCACGGCAAGGCAAGGAAAGAGTAACGGAAGGAAAGGAAGGCAAGGCAAAGCCAGGCAAGGCAAGTGTAACAAAAGGCACGCCACGGCAAGGGGAATCAAGGCTAAGGCACGACAACGCACGGCTAGGCAATGCACGGCAAGGCAAGGAAAGGGTAACGCAAGGCAAGGCACGGTGAGGCTAGGCAAGGCTAATGCACGACAACGCAAGGCTAGGCAATGCACGACAATGCAAGGAAAGCTTAAAGCAAAGGAAGGCACGGTCAGGCGAGATAAGGCTAAGGCACGACAACGCAAGGCTAGGCAATGCACGGAAGGCAAGCAAAGAGTAACGGAAGGTAAGGAAGACAAGGGAAAGCAAGGAAAGTCAAGTGTAACGGAAGGAACGGCACGGCAAGGGGAAACAAGGCTAAGGCACGACAACGCACGCTAGGCAATGCACGGCAAGGCAAGGAAAGGGTAACGCATGGGAAAGCACGGTCAGGCGAGGCAAGCCTAAGGCATGACAACGCAAGGCTAGGCAATGCACGGAAAGCAAGCAAAGAGTAACGGAACGCAAGGAAGGCAAGGGAAAGCAAGGGTAGGCAAGGGTAACGGAAGGAACGGCACGGCAAGGGGTAACAAGGCTAAGGCACGACAACGCAGGGCTAGGCAATGCACGGCAAGGCAAGGAAAGAGTAACGGAAGGAACGGAAGGCAAGGCAAAGCCAGGCAAATCAAGTGTAACAAAAGGCACGCAACGGCAAGGGGAAACAAGGCTAAGGCACGGCAACACACGGCTAGGAAATGCACGGCAAGGCAAGGAAAGGGTAACGCAAGGCAAGGCTCGGTGAGGCTAGGCAAGGCTAATGCACGACAACGCAAGGCTAGGCAATGCACGACAATGCAAGTAAAGCTTAAAGCAAAGGAAGGCACGGTCAGAAGAGATAAAGCTAAGGCACGACAACGCAAGGCTAGGCAATGCAGGGAAAGCAAGCAAAGAGAAACGGAAGGTAAGGAAGGCAAAGGAAAGCAAGGAAAGACAATGGTAACGGAAGGACCGGCACGGCAAGGGGAAACAAGTCTAAGGCACGACAACGCACGCTAGGCAATGCACGGCAAGGGAAGGAAAGGGTAACGCAAGGCAAGGCACGGTGAGGCTAGGCAAGGTTAATGCACGATAACCCAAGGCTAGGCAATGCACGACAATGCAAGGAAAGCTTAAAGCAAAGGAAGGCACGGTCAGGCGAGATAAGGCTAAGGCACGACAACGCAAGGCTAGGCAAAGCACGGAAGGCAAGCAAAGAGTAACGGAAGGTAAGGAAGGCAAGGGAAAGCAAGGAAAGGCAATGGTAACGGAAGGAACGGCACGGCAAGGGGAAACAAGGCTAAGGCACGACAACGCACGCTAGGAAATGCACGGCAAGGCAAGGAAAGGGTAACGCATGGGAAAGCACGGTCAGGCGAGGCAAGGCTAAGGCATGACAACGCAAGGCTAGGCAATGCACGGAAAGCAAGCAAAGAGTAACGGAACGCAAGGAAGGCAAGGGAAAGCAAGGGAAGGCAAGGGTAATGGAAGGAACGGCACGGCAAGGGGAAACAAGGCTAAGGCACGGCAACGTAGGCTAGGCAATGCACGGCAAGGCAACGAAAGGGTAACGCATGGGAAAGCACGTTCAGGCGAGGCAAGGCTAAGGCACGACAACGCAAGGCTAGGACATGCACGGAAGGCTAGCAAAGAGTAACGGAAGCTAAGGAAGGCAAGGGAAAGCAAAGAAAGGCAAGTGTAACGGAAGGAACGGCACGGCAAGGGGAAACAAGGCTAAGGCACGACAACGCACGGCTATGCATGGCACGGCAAGGCAAGCAAAAGTTAAAGCAAGGCAAGGCACGGTGAGGCTAGGCAAGGCTAATGCACGAAAACGCAAGGCTAGGCGATGCACGACAATGCAAGGAAACTTAAAGCAAAGGAAGGCAAGGGCAGGCGAGATAAGGCTAAGGCACGACAACGCAAGGCTAGGAAATTCAGGGAAGGCAAGCAAAGACTAACGGAAGGTAAGCAAGGCAAGGAAAAGGAAGGAAAGGCCAGGGTAACGGAAGGAACGGCAGGGCAAGGGGAAACAAGTCTAAGGCAGGACCCCGAACGCTAGGCAATGAACGGCAAGGCAAGGAAAGGGTAACGCATTTGAAAGCACGGTCAGGCGAGGCAACGCTAAGGCACGACAACGCAAGGCTAAGCAATGCACGGAAGGCAAGCAAAGAGTAACGGAAGGTAAGGAAGGCAAGGGAAAGGAAGGAAAGGCAAGTGTAACGGAAGGAACGGCACGGCAAGGGGAAACAAGGCTAAGGCACGACAACGCACGGCTAGGCAATGCACGGCAAGGCAAGGAAAGGGTAACGCATGGGAAAGCACGGTGAGGCGATGCAAGGCCAAGGCATGACAACGCAAGGCTAGGCAATGCACGGAAAGCAAGCAAAGAGTAACGGAACGCAAGGAAGGCAAGGGAAAGCAAGGGAAGGCAAGGGTAACGGAAGGAACGGCACGGCAAGGGGTAACAAGGCTAAGGCACGGCAACGCAGGGCTAGGCAATGCACGGCAAGGCAAGGAAAGGGTAACGCATGGGAAAGCACGGTCAGGATATGCAAGGCTAAGGCACGGCAACGCAGGGCTAGGCAATGTACGGCAAGGCAAGGAAAGAGTAACGGAAGGAAAGGAAGGCAAGTCAAAGCCAGGAAAGGCAAGTGTAACAAAAGGCACGCAACGGCAAGGGGAAACAAGGCTAAGGCACGACAACGCACGGCTAGGCAATGCACGGCAAGGCAAGGAAAGGGTAACGCATGGGAAAGCACGGTGAGGCGATGCAAGGCTAAGGCATGACAACGCAAGGCTAGGCAATGCACGGAAAGCAAGCAAAGAGTAACGGAACGCAAGGAAGGCAAGGGAAAGCAAGGGAAGGCAAGTGTAACGGAAGGAACGGCACGGCAAGGGGAAACAAGGCTAAGGCACGACAACGCACGACTAGGCAATGCACGGCAAGGCAAGGAAAGGGTAACGCAAGGCAAGGCACGGTGAGGCTAGGCAAGGCTAATGCACGACAACGCAAGGCTAGGCAATGCACGACAATGCAAGGAAAGCTTAAAGCAAAGGAAGGCACGGTCAGGCGAGATAAGGCTAAGGCACGACAACGCAAGGCTAGGCAATGCAGGGAAGGCAAGCAAAGAGTAACGGAAGGTAAGGAAGGCAAGGAAAAGCAAGGAAAGGCAAGGGTAACGGAAGGAACGGCACGGGAAGCGGAAACAAGGCTAAGGCACGGCAACGCAGGCTGGGCAATGTACGGCAAGGCAAGGAAAGGGTAACGCATGGGAAAGCAAGTTCAGGCGAGGCAAGGCTAAGGCACGACAACGCAAGGCTAGGCAATGCACTGAAGGCAAGCAAAGAGTAACGGAAGGTAAGGAAGGCAAGGGAAAGCAAAGAAAGGCAAGTGTAACGGAAGGAACTGCACGGCAAGGGGAAACAAGGCTAAGGCACGACACCGAACGCTAGGCAATGAACGGCAAGGCAAGGAAAGGGTAACGCATGGGAAAGCACGGTCAGGCGAGGCAAGGCAAGGCAATGCACGGAAGATAAGCAAAGAGTAACGGAAGGTAAGGAAGGCAAGGGAAAGCAAAGAAAGGCAAGTGTAACGGAAGGAAAGGCACGGCAAGGGGAAACAAGGCTAAGGCACGACAACGCACGCTATTCAATGCACGGCAAGGCAATGAAAGGGTAACGCATAGGAAAGCACGGTCAGGCGAGACAAGGCTAAGGAATGACAACGCAAGGCTAGGCAATGCACGGAAAGCAAGCAAAGTGTAACGGAACGCAAGGAAGGCAAGGGAAAGCAAAGGAAGGCAAGGGTAACGGAAGGAACGGCACGGCAAGGGGTAAGAAGGCTAAGGCACGACAACGCAGGGCTAGGCAATGCACGGCAAGAGAAGGCAAGGGTAACGGAAGGAACGGCACGGCAAGGGGTAACAAGGCTAAGGCACGACAACGCAGGGCTAGGCAATGCACGGCAAGGCAAGCAAAGAGTAACGGAAGGAAAGGAAGGCAAGGCAAAGCCAGGCAAGGCAAGTGTAACAAAAGGCACGCAACGACAAGGGGAAACAAGGCTAAGGCACGACAACACACGGCTAGGAAATGCACGGCAAGGCAAGGAAAGGGTAACTCAAGGCAAGGCACGGTGAGGCTAGGCAAGGCTAATGCACGACAACGCAAGGCTAGGCAATGCACGACAATGCAAGGAAAGCTTAAAGCAAAGGAAGGCACGGACAGGCGAGATAAGGCTATGGCTCGACAACGCAAGGCTAGGCAATGCACGGAAGGCAAGCAAAGAGTAACGGAAGGTAAGGAAGGCAAGGGAAAGCAAGGAAAGGCAAGTGTAACGGAAGGAACGGCACGGCAAGGGGAAACAAGGCTAAGGCACGACAACGCACGCTAGGCAATGCACGGCAAGGCAAGGAAAGGGTAACGCATGGGAAAGCACGGTCAGGCGAGGCAAGCCTAAGGCATGACAACGCAAGGCTAGGCAATGCACGGAAATCATGCAAAGAGTAACGGAACGCAAGGAAGGCAAGGGAAAGCAAGGGAAGGCAAGGGTAACGGAAGGAACGCACGGCAAGGGGTAACAAGGCTAAGGCACGACAACGCAGGGCAAGGCAATGCACGGCAAGGCAAGGAAAGAGTAACGGAAGGAAAGGAAGGCAAGGAAAGCCAGGCAAGGCAAGTGTAACAAAAGGCACGCAACGGCAAGGGGAAACAAGTCTAAGTCACGACAACACACGGCTAGGAAATGCATGGCAAGACAAGGAAAGGGTAACGCAAAGCAAGGCACGGTGAGTCTAGGCAAGGCTAATGCACGACAACGGAAGGCTAGGCAATGCACGACAATGCAAGTAAAGCTTAAAGCAAAGGAAGGCACGGTCAGGCGAGATAAGGCTAAGGCACAACAACGCAAGGCTAGGCAATGCAGGGAAGGCAAGCAAAGAGTAACGGAAGGTAAGGAAGGCAAGGGAAAGCAAGGAAAGGCAATGGTAACTGAAGGAACGGCACGGCAAGGGGAAACAAGTCTAAGGCACGACAACGCACGCTAGGCAATCTACGGCAAAGCAAGGAAAGGGTAATGCATGGGAAAGCACGGTCAGGGGAGGCAAGGCTAAGGCACGACAACGCAAGGCTTGGCAATGCACGGAAGGCAAGCAAAGAGTACCGGAAGGTATGGAAAGCAAGGGAAAGCAAAGAAAGGCAAGTGTAACGGAAGGAACGGCACGGCAAGGGGAAACAAGGCTAAGGCACGACAACGCACGCTAGGCAATGCACGGCAAGGCAAGGAAAGGGTAACGCATGGGAAAGCACGGTCAGGCGAGGCAAGGCGAAGGAAAGCCAACGCAAGGCTAGGCAATGCACGGAAAGCAAGCAAGGAGTAACGGAATGCAAGGAAGGAAAGGGAAAGCAAGGGAAGGCAAGGGTACCGGAAGTAACGGCACGGCAAGGGGTAACAAGGCTAAGGCACGACAACACACGGCTAGGAAATGCACGGCAAGGCAAGGAAAGGGTAACGCAAGGCAAGGCACGGTGAGGCTAGGCAAGGTTAATGCACGACAACGCAAGGCTAGGCAATGCACGACAATGCAAGGAAAGCTTAAAGCAAAGGAAGGCAAGGTCAGGCGAGATAAGGCTAAGGCACGACAACGCAAGGCTAGGAAATTCAGGGAAGGCAAGCAAAGTGTTACGGAAGGTAAGCAAGGCAAGGAAAAGGAAGGAAAGGCCAGGGTAACGGAAGGAACGGCACGGCAAGGGGAAACAAGTCTAAGGCACGACACCGAACGCTAGGCAATGCACGGCAAGGCAAGGAAAGGGTAACGCATTTGAAAGCACGGTCAGGCGAGGCAACGCTAAGGCACGACAACGCAAGGCTAGGCAATGCACGGAAGGCAAGCAAAGAGTAACGGAAGGTAAGGAAGGCAAGGGAAAGCAAGGAAAGGCAAGTGTAACGGAAGGAACGGCACGGCAAGGGGAAACAAGGCTAAGGCACGACAACGCACGCTAGGCAATGCACGGCAAGGCAAGGAAAGGGTAACGAATGGGAAAGCACGGTCAGGCGAGGCAAGGCTAAGGCATGACAACGCAAGGCTAGGCAATGCACGGAAAGCAAGCAAAGAGTAACGGAACGCAAGGAAGGCAAGGGAAAGCAAGGGAAGGCAAGGGTAACGGAAGGAACGGCACGGCAAGGGGTAAGAAGGCTAAGGCACGACAACGCAGGGCTAGGCAATGCACGGCAAGGCAAGGAAAGGGTAACACAGGGGAAGGCACGGTCAGGTGAGGCAAGGATAAGGCACGACAATGCAAGGCTAGGCAATGCACGGAAAGCAAGCAAAGAGTAACGGAACGCAAGGAAGGCAAGGGAAAGCAAGGGAAGGCAAGGGTAATGGAAGGAACGGCACGGCAAGGGGAAACAAGGCTAAGGCACGGCAACGTAGGCTAGGCAATGCACGGCAAGGCAAGGAAAGGGTAACGCATGGGAAAGCACGTTCAGGCGAGGCAAGGCTAAGGCACGACAACGCAAGGCTAGGAAATGCACGGAAGGCTAGCAAACAGTAACGGAAGCTAAGGAAGGCAAGGGAAAGCAAAGAAAGGCAAGTGTAACGGAAGGAACGGCACGGCAAGGGGAAACAAGGCTAAGGCACGACAACGCACGGCTATGCATGGCACGGCAAGGCAAGCAAAAGTTAACGCAAGGCAAGGCACGGTGAGGCTAGGCAAGGCTAATGCACGAAAACGCAAGGCTAGGCGATGCACGACAATGCAAGGAAACTTAAAGCAAAGGAAGGCAAGGGCAGGCGAGATAAGGCTAAGGCACGACAAGGCAAGGCTAGGAAATTCAGGGAAGGCAAGCAAAGACTAACGGAAGGTAAGCAAGGCAAGGAAAAGGAAGGAAAGGCCAGGGTAACGGAAGGAACGGCAGGGCAAGGGGAAACAAGTCTAAGGCAGGACCCCGAACGCTAGGCAATGAACGGCAAGGCAAGGAAAGGGTAACGCATTTGAAAGCACGGTCAGGCGAGGCAACGCTAAGGCACGACAACACAAGGCTAAGCAATGCACGGAAGGCAAGCAAAGAGTAACGGAAGGTAAGGAAGGCAAGGGAAAGGAAGGAAAGGCAAGTGTAACGGAAGGAACGGCACGGCAAGGGGAAACAAGGCTAAGGCACGACAACGCACGGCTAGGCAATGCACGGCAAGGCAAGGAAAGGGTAACGCATGGGAAAGCACGGTGAGGCGATGCAAGGCCAAGGCATGACAACGCAAGGCTAGGCAATGCACGGAAAGCAAGCAAAGAGTAACGGAACGCAAGGAAGGCAAGGGAAAGCAAGGGAAGGCAAGGGTAACGGAAGGAACGGCACGGCAAGGGGTAACAAGGCTAAGGCACGGCAACGCAGGGCTAGGCAATGCACGGCAAGGCAAGGAAAGGGTAACGCATGGGAAAGCACGGTCAGGATATGCAAGGCTAAGGCATGACAACGCAAGGCTAGGCAATGCACGGAAAGCAAGCAAAGAGTAAGGGAACGCAAGGAAGGCAAGGGAAAGCAAGGGAAGGCAAGGGTAACGGAAGGAACGGCACGGCAAGGGGTAACAAGGCTAAGGCACGGCAACGCAGGGCTAGGCAATGCACGGCAAGGCAAGGAAAGAGTAACGGAAGGAAAGGAAGGCAAGTCAAAGCCAGGAAAGGCAAGTGTAACAAAAGGCACGCCACGGCAAGGGGAAACAAGGCTAAGGCACGACAACGCACGGCTAGGCAATGCACGACAAGGCAAGGAAAGGGTAACGCAAGGCAAGGCACGGTGAGGCTAGGCAAGGCTAATGCACGAGAACGCAAGGCTAGGCAATGCACGACAATGCAAGGAAAGCTTAAAGCAAAGGAAGGCACGGTCAGGCGAGATAAGGCTAAGGCAGGACAACGCAAGGCTAGGCAATGCAGGGAAGGGAAGCAAAGAGTAACGGAAGGTAAGCAAGGCAAGGAAAAGCAAGGAAAGGCAAGGGTAACGGAAGGAACGGCACGGCAAGGGGAAAAAAGGCTAAGGCACGGCAACGCAGGCTGGGCAATGCACGGCAAGGCAAGGAAAGGGTAACGCATGGGAAAGCACGTTCAGGCGAGGCAAGGCTAAGGCACGACAACGCAAGGCTCGGCAATGCACGGAAGGCAAGCAAAGAGTAACGGAAGGTAAGGAAGGCAAGGGAAAGCAAAGAAAGGCAAGTGTAACGGAAGGAACTGAACGGCAAGGGGAAACAAGGCTAAGGCACGACAACGCACGGCTAGGCAATGCACGGCAAGGCAAGCAAAGGGTAACGTAAGGCAAGGCACGGTGAGGCTAGACAAGGCTAATGCACGAAAACGCAAGGCTAGGCAATGCACGACAATGCAAGGAAAGCTTAAAGCAAAGGAAGGCACGGTCAGAAGAGATAAGGCTAAGGCACGACAAAGCAAGGCTAGGAAATGCACGGAAGGCAAGCAAAGAGTAACGGAAGGTAAGGAAGGCAAGGCAAAGCCAGGCAAATCAAGTGTAACAAAAGGCACGCAACGGCAAGGGGAAACAAGGCTAAGGCACGGCAACACACGGCTAGGAAATGCACGGCAAGGCAAGGAAAGGGTAACGCAAGGCAAGGCTCGGTGAGGCTAGGCAAGGCTAATGCACGACAACGCAAGGCTAGGCAATGCACGACAATGCAAGTAAAGCTTAAAGCAAAGGAAGGCACGGTCAGAAGAGATAAGGCTAAGGCACGACAACGCAAGGCTAGGCAATGCAGGGAAAGCAAGCAAAGAGTAAAGGAAGGTAAGGAAGGCAAAGGAAAGCAAGGAAAGACAATGGTAACGGAAGGACCGGCACGGCAAGGGGAAACAAGTCTAAGGCACGACAACGCACGCTAGGCAATGCACGGCAAGGGAAGGAAAGGGTAACACAAGACAAGGCACGGTGAGGCTAGGCAAGGTTAATGCACGACAACCCAAGGCTAGGCAATGCACGACAATGCAAGGAAAGCTTAAAGCAAAGGAAGGCACGGTCAGGCGAGATAAGGCTAAGGCACGACAACGCAAGGCTAGGCAAAGCACGGAAGGCAAGCAAAGAGTAACGGAAGGTAAGGAAGGCAAGGGAAAGCAAGGAAAGGCAATGGTAACGGAAGGAACGGCACGGCAAGGGGAAACATGGCTAAGGCACGACAACGCACGCTAGGAAATGCACGGCAAGGCAAGGAAAGGGTAACGCATGGGAAAGCACGGTCAGGCGAGGCAAGGCTAAGGCATGACAACGCAAGGCTAGGCAATGCACGGAAAGCAAGCAAAGAGTAACGGAACGCAAGGAAGGCAAGGGAAAGCAAGGGAAGGCAAGGGTAATGGAAGGAACGGCACGGCAAGGGGAAACAAGGCTAAGGCACGGCAACGTAGGCTAGGCAATGCACGGCAAGGCAAGGAAAGGGTAACGCATGGGAAAGCACGTTCAGGCGAGGCAAGGCTAAGGCACGACAACGCAAGGCTAGGAAATGCACGGAAGGCTAGCAAAGAGTAACGGAAGCTAAGGAAGGCAAGGGAAAGCAAAGAAAGGCAAGTGTAACGGAAGGAACGGCACGGAAAGGGGAAACAAGGCTAAGGCACGACAACGCACGGCTATGCATGGCACGGCAAGGCAAGCAAAAGTTAACGCAAGGCAAGGCACGGTGAGGCTAGGCAAGGCTAATGCACGAAAACGCAAGGCTAGGCGATGCACGACAATGCAAGGAAACTTAAAGCAAAGGAAGGCAAGGGCAGGCGAGATAAGGCTAAGTCACGACAAGGCAAGGCTAGGAAATTCAGGGAAGGCAAGCAAAGACTAACGGAAGGTAAGCAAGGCAAGGAAAAGGAAGGAAAGGCCAGGGTAACGGAAGGAACGGCAGGGCAAGGGGAAACAAGTCTAAGGCAGGACCCCGAACGCTAGGCAATGAACGGCAAGGCAAGGAAAGGGTAACGCATTTGAAAGCAAGGTCAGGCGAGGCAACGCTAAGGCAAGACAACGCAAGGCTAAGCAATGCACGGAAGGCAAGCAAAGAGTAACGGAAGGTAAGGAAGGCAAGGGAAAGGAAGGAAAGGCAAGTGTAACGGAAGGAACGGCACGGCAAGGGGAAACAAGGCTAAGGCACGACAACGCACGGCTAGGCAATGCACGGCAAGGCAAGGAAAGGGTAACGCATGGGAAAGCACGGTGAGGCGATGCAAGGCCAAGGCATGACAACGCAAGGCTAGGCAATGCACGGAAAGCAAGCAAAGAGTAACGGAACGCAAGGAAGGCAAGGGAAAGCAAGGGAAGGCAAGGGTAACGGAAGGAACGGCACGGCAAGGGGTAACAAGGCTAAGGCACGGCAACGCAGGGCTAGGCAATGCACGGCAAGGCAAGGAAAGGGTAACGCATGGGAAAGCACGGTCAGGATATGCAAGGCTAAGGCATGACAACGCAAGGCTAGGCAATGCACGGAAAGCAAGCAAAGAGTAAGGGAACGCAAGGAAGGCAAGGGAAAGCAAGGGAAGGCAAGGGTAACGGAAGGAACGGCACGGCAAGGGGTAACAAGGCTAAGGCACGGCAACGCAGGGCTAGGCAATGCACGGCAAGGCAAGGAAAGAGTAACGGAAGGAAAGGAAGGCAAGTCAAAGCCAGGAAAGGCAAGTGTAACAAAAGGCACGCCACGGCAAGGGGAAACAAGGCTAAGGCACGACAACGCACGGCTAGGCAATGCACGGCAAGGCAAGGAAAGGGTAACGCAAGGCAAGGCACGGTGAGGCTAGGCAAGGCTAATGCACGAGAACGCAAGGCTAGGCAATGCACGACAATGCAAGGAAAGCTTAAAGCAAAGGAAGGCACGGTCAGGCGAGATAAGGCTAAGGCACGACAACGCAAGGCTAGGCAATGCAGGGAAGGGAAGCAAAGAGTAACGGAAGGTAAGCAAGGCAAAGAAAAGCAAGGAAAGGCAAGGGTAACGGAAGGAACGGCAAGGCAAGGGGAAAAAAGGCTAAGGCACGGCAACGCAGGCTGGGCAATGCACGGCAAGGCAAGGAAAGGGTAACGCATGGGAAAGCACGTTCAGGCGAGGCAAGGCTAAGGCACGACAACGCAAGGCTCGGCAATGCACGGAAGGCAAGCAAAGAGTAACGGAAGGTAAGGAAGGCAAGGGAAAGCTAAGAAAGGCAAGTGTAACGGAAGGAACTGAACGGCAAGGGGAAACAAGGCTAAGGCACGACAACGCACGGCTAGGCAATGCACGGCAAGGCAAGCAAAGGGTAACGCAAGGCAAGGCACGGTGAGGCTAGACAAGGCTAATGCACGAAAACGCAAGGCTAGGCAATGCACGACAATGCAAGGAAAGCTTAAAGCAAAGGAAGGCAAGGTCAGGCGAGATAAGGCAAAGGCACGACAACGCAAGGCTAGGCAATTCAGGGAAGGCAAGCAAAGAGTAACGGAAGATAAGCAAGGAAAGGAAAAGCAAGGAAAGGCAAGGGTAACGGAAGGAACGGCACGGCAAGGGGGAACAAGTCTCAGGCACGACACCGAACGCTAGGCAATGAACGGCAAGGCAAGGAAAGGGTAACGCATGGGAAAGCACGGTCAGGCGAGGCAAGGCTAAGGCACGACAACGCAAGGCTAGGCAATGCACGGAAGGCAAGCAAAGAGTAACGGAAGGTAAGGAAGGCAAGGGAAAGCAAGGAAAGGCAAGTGTAACGGAAGGAACGGCACGGCAAGAGGAAACAAGGCTAAGGCACGACAACGCACGCTAGGCAATGCACGGCAAGGCAAGGAAAGGGTAACGCATGGGAAAGCACGGTCAGGCGAAGCAAGGCTAAGGCATGACAACGCAAGGCTAGGCAATGCACGGAAAGCAAGCAAAGAGTAACGGAACGCAAGGAAGGCAAGGGAAAGCAAGGGAAGGCAAGGGCAACGGAAGGAACGGCACGGCAAGGGGTAAGAAGGCTAAGGCAGGACAACGCAGGGCTAGGCAATGCACGGCAAGGCAAGGAAAGGGTAACGCAGGGGAAGGCACGGTCAGGTGAGGCAAGGATAAGGCACGACAATGCAAGGCTAGGCAATGCACGGCAAGGCAAGGAAAGAGTAACGGAAGGAAAGGAAGGCAAGGCAAAGCCAGGCAAGGCAAGTGTAACGGAAGGAACTGAACGGCAAGGGGAAACAAGGATAAGGCACGACAACGCACAGCTAGGCAATGCACGGCAAGGCAAGCAAAGGGTAACGAAAGACAAGGCACGGTGAGGCTAGGCAAGGCTAATGCACGACAACGCAAGGCTAGGCAATGCACGACAATGCAAGTAAAGCTTAAAGCAAAGGAAGGCACGGTCAGAAGAGATAAGGCTAAGGCACGACAACGCAAGGCTAGGCAATGCAGGGAAGGCAAGCAATGAGTACCGGAAGGTAAGGAAGGCAAAGGAAAGCAAGGAAAGACAATGGTAACGGAAGGAACGGCACGGCAAGGGGAAACAAGTCTAAGGCACGACAACGCACGCTAGGCAATGCACGGCAAGGGAAGGAAAGGGTAACGCATGGGAAAGCACGGTCAGGGGAGGCAAGGCTAAGGCACGACAACGCAAGGCTTGGCAATGCACGGAAGGCAAGCAAAGAGTAACGGAAGGTAAGGAAGGCAAGGGAAAGCAAAGAAAGGCAAGTGTAACGGAAGGAACGGCATGGCAAGGGGAAACAAGGCTAAGGCACGACAACGCACGCTAGGCAATGCACGGCAAGGCAAGGAAAGGGTAACGCATGGGAAAGCACGGTCAGGCGAGGCAAGGCTAAGGAAAGCCAACGAAAGGCTAGGCAATGCACGGTAAGCAAGCAAGGAATAACGGAATGCAAGGAAGGAAAGGGAAAGCAAGGGAAGGCAAGGGTAACGGAAGGAACGGCACGGCAAGGGGTAACAAGGCTAAGGCACGACAACACACGGCTAGGAAATGCACGGCAAGCCAAGGAAAGGGTAACGCAAGGCAAGGCACGGTGAGGCTAGGCAAGGTTAATGCACGACAACCCAAGGCTAGGCAATGCACGACAATGCAAGGAAAGCTTAAAGCAAAGGAAGGCACGGTCAGGCGAGATGAGGCTAAGGCACGACAACGCAAGGCTAGGCAATGCACGAAAGGCAAGCAAAGAGTAACGGAAGGTAAGGAAGACAAGGGAAAGCAAGGAAAGGCAAGTGTAACGGAAAGAACGGCACAGCAAGGGGAAACAAGGCTAAGGCACGACAACGCACGCTAGGCAATGCACGGCAAGGCAAGGAAAGGGTAACGCATGGGAAAGCACGGTCAGGCGAGGCAAGCCTAAGGCATGACAACGCAAGGCTAGGCAATGCACGGAAAGCAAGCAAAGAGTAACGGAACGCAAGGAAGGCAAGGGAAAGCAAGGGAAGGCAAGGGTAACGGAAGGAACGGCACGGCAAGGGGAAACAAGGCTAAGGCACGACAACGCACGGCTAGGCAATGCACGGCAAGGCAAGGAAAGGGTAACGGAAGGAACGGCACGGCAAGGGGTAACAAGGCTAAGGCACGGCAACGCAGGGCTAGGCAATGCACGGCAAGGCAAGGAAAGAGTAACGGAAGGAAAGGAAGGCAAGTCAAAGCCAGGAAAGGCAAGTGTAACAAAAGGCACGCCACGGCAAGGGGAAACAAGGCTAAGGCACGACAACGCACGGCTAGGCAATGCACGGCAAGGCAAGGAAAGGGTAACGCAAGGCAAGGCACGGTGAGGCTAGGCAAGGCTAATGCACGAGAACGCAAGGCTAGGCAATGCACGACAATGCAAGGAAAGCTTAAAGCAAAGGAAGGCACGGTCAGGCGAGATAAGGCTAAGGCAGGACAACGCAAGGCTAGGCAATGCAGGGAAGGGAAGCAAAGAGTAACGGAAGGTAAGCAAGGCAAGGAAAAGCAAGGAAAGGCAAGGGTAACGGAAGGAACGGCACGGCAAGGGGAAAAAAGGCTAAGGCACGGCAACGCAGGCTGGGCAATGCACGGCAAGGCAAGGAAAGGGTAACGCATGGGAAAGCACGTTCAGGCGAGGCAAGGCTAAGGCACGACAACGCAAGGCTCGGCAATGCACGGAAGGCAAGCAAAGAGTAACGGAAGGTAAGGAAGGCAAGGGAAAGCAAAGAAAGGCAAGTGTAACGGAAGGAACTGAACGGCAAGGGGAAACAAGGCTAAGGCACGACAACGCACGGCTAGGCAATGCACGGCAAGGCAAGCAAAGGGTAACGTAAGGCAAGGCACGGTGAGGCTAGACAAGGCTAATGCACGAAAACGCAAGGCTAGGCAATGCACGACAATGCAAGGAAAGCTTAAAGCAAAGGAAGGCACGGTCAGAAGAGATAAGGCTAAGGCACGACAAAGCAAGGCTAGGAAATGCACGGAAGGCAAGCAAAGAGTAACGGAAGGTAAGGAAGGCAAGGCAAAGCCAGGCAAATCAAGTGTAACAAAAGGCACGCAACGGCAAGGGGAAACAAGGCTAAGGCACGGCAACACACGGCTAGGAAATGCACGGCAAGGCAAGGAAAGGGTAACGCAAGGCAAGGCTCGGTGAGGCTAGGCAAGGCTAATGCACGACAACGCAAGGCTAGGCAATGCACGACAATGCAAGTAAAGCTTAAAGCAAAGGAAGGCACGGTCAGAAGAGATAAGGCTAAGGCACGACAACGCAAGGCTAGGCAATGCAGGGAAAGCAAGCAAAGAGTAACGGAAGGTAAGGAAGGCAAAGGAAAGCAAGGAAAGACAATGGTAACGGAAGGACCGGCACGGCAAGGGGAAACAAGTCTAAGGCACGACAACGCACGCTAGGCAATGCACGGCAAGGGAAGGAAAGGGTAACACAAGACAAGGCACGGTGAGGCTAGGCAAGGTTAATGCACGACAACCCAAGGCTAGGCAATGCACGACAATGCAAGGAAAGCTTAAAGCAAAGGAAGGCACGGTCAGGCGAGATAAGGCTAAGGCACGACAACGCAAGGCTAGGCAAAGCACGGAAGGCAAGCAAAGAGTAACGGAAGGTAAGGAAGGCAAGGGAAAGCAAGGAAAGGCAATGGTAACGGAAGGAACGGCACGGCAAGGGGAAACATGGCTAAGGCACGACAACGCACGCTAGGAAATGCACGGCAAGGCAAGGAAAGGGTAACGCATGGGAAAGCACGGTCAGGCGAGGCAAGGCTAAGGCATGACAACGCAAGGCTAGGCAATGCACGGAAAGCAAGCAAAGAGTAACGGAACGCAAGGAAGGCAAGGGAAAGCAAGGGAAGGCAAGGGTAATGGAAGGAACGGCACGGCAAGGGGAAACAAGGCTAAGGCACGGCAACGTAGGCTAGGCAATGCACGGCAAGGCAAGGAAAGGGTAACGCATGGGAAAGCACGTTCAGGCGAGGCAAGGCTAAGGCACGACAACGCAAGGCTAGGAAATGCACGGAAGGCTAGCAAAGAGTAACGGAAGCTAAGGAAGGCAAGGGAAAGCAAAGAAAGGCAAGTGTAACGGAAGGAACGGCACGGAAAGGGGAAACAAGGCTAAGGCACGACAACGCACGGCTATGCATGGCACGGCAAGGCAAGCAAAAGTTAACGCAAGGCAAGGCACGGTGAGGCTAGGCAAGGCTAATGCACGAAAACGCAAGGCTAGGCGATGCACGACAATGCAAGGAAACTTAAAGCAAAGGAAGGCAAGGGCAGGCGAGATAAGGCTAAGTCACGACAAGGCAAGGCTAGGAAATTCAGGGAAGGCAAGCAAAGACTAACGGAAGGTAAGCAAGGCAAGGAAAAGGAAGGAAAGGCCAGGGTAACGGAAGGAACGGCAGGGCAAGGGGAAACAAGTCTAAGGCAGGACCCCGAACGCTAGGCAATGAACGGCAAGGCAAGGAAAGGGTAACGCATTTGAAAGCAAGGTCAGGCGAGGCAACGCTAAGGCAAGACAACGCAAGGCTAAGCAATGCACGGAAGGCAAGCAAAGAGTAACGGAAGGTAAGGAAGGCAAGGGAAAGGAAGGAAAGGCAAGTGTAACGGAAGGAACGGCACGGCAAGGGGAAACAAGGCTAAGGCACGACAACGCACGGCTAGGCAATGCACGGCAAGGCAAGGAAAGGGTAACGCATGGGAAAGCACGGTGAGGCGATGCAAGGCCAAGGCATGACAACGCAAGGCTAGGCAATGCACGGAAAGCAAGCAAAGAGTAACGGAACGCAAGGAAGGCAAGGGAAAGCAAGGGAAGGCAAGGGTAACGGAAGGAACGGCACGGCAAGGGGTAACAAGGCTAAGGCACGGCAACGCAGGGCTAGGCAATGCACGGCAAGGCAAGGAAAGGGTAACGCATGGGAAAGCACGGTCAGGATATGCAAGGCTAAGGCATGACAACGCAAGGCTAGGCAATGCACGGAAAGCAAGCAAAGAGTAAGGGAACGCAAGGAAGGCAAGGGAAAGCAAGGGAAGGCAAGGGTAACGGAAGGAACGGCACGGCAAGGGGTAACAAGGCTAAGGCACGGCAACGCAGGGCTAGGCAATGCACGGCAAGGCAAGGAAAGAGTAACGGAAGGAAAGGAAGGCAAGTCAAAGCCAGGAAAGGCAAGTGTAACAAAAGGCACGCCACGGCAAGGGGAAACAAGGCTAAGGCACGACAACGCACGGCTAGGCAATGCACGGCAAGGCAAGGAAAGGGTAACGCAAGGCAAGGCACGGTGAGGCTAGGCAAGGCTAATGCACGAGAACGCAAGGCTAGGCAATGCACGACAATGCAAGGAAAGCTTAAAGCAAAGGAAGGCACGGTCAGGCGAGATAAGGCTAAGGCACGACAACGCAAGGCTAGGCAATGCAGGGAAGGGAAGCAAAGAGTAACGGAAGGTAAGCAAGGCAAAGAAAAGCAAGGAAAGGCAAGGGTAACGGAAGGAACGGCAAGGCAAGGGGAAAAAAGGCTAAGGCACGGCAACGCAGGCTGGGCAATGCACGGCAAGGCAAGGAAAGGGTAACGCATGGGAAAGCACGTTCAGGCGAGGCAAGGCTAAGGCACGACAACGCAAGGCTCGGCAATGCACGGAAGGCAAGCAAAGAGTAACGGAAGGTAAGGAAGGCAAGGGAAAGCTAAGAAAGGCAAGTGTAACGGAAGGAACTGAACGGCAAGGGGAAACAAGGCTAAGGCACGACAACGCACGGCTAGGCAATGCACGGCAAGGCAAGCAAAGGGTAACGCAAGGCAAGGCACGGTGAGGCTAGACAAGGCTAATGCACGAAAACGCAAGGCTAGGCAATGCACGACAATGCAAGGAAAGCTTAAAGCAAAGGAAGGCAAGGTCAGGCGAGATAAGGCAAAGGCACGACAACGCAAGGCTAGGCAATTCAGGGAAGGCAAGCAAAGAGTAACGGAAGATAAGCAAGGAAAGGAAAAGCAAGGAAAGGCAAGGGTAACGGAAGGAACGGCACGGCAAGGGGGAACAAGTCTCAGGCACGACACCGAACGCTAGGCAATGAACGGCAAGGCAAGGAAAGGGTAACGCATGGGAAAGCACGGTCAGGCGAGGCAAGGCTAAGGCACGACAACGCAAGGCTAGGCAATGCACGGAAGGCAAGCAAAGAGTAACGGAAGGTAAGGAAGGCAAGGGAAAGCAAGGAAAGGCAAGTGTAACGGAAGGAACGGCACGGCAAGAGGAAACAAGGCTAAGGCACGACAACGCACGCTAGGCAATGCACGGCAAGGCAAGGAAAGGGTAACGCATGGGAAAGCACGGTCAGGCGAAGCAAGGCTAAGGCATGACAACGCAAGGCTAGGCAATGCACGGAAAGCAAGCAAAGAGTAACGGAACGCAAGGAAGGCAAGGGAAAGCAAGGGAAGGCAAGGGCAACGGAAGGAACGGCACGGCAAGGGGTAAGAAGGCTAAGGCAGGACAACGCAGGGCTAGGCAATGCACGGCAAGGCAAGGAAAGGGTAACGCAGGGGAAGGCACGGTCAGGTGAGGCAAGGATAAGGCACGACAATGCAAGGCTAGGCAATGCACGGCAAGGCAAGGAAAGAGTAACGGAAGGAAAGGAAGGCAAGGCAAAGCCAGGCAAGGCAAGTGTAACGGAAGGAACTGAACGGCAAGGGGAAACAAGGATAAGGCACGACAACGCACAGCTAGGCAATGCACGGCAAGGCAAGCAAAGGGTAACGAAAGACAAGGCACGGTGAGGCTAGGCAAGGCTAATGCACGACAACGCAAGGCTAGGCAATGCACGACAATGCAAGTA
Source organism: Macrotis lagotis (assembly GCF_037893015.1). Lineage (NCBI taxonomy): Eukaryota > Metazoa > Chordata > Mammalia > Peramelemorphia > Peramelidae > Macrotis > Macrotis lagotis. The sequence goes on from NW_027422119.1 coordinate 232,610, forward strand.
AAGCTTAAAGCAAAGGAAGGCACGGTCAGAAGAGATAAGGCTAAGGCACGACAACGCAAGGCTAGGCAATGCAGGGAAGGCAAGCAATGAGTACCGGAAGGTAAGGAAGGCAAAGGAAAGCAAGGAAAGACAATGGTAACGGAAGGAACGGCACGGCAAGGGGAAACAAGTCTAAGGCACGACAACGCACGCTAGGCAATGCACGGCAAGGGAAGGAAAGGGTAACGCATGGGAAAGCACGGTCAGGGGAGGCAAGGCTAAGGCACGACAACGCAAGGCTTGGCAATGCACGGAAGGCAAGCAAAGAGTAACGGAAGGTAAGGAAGGCAAGGGAAAGCAAAGAAAGGCAAGTGTAACGGAAGGAACGGCATGGCAAGGGGAAACAAGGCTAAGGCACGACAACGCACGCTAGGCAATGCACGGCAAGGCAAGGAAAGGGTAACGCATGGGAAAGCACGGTCAGGCGAGGCAAGGCTAAGGAAAGCCAACGAAAGGCTAGGCAATGCACGGTAAGCAAGCAAGGAATAACGGAATGCAAGGAAGGAAAGGGAAAGCAAGGGAAGGCAAGGGTAACGGAAGGAACGGCACGGCAAGGGGTAACAAGGCTAAGGCACGACAACACACGGCTAGGAAATGCACGGCAAGCCAAGGAAAGGGTAACGCAAGGCAAGGCACGGTGAGGCTAGGCAAGGTTAATGCACGACAACCCAAGGCTAGGCAATGCACGACAATGCAAGGAAAGCTTAAAGCAAAGGAAGGCACGGTCAGGCGAGATGAGGCTAAGGCACGACAACGCAAGGCTAGGCAATGCACGAAAGGCAAGCAAAGAGTAACGGAAGGTAAGGAAGACAAGGGAAAGCAAGGAAAGGCAAGTGTAACGGAAAGAACGGCACAGCAAGGGGAAACAAGGCTAAGGCACGACAACGCACGCTAGGCAATGCACGGCAAGGCAAGGAAAGGGTAACGCATGGGAAAGCACGGTCAGGCGAGGCAAGCCTAAGGCATGACAACGCAAGGATAGGCAATGCACGGAAAGCAAGCAAAGAGTAACGGAACGCAAGGAAGGCAAGGGAAAGCAAGGGAAGGCAAGGGTAACGGAAGGAACGGCACGGCAAGGGGAAACAAGGCTAAGGCACGAAAACGCACGCTAGGCAATGCACGGCAAGGCAAGGAAAGGGTAACGCATGGGCAAGCACGGTCAGGCGAGGCAAGGCTAAGGAAAGCCAACGCAAGGCTAGGCAATGCACGGAAAGCAAGCAAGGAGTAACGGAATGCAAGGAAGGAAAGGGAAAGCAAGGGAAGGCAAGGGTAACGGAAGTAACGGCACGGCAAGGGGTAACAAGGCTAAGGCACGAGAACACACGGCTAGGAAATGCACGGCAAGGCAAGGAAAGGGTATCGCAAGGCAAGGCACGGTGAGGCTAGGCAAGGTTAATGCACGACAACGCAAGGCTAGGCAATGCACGACAATGCAAGGAAAGCTTAAAGCAAAGGAAGGCAAGGTCAGGCGAGATAAGGCTAAGGCACGACAACGTAAGGCTAGGAAATTCAGGGAAGGCAAGCAAAGAGTAACGGAAGGTAAGCAAGGCAAGGAAAAGGAAGGAAAGGCCAGGGTAACGGAAGGAACGGCACGGCAAGGGGAAACAAGTCTAAGGCACGACACCGAACGCTAGGCAATGAACGGCAAGGCAAGGAAAGGGTAACGCATTTGAAAGCACGGTCAGGCGAGGCAACGCTAAGGCACGACAACGCAAGGCTAGGCAATGCACGGAAGGCAAGCAAAGAGTAACGGAAGGTAAGGAAGGCAAGGGAAAGCAAGGAAAGGCAAGTGTAACGGAAGGAACGGCACAGCAATGGGAAACAAGGCTAAGGCACGACAACGCACGCTAGGCAATGCACGGCAAGGCAAGGAAAGGGTAACGCATGGGAAAGCACGGTCAGGCGAGGCAAGGCTAAGGCATGACAACGCAAGGCTAGGCAATGCACGGAAAGCAAGCAAAGAGTAACGGAACGCAAGGAAGGCAAGGGAAAGCAAGGGAAGGCAAGGGTAACGGAAGGAAAGGCACGGTAAGGGGTAAGAAGGCTAAGGCACGACAACGCAGGGCTAGGCAATGCACGGCAAGGCAAGGAAAGGGTAACGCAGGGGAAGGCACGGTGAGGTGAGGCAAGGATAAGGCACGACAATGCAAGGCTAGGCAATGCACGGCAAGGAAAGGAAAGAGTAACGGAAGGAAAGAAAGGCAAGGCAAAGCCAGGCAAGGCAAGTGTAACAAAAGGCACGCCACGGCAAGGGGAATCAAGGCTAAGGCACGACAACGCACGGCTAGGCAATGCACGGCAAGGGAAGGAAAGGGTAACGAAAGGCAAGGCACGGTGAGGCTAGGCAAGGCTAATGCACGACAACGCAAGGCTAGGCAATGCACGACAATGCAAGTAAAGCTTAAAGCAAAGGAAGGCACGGTCAGAAGAGATAAGGCTAAGGCACGACAACGCAAGGCTAGGCAATGCAGGGAATGCAAGCAATGAGTAACGGAAGGTAAGGAAGGCAAAGGAAAGCAAGGAAAGACAATGGTAACGGAAGGAACGGCACGGCAAGGGGAAACAAGTCTAAGGCACGACAACGCACGCTAGGCAATGCACGGCAAGGGAAGGAAAGTGTAATGCATGGGAAAGAACGGTCAGGGGAGGCAAGGCTAAGGCACGACAACGCAAGGCTTGGCAATGCACGGAAGGCAAGCAAAGAGTAACGGAAGGTAAGGAAGGCAAGGGAAAGCAAAGAAAGGCAAGTGTAACGGAAGGAACGGCATGGCAAGGGGAAACAAGGCTAAGGCACGACAACGCACGCTAGGCAATGCACGGCAAGGCAAGGAAAGGGTAACGCATGGGAAAGCACGGTCAGGCGAGGCAAGGCTAAGGAAAGCCAACGAAAGGCTAGGCAATGCACGGTAAGCAAGCAAGGAATAACGGAATGCAAGGAAGGAAAGGGAAAGCAAGGGGTAACAAGGCTAAGGCACGACAACACACGGCTAGGAAATGCACGGCAAGGCAAGGAAAGGGTAACGCATGGGAAAGCACGGTCAGGCGAGGCAAGGCTAAGGCACGACAACCCAAGGCTAGGCAATGCAAGACAATGCAAGGAAAGCTTAAAGCAAAGGAAGGCACGGTCAGGCGAGATAAGGCTAAGGCACGACAACGCAAGGCTAGGCAAAGCACGGAAGGCAAGCAAAGAGTAACGGAAGGTAAGGAAGGCAAGGGAAAGCAAGGAAAGGCAATGGTAACGGAAGGAACGGCACGGCAAGGGGAAACAAGGCTAAGGCACGACAACGCACGCTAGGAAATGCACGGCAAGGCAAGGAAAGGGTAACGCATGGGAAAGCACGGTCAGGCGAGGATAGGCTAAGGCATGACAACGCAAGACTAGGCAATGCACGGAAAGCAAGCAAAGAGTAACGGAACGCAAGGAAGGCAAGGGAAAGCAAGGGAAGGCAAGGGTAACGGAAGGAACGGCACGGCAAGGGGAAACAAGGCTAAGGCACGACAACACACGTCTAGGCAATGCACGGCAAGGCAAGGAAAGGGTAACGCAAGGCAAGGCACGGTGAGGCTAGGCAAGACTAATGCACGACAACGCAAGGCTAGGCAATGCACGACAATGCAAGTAAAGCTTAAAGCAAAGGAAGGCAAGGTCAGGCGAGATAAGGCTAAGGCACGACAACGTAAGGCTAGGAAATTCAGGGAAGGCAAGCAAAGAGTAACGGAAGGTAAGCAAGGCAAGGAAAAGGAAGGAAAGGCCAGGGTAACGGAAGGAACGGCACGGCAAGGGGAAACAAGTCTAAGGCACGACACCGAACGCTAGGCAATGAACGGCAAGGCAAGGAAAGGGTAACGCATTTGAAAGCACGGTCAGGCGAGGCAACGCTAAGGCACGACAACGCAAGGCTAGGCAATGCACGGAAGGCAAGCAAAGAGTAACGGAAGGTAAGGAAGGCAAGGGAAAGCAAGGAAAGGCAAGTGTAACGGAAGGAACGGCACAGCAAGGGGAAACAAGGCTAAGGCACGACAACGCACGCTAGGCAATGCACGGCAAGGCAAGGAAAGGGTAACGCATGGGAAAGCACGGTCAGGCGAGGCAAGGCTAAGGCATGACAACGCAAGGCTAGGCAATGCACGGAAAGCAAGCAAAGAGTAACGGAACGCAAGGAAGGCAAGGGAAAGCAAGGGAAGGCAAGGGTAACGGAAGGAACGGCACGGCAAGGGGTAAGAAGGCTAAGGCACGACAACGCAGGGCTAGGCAATGCACGGCAAGGCAAGGAAAGGGTAACGCAGGGGAAGGCACGGTCAGGTGAGGCAAGGATAAGGCACGACAATGCAAGGCTATGCAATGCACGGCAAGGCAAGGAAAGAGTAACGGAAGGAAAGAAAGGCAAGGCAAAGCCAGGCAAGGGAAGTGTAACAAAAGGCACGCCACGACAAGGGGAATCAAGGCTAAGGCACGACAACGCACGGCTAGGCAATGCACGGCAAGGGAAGGAAAGGGTAACGAAAGGCAAGGCACGGTGAGGCTAGGCAAGGCTAATGCACGACAACGCAAGGCTAGGCAATGCACGACAATGCAAGTAAAGCTTAAAGCAAAGGAAGGCACGGTCAGAAGAGATAAGGCTAAGGCACGACAACGCAAGGCTAGGCAATGCAGGGAATGCAAGCAATGAGTAACGGAAGGTAAGGAAGGCAAAGGAAAGCAAGGAAAGACAATGGTAACGGAAGGAACGGCACGGCAAGGGGAAACAAGTCTAAGGCACGACAACGCACGCTAAGCAATGCACGGCAAGGGAAGGAAAGGGTAATGCATGGGAAAGAACGGTCAGGGGAGGCAAGGCTAAGGCACGACAACGCAAGGCTTGGCAATGCACGGAAGGCAAGCAAAGAGTAACGGAAGGTAAGGAAGGCAAGGGAAAGCAAAGAAAGGCAAGTGTAACGGAAGGAACGGCATGGAAAGGGGAAACAAGGCTAAGGCACGACAACGCACGCTAGGCAATGCACGGCAAGGCAAGGAAAGGGTAACGCATGGGAAAGCACGGTCAGGCGAGGCAAGGCTAAGGAAAGCCAACGAAAGGCTAGGCAATGCACGGTAAGCAAGCAAGGAATAACGGAATGCAAGGAAGGAAAGGGAAAGCAAGGGAAGGCAAGGGTAACGGAAGGAACGGCACGGCAAGGGGTAACAAGGCTACGGCAAGACAACACACGGCTAGGAAATGCACGGCAAGGCAAGGAAAGGGTAACGCAAGGCAAGGCACGGTGAGGCTAGGCAAGGTTAATGCACGACAACCCAAGGCTAGGCAATGCACGACAATGCAAGGAAAGCTTAAAGCAAAGGAAGGCACGGTCAGGCGAGATAAGGCTAAGGCACGACAACGCAAGGCTAGGCAAAGCACGGAAGGCAAGCAAAGAGTAACGGAAGGTAAGGAAGGCAAGGGAAAGCAAGGAAAGGCAATGGTAACGGAAGGAACGGCACGGCAAGGGGAAACAAGGCTAAGGCACGACAACGCACGCTAGGAAATGCACGGCAAGGCAAGGAAAGGGTAACGCATGGGAAAGCACGGTCAGGCGAGGATAGGCTAAGGCATGACAACGCAAGACTAGGCAATGCACGGAAAGCAAGCAAAGAGTAACGGAACGCAAGGAAGGCAAGGGAAAGCAAGGGAAGGCAAGGGTAACGGAAGGAACGGCACGGCAAGGGGAAACAAGGCTAAGGCACGACAACACACGTCTAGGCAATGCACGGCAAGGCAAGGAAAGGGTAACGCAAGGCAAGGCACGGTGAGGCTAGGCAAGACTAATGCACGACAACGCAAGGCTAGGCAATGCACGACAATGCAAGTAAAGCTTAAAGCAAAGGAAGGCAAGGTCAGGCGAGATAAGGCTAAGGCACGACAACGTAAGGCTAGGAAATTCAGGGAAGGCAAGCAAAGAGTAACGGAAGGTAAGCAAGGCAAGGAAAAGGAAGGAAAGGCCAGGGTAACGGAAGGAACGGCACGGCAAGGGGAAACAAGTCTAAGGCACGACACCGAACGCTAGGCAATGAACGGCAAGGCAAGGAAAGGGTAACGCATTTGAAAGCACGGTCAGGCGAGGCAACGCTAAGGCACGACAACGCAAGGCTAGGCAATGCACGGAAGGCAAGCAAAGAGTAACGGAAGGTAAGGAAGGCAAGGGAAAGCAAGGAAAGGCAAGTGTAACGGAAGGAACGGCACAGCAAGGGGAAACAAGGCTAAGGCACGACAACGCACGCTAGGCAATGCACGGCAAGGCAAGGAAAGGGTAACGCATGGGAAAGCACGGTCAGGCGAGGCAAGGCTAAGGCATGACAACGCAAGGCTAGGCAATGCACGGAAAGCAAGCAAAGAGTAACGGAACGCAAGGAAGGCAAGGGAAAGCAAGGGAAGGCAAGGGTAACGGAAGGAACGGCACGGCAAGGGGTAAGAAGGCTAAGGCACGACAACGCAGGGCTAGGCAATGCACGGCAAGGCAAGGAAAGGGTAACGCAGGGGAAGGCACGGTCAGGTGAGGCAAGGATAAGGCACGACAATGCAAGGCTATGCAATGCACGGCAAGGCAAGGAAAGAGTAACGGAAGGAAAGAAAGGCAAGGCAAAGCCAGGCAAGGCAAGTGTAACAAAAGGCACGCCACGACAAGGGGAATCAAGGCTAAGGCACGACAACGCACGGCTAGGCAATGCACGGCAAGGGAAGGAAAGGGTAACGAAAGGCAAGGCACGGTGAGGCTAGGCAAGGCTAATGCACGACAACGCAAGGCTAGGCAATGCACGACAATGCAAGTAAAGCTTAAAGCAAAGGAAGGCACGGTCAGAAGAGATAAGGCTAAGGCACGACAACGCAAGGCTAGGCAATGCAGGGAATGCAAGCAATGAGTAACGGAAGGTAAGGAAGGCAAAGGAAAGCAAGGAAAGACAATGGTAACGGAAGGAACGGCACGGCAAGGGGAAACAAGTCTAAGGCACGACAACGCACGCTAAGCAATGCACGGCAAGGGAAGGAAAGGGTAATGCATGGGAAAGAACGGTCAGGGGAGGCAAGGCTAAGGCACGACAACGCAAGGCTTGGCAATGCACGGAAGGCAAGCAAAGAGTAACGGAAGGTAAGGAAGGCAAGGGAAAGCAAAGAAAGGCAAGTGTAACGGAAGGAACGGCATGGAAAGGGGAAACAAGGCTAAGGCACGACAACGCACGCTAGGCAATGCACGGCAAGGCAAGGAAAGGGTAACGCATGGGAAAGCACGGTCAGGCGAGGCAAGGCTAAGGAAAGCCAACGAAAGGCTAGGCAATGCACGGTAAGCAAGCAAGGAATAACGGAATGCAAGGAAGGAAAGGGAAAGCAAGGGAAGGCAAGGGTAACGGAAGGAACGGCACGGCAAGGGGTAACAAGGCTACGGCAAGACAACACACGGCTAGGAAATGCACGGCAAGGCAAGGAAAGGGTAACGCAAGGCAAGGCACGGTGAGGCTAGGCAAGGTTAATGCACGACAACCCAAGGCTAGGCAATGCACGACAATGCAAGGAAAGCTTAAAGCAAAGGAAGGCACGGTCAGGCGAGATAAGGCTAAGGCACGACAACGCAAGGCTAGGCAAAGCACGGAAGGCAAGCAAAGAGTAACGGAAGGTAAGGAAGGCAAGGGAAAGCAAGGAAAGGCAATGGTAACGGAAGGAACGGCACGGCAAGGGGAAACAAGGCTAAGGCACGACAACGCACGCTAGGAAATGCACGGCAAGGCAAGGAAAGGGTAACGCATGGGAAAGCACGGTCAGGCGAGGATAGGCTAAGGCATGACAACGCAAGGCTAGGCAATGCACGGAAAGCAAGCAAAGAGTAACGGAACGCAAGGAAGGCAAGGGAAAGCAAGGGAAGGCAAGGGTAACGGAAGGAACGGCACGGCAAGGGGAAACAAGGCTAAGGCACGACAACGCACGACTAGGCAATGCACGGCAAGGCAAGGAAAGGGTAACGCAAGGCAAGGCACGGTGAGGCTAGGCAAGACTAATGCACGACAACGCAAGGCTAGGCAATGCACGACAATGCAAGGAAAGCTTAAAGCAAAGGAAGGCACGGTCAGGCGAGATAAGGCTAAGGCACGACAACGCAAGGCTAGGCAATGCAGGGAAGGCAAGCAAAGAGTAACGGAAGGTAAGGAAGGCAAGGAAAAGCAAGGAAAGGCAAGGGTAACGGAAGGAACGGCACGGGAAGCGGAAACAAGGCTAAGGCACGGCAACGCAGGCTGGGCAATGTACGGCAAGGCAAGGAAAGGGTAACGCATGGGAAAGCAAGTTCAGGCGAGGAAAGGCTAAGGCACGACAACGCAAGGCTAGGCAATGCACTGAAGGCAAGCAAAGAGTAACGGAAGGTAAGGAAGGCAAGGGAAAGCAAAGAAAGGCAAGTGTAACGGAAGGAACTGCACGGCAAGGGGAAACAAGGCTAAGGCACGACACCGAACGCTAGGCAATGAACGGCAAGGCAAGGAAAGGGTAACGCATGGGAAAGCACGGTCAGGCGAGGCAAGGCTAGGCAATGCACGGAAGGCAAGCAAAGAGTAACGGAAGGTAAGGAAGGCAAGGGAAAGCAAAGAAAGGCAAGTGTAACGGAAGGAAAGGCACGGCAAGGGAAACAAGGCTAAGGCACGACAACGCACGCTATTCAATGCACGGCAAGGCAAGGAAAGGGTAACGCATGGGAAAGCACGGTCAGGCGAGGCAAGGCTAAGGCATGACAACGCAAGGCTAGGCAATGCACGGAAAGCAAGCAAAGTGTAACGGAACGCAAGGAAGGCAAGGGAAAGCAAAGGAAGGCAAGGGTAACGGAAGGAACGGCACGGCAAGGGGAAACAAGGCTAAGGCACGACAACGCAGGGCTAGGCAATGCACGGCAAGGCAAGCAAAGAGTAACGGAAGGAAAGGAAGGCAAGGCAAAGCCAGGCAAGGCAAGTGTAACAAAAGGCACGCAACGGCAAGGGGAAACAAGTCTAAGGCACGACAACACACGGCTAGGAAATGCATGGCAAGGCAAGGAAAGGGTAACGCAAGGCAAGGCACGGTGAGGCTAGGCAAGGCTAATGCACGACAACGCAAGGCTAGGCAATGCACCACAATGCAAGGAAAGCTTAAAGCAAAGGAAGGCACGGTCAGGCGAGATAAGGCTAAGGCACGACAACGCAAGGCTAGGCAATGCAGGGAAGGCAAGCAAAGAGTAACGGAAGGTAAGGAAGGCAAGGGAAAGCACGGAAAGGCAATGGTAACTGAAGGAACGGCACGGCAAGGGGAAACAAGGCTAAGGCACGACAACGCACGCTAGGCAATGCACGGCAAGGCAAGGAAAGGGTAACGAATGGGAAAGCACGGTCAGGCGAGGCAAGGATAAGGCACGACAATGCAAGGCTAGGCAATGCACGGCAAGGCAAGGAAAGAGTAACGGAAGGAACGGAAGGCAAGGCAAAGCCAGGCAAATCAAGTGTAACAAAAGGCACGCAACGGCAAGGGGAAACAAGGCTAAGGCACGGCAACACACGGCTAGGAAATGCACGGCAAGGCAAGGAAAGGGTAACGCAAGGCAAGGCTCGGTGAGGCTAGGCAAGGCTAATGCACGACAACGCAAGGCTAGGCAATGCACGACAATGCAAGTAAAGCTTAAAGCAAAGGAAGACACGGTCAGAAGAGATAAGGCTAAGGCACGACAAAGCAAGGCTAGGCAATGCAGGGAAAGCAAGCAAAGAGTAACGGAAGGTAAGGAAGGCAAGGGAAAGCAAGGAAAGGCAATGGTAACGGAAGGAACGGCACGGCAAGGGGAAACAAGGCTAAGGCACGACAACGCACGCTAGGCAATGCACGGCAAGGCAAGGAAAGGGTAACGCAAGGCAAGGCACGGTGAGGCTAGGCAAGGCTAATGCACGACAACCCAAGGCTAGGCAATGCACGACAATGCAAGGAAAGCTTAAAGCAAAGGAAGGCACGGTCAGGCGAGATAAGGCTAAGGCACGACAACGCAAGGCTAGGCAAAGCACGGAAGGCAAGCAAAGAGTAACGGAAGGTAAGGAAGGCAAGGGAAAGCAAGGAAAGGCAAGGGTAACGGAAGGAACGGCACGGCAAGGGGAAACAAAGCTAAGGCACGACAACGCACGCTAGGAAATGCACGGCAAGGCAAGGAAAGGGTAACGCATGGGAAAGCACGGTCAGGCGAGGCAAGGCTAAGGCATGACAACGCAAGGCTAGGCAATGCACGGAAAGCAAGCAAAGTGTAACGGAACGCAAGGAAGGCAAGGGAAAGCAAGGGAAGGCAAGGGTAATGGAAGGAACGGCACGGCAAGGGGAAACAAGGCTAAGGCACGGCAACGTAGGCTAGGCAATGCACGGCAAGGCAAGGAAAGGGTAACGCATGGGAAAGCACGTTCAGGCGAGGCAAGGCTAAGGCACGACAACGCAAGGCTAGGCAATGCACGGAAGGCTAGCAAAGAGTAACGGAAGCTAAGGAAGGCAAGGGAAAGCAAAGAAAGGCAAGTGTAACGGAAGTAACTGAACGGGAAGGGGAAACAAGGCTAAGGCACGACAACGCACGGCTAGGCAATGCACAGCAAGGCAAGCAAAGGGTAACGCAAGGCAAGGCACGGTGAGGCTAGACAAGGCTAATGCACGAAAACGCAAGGCTAGCAATGCACGACAATGCAAGGAAAGCTTAAAGCAAAGGAAGGCAAGGTCAGGCGAGATAAGGCAAAGGCACGACAACGCAAGGCTAGGCAATTCAGGGAAGGCAAGCAAAGAGTAACGGAAGAAAAGCAAGGCAAGGAAAAGCAAGGAAAGGCAAGGGTAACGGAAGGAACGGCACGGCAAGGGGGAACAAGTCTCAGGCACGACACCGAACGCTAGGCAATGAACGGCAAGGCAAGGAAAGGGTAACGCATGGGAAAGCACGGTCAGGCGAGGCAAGGCTAAGGCACGACAACGCAAGGCTAGGCAATGCACGGAAGGCAAGCAAAGAGTAACGGAAGGTAAGGAAGGCAAGGGAAAGCAAGGAAAGGCAAGTGTAACGGAAGGAACGGCACGGCAAGAGGAAACAAGGCTAAGGCACGACAACGCACGCTAGGCAATGCACGGCAAGGCAAGGAAAGGGTAACGCATGGGAAAGCACGGTCAGGCGAAGCAAGGCTAAGGCATGACAACGCAAGGCTAGGCAATGCACGGAAAGCAAGCAAAGAGTAACGGAACGCAAGGAAGGCAAGGGAAAGCAAGGGAAGGCAAGGGTAACGGAAGGAACGGCACGGCAAGGGGTAACAAGGCTAAGGCAGGACAACGCAGGGCTAGGCAATGCACGGCAAGGCAAGGAAAGGGTAACGCAGGGGAAGGCACGGTCAGGTGAGGCAAGGATAAGGCACGACAATGCAAGGCTAGGCAATGCACGGCAAGGCAAGGAAAGAGTAACGGAAGGAAAGGAAGGCAAGGCAAAGCCAGGCAAGGCAAGTGTAACGGAAGGAACGGCACGGCAAGGGGAAACAAGGCTAAGGCACGACAACGCAAGGCTAGGCAATGCAGGGTAACGGAAGGAAAGGGTAACGAAAGGCAAGGCACGGTGAGGCTAGGCAAGGCAAATGCCCGACAACGCAAGGCTAGGCAATGCACGGCAATGCAAGTAAAGCTTAAAGCAAAGGAAGGCACGGTCAGAAGAGATAAGGCTAAGGCACGACAACGCAAGGCTAGGCAATGCAGGGAAGGCAAGCAATGAGTAACGGAAGGTAAGGAAGGCAAGGGAAAGCAAGGAAAGGCAATGGTAACGGAAGGAACGGCACGGCAAGGGGAAACAAGTCTAAGGCACGACAACGCACGCTAGGCAATGCACGGCAAGGGAAGGAAAGGGTAACGCATGGGAAAGAACGGTCAGGGGAGGCAAGGCTAAGGCACGACAACGCAAGGCTTGGCAATGCACGGAAGGCAAGCAAAGAGTAACGGAAGATAAGGAAGGCAAGGGAAAGCAAAGAAAGGCAAGTGTAACGGAAGGAACGGCATGGCAAGGGGAAACAAGGCTAAGGCACGACAACGCACGCTAGGCAATGCACGGCAAGGCAAGGAAAGGGTAATGCATGGGAAAGCACGGTCAGGCGAGGCAAGGCTAAGGAAAGCCAACGAAAGGCTAGGCAATGCACGGTAAGCAAGCAAGGAATAACGGAATGCAAGGAAGGAAAGGGAAAGCAAGGGAAGGCAAGGGTAACGGAAGGAACGGCACGGCAAGGGGTAACAAGGCTAAGGCACGACAACACACGGCTAGGAAATGCACGGCAAGGCAAGGAAAGGGTAACGCAAGGCAAGGCACGGTGAGGCTAGGCAAGGTTAATGCACGACAACCCAAGGCTAGGCAATGCACGACAATGCAAGGAAAGCTTAAAGCAAAGGAAGGCACTGTCAGGTGAGATAAGGCTAAGGCACGACAACGCAAGGCTAGGCAAAGCACGGAAGGCAAGCAAAGAGTAACGGAAGATAAGGAAGGCAAGGGAAAGCAAGGAAAGGCAATGGTAACGGAAGGAACGGCACGGCAAGGGGAAACAAGGCTAAGGCACGACAACGCACGCTAGGAAATGCACGGCAAGGCAAGGAAAGGGTAACGCATGGGAAAGCACGGTCAGGCGAGGCAAGGCTAAGGCATGACAACGCAAGGCTAGGCAATGCACGGAAAGCAAGCAAAGAGTAACGGAACGCAAGGAAGGCAAGGGAAAGCAAGGGAAGGCAAGGGTAATGGAAGGAACGGCACGGCAAGGGAAAACAAGGCTAAGGCACGGCAACGTAGGCTAGGCAATGCAGGGCAAGGCAAGGAAAGGGTAACGCATGGGAAAGCACGTTCATGCGAGGCAAGGCTAAGGCACGACAACGCACGCTAGGCAATGCACGGCAAGGCAAGGAAAGGGTAACGCATGGGAAAGCACGGTCAGGCGAGGCAAGGCTAAGGCACGACAACCCAAGGCTAGGCAATGCACGGAAGGCAAGCAAAGAGAAACGGAAGGTAAGGAAGGAAAGGGAAAGCAAAGAAAGGCAAGTGTAACAGAAGGAACGGCACGGAAAGGGGAAACAAGGCTAAGGCACGACAACGCACGCCTAGGCAATGCACGGCAAGGCAAGCAAAGGGTAACGCAAGGAAAGGCACGGTGAGGCTAGGCAAGGCTAATGCACGAAAACGCAAGGCTAGGCGATGCACGACAATGCAAGGAAAGCTTAAAGCAAAGGAAGGCAAGGTCAGGCGAGATAAGGCTAAGGCACGACAACGCAAGGCTAGGAAATTCAGGGAAGGCAAGCAAAGAGTAACGGAAGGTAAGCAAGGCAAGGAAAAGGAAGGAAAGGCCAGGGTAACGGAAGGAACGGCACGGCAAGGGGAAACAAGGCTAAGGGACGACACCGAACGCTAGGCAATGAACGGCAAGGCAAGGAAAGGGTAACGCATTTGAAAGCACGGTCAGGCGAGGCAACGCTAAGGCACGACAACGCAAGGCTAGGCAATGCACGGAAGGCAAGCAAAGAGTAACGGAACGCAAGGAAGGCAAGGGAAAGCAAGGGAAGGCAAGGGTAACGGAAGGAACGGCACGGCAAGGGGTAAGAGGGCTAAGGCACGACAACGCAGAGCTAGGCAATGCACGGCAAGGCAAGGAAAGGGTAACGCAGGGGAAGGCACGGTCAGGTGAGGCGAGGATAAGGCACGACAATGCAAGGCTAGGCAATGCACGGCAAGGCAAGGAAAGAGTAACGGAAGGAAAGGAAGGCAAGGCAAAGCCAGGCAAGGCAAGTGTAACAAAAGGCACGCCACGGCAAGGGGAAACAAGGCTAAGGCACGACAACGCACGGCTAGGAAATGCACGGCAAGGCAAGGAAAGGGTAACGCAAGGCAAGGCAAGGTGAGGCTAGGCAAGGCTAATGAACTACAACGCAAGGCTAGGCAATGCACGACAATGCAAGGAAAGCTTAAAGCAAAGGAAGGCACGGTCAGGCCAGATAAGGCTAAGGCACGACAACGCAAGGCTAGGCAATGCACGGAAGGCAAGCAAAGAGTAACGGAAGGTAAGGAAGACAAGGGAAAGCAAGGAAAGGCAAGTGTAACGGAAGGAACGGCACGGCAAGGGGAAACAAGGCTAAGGCACGACAACGCACGCTAGGCAATGCACGGCAAGGCAAGGAAAGGGTAACGCATGGGAAAGCACGGTGAGGCGAGGCAAGGCTAAGGCATGACAACGCAAGGCTAGGCAATGCACGGAAAGCAAGCAAAGAGTAACGGAACGCAAGGAAGGCAAGGGAAAGCAAGGGAAGGCAAGGGTAACGGAAATAACGGCACGGCAAGGGGTAACAAGGCTAAGGCACGACAACGCAGGGCTAGGCAATGAACGTCAAGGCAAGGAAAGAGTAACGGAATGAACGGAAGGCAAGGCAAAGCCAGGCAAGGCAAGTGTAACAAAATGCACGCAACGCCAAGGGGAAACAAGGCTAAGGCACGAAAACACACGGCTAGGAAATGCACGGCAAGGCAAGGAAAGGGTAACGCAAGGCAAGGCACGGTGAGGCTAGGCAAGGCTAATGCACGACAACGGAAGGCTAGGCAATGCACGACAATGCAAGTAAAGCTTAAAGCAAAGGAAGGCACGGTCAGAAGAGATAAGGCTAAGGCACGACAACGCAAGGCTAGGCAATGCACGGAAGGCAAGCAAAGAGTAACGGAAGGTAAGGAAGGCAAAGGAAAGCAAGGAAAGGCAATGGTAACGGAAGGAACGGCACGGCAAGGGGAAACAAGTCTAAGGCACGACAACGCACGCTAGGCAATGCACGGCAAGGGAAGGAAAGGGTAACGCATGGGAAAGAACGGTCAGGGGAGGCAAGGCTAAGGAATGACAACGCAAGGCTTGGCAATGCACGGAAGGCAAGCAAGGAGTAACGGAATGCAAGGAAGGCAAGGGAAAGCAAGGGAAGGCAAGGGTAACGGAAGGAACGGCACGGCAAAGGGTAACAAGGCTAAGGCACGACAACACACGGCTAGGAAATGCACGGCAAGGCAAGGAAAGGGTAACGCAAGGCAAGGCACGGTGAGGCTAGGCAAGGTTAATGCACGACAACGCAAGGCTACGCAATGCACGACAATGCAAGGAAAGCTTAAAGCAAAGGAAGGCACGGTCAGGCGAGATAAGGCTAAGGCACGACAACGCAAGGCTAGGCAATGCACGGAAGGCAAGCAAAGAGTACCGGAAGGTAAGGAAGGCAAGGGAAAGCAAGGAAAGGCAAGTGTAACGGAAGGAACGGCACGGCAAGGGGAAACAAGGCTAAGGCACGACAACGCAGGGCTAGGCAATGCACGGCAAGGCAAGGAAAGAGTAACGGAAGGAAAGGAAGGCAAGGCAAAGCCAGGCAAGGCAAGTGTAACAAAAGGCACGCAACGGCAAGGGGAAACAAGGCTAAGGCACGACAACGCACGGCTAGGCAATGCACGGCAAGGCAAGGAAAGGGTAACGCAAGGCAAGGCACGGTGAGGCTAGGCAAGGCTAATGCACGACAACGCAAGGCTAGGCAATGCACGACAATGCAAGTAAAGCTTAAAGCAAAGGAAGGCACGGTCAGGCGAGATAAGGCTAAGGCACAACAACGCAAGGCTAGGCAATGCAGGGAAGGCAAGCAAAGAGTAACGGAAGGTAAGGAAGGCAAGGGAAAGCAAGGAAAGGCAATGGTAACGGAAGGAACGGCACGGCAAGGGGAAACAAGGCTAAGGCACGACAACGCACGCTAGGCAATGCACGGCAAGGCAAGGAAAGGGTAACGCATGGGTAAGCACGTTCAGGCGAGGCAAGGCTAAGGAAAGCCAACGCAAGGCTAGGCAATGCACGGAAAGCAAGCAAGGAGTAACGGAATGCAAGGAAGGAAAGTGAAAGCAAGGGAAGGCAAGGGTAACGAAAGGAACGGCACGGCAAGGTGTAACAAGGCTAAGGCACGACAACACACGGCTAGGAAATGCACGGCAAGGCAAGGAAAGGGTAACGCAAGGCAAGGCACGGTGAGGCTAGGCAAGGTTAATGCACGACAACGCAAGGCTAGGCAATGCACGACAATGCAAGGAAAGCTTAAAGCAAAGGAAGGCACGGTCAGGCGAGATAAGGCTAAGGCACGACAACGCAAGGCTTGGCAATGCACGGAAGGCAAGCAAAGAGTAACGGAAGGTAAGGAAGGCAAGGGAAAGCAAGGAAAGGCAAGTGTAACGGAAGGAACGGCACGGCAAGGGGAAACAATGCAAAGGCACGACAACGCACGCTAGGCAATGCACGGCAAGGCAAGGAAAGGGTAACGCATGGGAAAGCACGGTCAGGCGAGGCAAGGCTAAGGCACGACAACCCAAGGCTAGGCAATGCACGGAAGGCAAACAAAGAGAAACGGAAGGTAAGGAAGATAAGGGAAAGCAAAGAAAGGCAAGTGTAACGGAAGGAACGGCACGGCAAGGGGAAACAAGGCTAAGGCACGACAACGCACGGCTAGGCAATGCACGGCAAGGCAAGCAAAGGGTAACGCAAGGAAAGGCACGGTGAGGCTAGGCAAGGCTAATGCACGAAAAAGCAAGGCTAGGCGATGCACGACAATGCAAGGAAAGCTTAAAGCAAAGGAAGGCAAGGTCAGGCGAGATAAGGCTAAGGCACGACAACGCAAGGCTAGGAAATTCAGGGAAGGCAAGCAAAGTGTAACGGAAGGTAAGCAAGGCAAGGAACAGGAAGGAAAGGCCAGGGTAACGGAAGGAACGGCACGGCAAGGGGAAACAAGTCTAAGGCACGACACCGAACGCTAGGCAATGAAGTGCAAGGCAAGGAAAGGGTAACGCATTTGAAAGCACGGTCAGACGAGGCAACGCTAAGGCACGATAACGCAAGGCTAGGCAATGCACGGAAGGCAAGCAAAGAGTAACGGAAGGTAAGGAAGGCAAGGGAAAGGAAGGAAAGGCAAGTGTAACGGAAGGAACGGCACGGCAAGGGGAAACAAGGCTAAGGCACGACAACGCACGGCTAGGCAATGCACGGAAAGGCAAGGAAAGGGTAACGCATGGGAAAGAACGGTCAGGCGATGCAAGGCCAAGGCATGACAACGCAAGTCTAGGCAATGCACGGAAAGCAAGCAAAGAGTAACGGAACGCAAGGAAGGCAAGGGAAAGCAAGGGAAGGCAAGGGTAACGGAAGGAACGGCACGGCAAGGGGTAAGAAGGCTAAGGCACGGCAACGCAGGGCTAGGCAATGCACGGCAAGGCAAGGAAAGGGTAACGGAGGGGAAGGCACGGTCAGGTGAGGCAAGGATAAGGCACGACAATGCAAGGCTAGGCAATGCACGGCAAGGCAAGGAAAGAGTAACGGAAGGAAAGGAAGGCAAGTCAAAGCCAGGAAAGGCAAGTGTAACAAAACGCACGCCACGGCAAGGGGAAACAAGGCTAAGGCACGACAACGCACGGCTAGGCAATGCACGGCAAGGCAAGGAAAGGGTAACGCAAGGCAAGGCACGGTGAGGCTAGGCAAGGATAATGCACGACAACGCAAGGCTAGGTAATGCATGACAATGCAAGGAAAGCTTAAAGCAAAGGAAGGCACGGTCAGGCGAGATAAGGCTAAGGCACGACAACGCAAGGCTAGGCAATGCAGGGAAGGGAAGCCAAGAGCAACGGAAGGTAAGCAAGGCAAGGGAAAGCAAGGGAAGGCAAAGGTAACGGAAGGAACGGCACGGCAAGGGGTAACAAGGGTAAGGCACGACAACGCAGGGCTAGGCAATGCACGGCAAGGCAAGGAAAGAGTAACGGAAGGAAAGGAAGGCAAGGCTAAGCCAGGCAAGGCAAGTGTAACAAAAGGCACGCAACGGCAAGGGGAAACAAGGCTAAGGCACGACAGCACACGGCTAGGAAATGCATGGCAAGGCAAGGAAAGGGTAACGCAAGGCAAGGCACGGTGAGGCTAGGCAAGGCTAATGCACGACAACGCAAGGCTAGGCAATGCACGACAATGCAAGTAAAGCTTAAAGCAAAGGAAGGCACGGTCAGAAGAGATAAGGCTAAGTCACAACAACGCAAGGCTAGGCAATGCAGGGAAGGCAAGCAAAGAGTAACGGAAGGTAAGGAAGGCAAGGGAAAGCAAGGAAAGGCAATGGTAACGGAAGGAACGGAACGGCAAGGGGAAACAAGTCTAAGGCATGACAACGCACGCTAGGCAATCCACGGCAAAGCAAGGAAAGGGTAACGCATGGGAAAGCACGGTCAGGGGAGGCAAGGCTAAGGCACGACAACGCAAGGCTTGGCAATGCACGGAAGGCAAGCAAAGAGTAACGGAAGGTAAGGAAGGCAAGGGAAAGCAAGGAAAGGCAAGTGTAACGGAAGGAACGGCACGGCAAGGGGAAACAAGGCTAAGGCACGACAACGCACGCTAGGCAATGCACGGCAAGGCAAGGAAAGGGTAACGCATGGGAAAGCACGGTCAGGCGAGGCAAGGCTAAGGAAAGCCAACGCAAGGCTAGGCAATGCACGGAAAGCAAGCAAGGAGGAACGGAATGCAAGGAAGGAAAGGGAAAGCAAGGGAAGGCAAGGGTAACGGAAGTAACGGCACGGCAAGGCGTAACAAGGCTAAGGCAGGACAACACACGGCTAGGAAATGCACGGCAAGGCAAGGAAAGGGTAACGCAAGGCAAGGCACGGTGAGGCTAGGCAAGGTTAATGCAGGACAACGCAAGGCTAGGCAATGCACGACAATGCAAGGAAAGCTTAAAGCAAAGGAAGGCAAGGTCAGGCGAGATAAGGCTAAGGCACGACAACGCAAGGCTAGGAAATTCAGGGAAGGCAATCAAAGAGTAACGGAAGGTAAGCAAGGCAAGGAAAAGGAAGGAAAGGCCAGGGTAACGGAAGGAACGGCACGGCAAGGGGAAACAAGTCTAAGGCACGACACCGAACGCTAGGCAATGAACGGCAAGGCAAGGAATGGGTAACGCATTTGAAAGCACGGTGAGGCGAGGCAACGCTAAGGCACGACAACGCAAGGCTAGGCAATGCACGGAAGGCAAGCAAAGAGTAACGGAAAGTAAGGAAGGCAAGGGAAAGCAAGGAAAGGCAAGTGTAACGGAAGGAACGGCACGGCAAGGGGAAACAAGGCTAAGGCACGACAACGCACGCTAGGCAATGCAGGGAAGGCAAGCAAAGAGTAACGGAAGGTAAGGAAGGCAAAGGAAAGCAAGGAAAGACAATGGTAACGGAAGGAACGGCACGGCAAGGGGAAACAAGTCTAAGGCACGACAACGCACGCTAGGCAATGCACGGCAAGGGAAGGAAAGGGTAACGCATGGGAAAGAACGGTCAGGGGAGGCAAGGCTAAGGCACGACAACGCAAGGCTTGGCAATGCACGGAAGGCAAGCAAAGAGTAACGGAAGGTAAGGAAGGCAAGGGAAAGCAAAGAAAGGCAAGTGTACCGGAAGGAAGGGCATGGCAAGGGGAAACAAGGCTAAGGCAGGACAACGCACGCTAGGCAATGCACGGCAAGGCAAGGAAAGGGTAACGCATGGGAAAGCACGGTCAGGCGAGGCAAGGCTAAGGAAAGCCAACGCAAGGCTAGGCAATGCACGGTAAGCAAGCAAGGAGTAACGGAATGCAAGGAAGGAAAGGGAAAGCAAGGGAAGGCAAGGGTAACGGAAGGAACGGCACGGCAAGGGGTAACAAGGCTAAGGCACGACAACACACGGCTAGGAAATGCACGGCAAGGCAAGGAAAGGGTAACGCAAGGCAAGGCACGGTGAGGCTAGGCAAGGCTAATGCACGACAACGCAAGGCTAGGCAATGCACGACAATGCAAGGAAAGCTTAAAGCAAAGGAAGGCACGGTCAGGCGAGATAAGGCTAAGGCACGACAAGGCAAGGCTAGGAAATTCAGGGAAGGCAAGCAAAGACTAACGGAAGGTAAGCAAGGCAAGGAAAAGGAAGGAAAGGCCAGGGTAACGGAAGGAACGGCAGGGCAAGGGGAAACAAGTCTAAGGCACGACACCGAACGCTAGGCAATGAACGGCAAGGCAAGGAAAGGGTAACGCATTAGAAAGCACGGTCAGGCGAGGCAACGCTAAGGCACGACAACGCAAGGCTAGGCAATGCACGGTAAGCAAGCAAGGAATAACGGAATGCAAGGAAGGAAAGGGAAAGCAAGGGAAGGCAAGGGTAACGGAAGGAACGGCACGGCAAGGGGTAACAAGGCTAAGGCACGGCAACGCAGGGCTAGGCAATGCACGGCAAGGCAAGGAAAGAGTAACGGAAGGAAAGGAAGGCAAGTCAAAGCCAGGAAAGGCAAGTGTAACAAAAGGCACGCCACGGCAAGGGGAAACAAGGCTAAGGCACGGCAACGCACGGCTAGGCAACGCACGGCAAGGCAAGGAAAGGGTAACGCAAGGCAAGGCACGGTGAGGCTAGGCAATGCTAATGCACGACAACGCAAGGCTAGGCAATGCAGGGAAGGGAAGCAAAGAGTAACGGAAGGTAAGCAAGGCAAGGAAAAGCAAGGAAAGGCAAGGGAAACGGAAGGAACTGCACGGCAAGGGGAAACAAGGCTAAGGCACGGCAACGCAGGGTGGGCAATGCACGGCAAGGCAAGGAAAGGGTAACGCATGGGAAAGCACGTTCAGGCGGGGCAAGGCTAAGGCACGACAACGCAAGGCTCGGCAATGCACGGAAGGCAAGCAAAGAGTAACGGAAGGTAAGGAAGGCAAGGGAAAGCAAAGAAAGGCAAGTGTAACGGAAGGAACTGAACGGCAAGGGGAAACAAGGCTAAGGCACGACAACGCACGGCTAGGCAATGCACGGCAAGGCAAGCAAAGGGTAACGCAAGGCAAGGTACGGTGAGGCTAGACAAGGCTAATGCACGAAAACGCAAGGCTAGGCAATGCACGACAATGCAAGGAAAGCTTAAAGCAAAGGAAGGCAAGGTCAGGCGAGATAAGGCAAAGGCACGACAACGCAAGGCTAGGCAATTCAGGGAAGGCAAGCAAAGAGTAACGGAAGGTAAGCAAGGCAAGGAAAAGCAAGGAAAGGCAAGGGTAACGGAAGGAACGGCGCGGCAAGGGGGAAAAGTCTCAGGCACGACACCGAACGCTAGGCAATGAACGGCAAGGCAAGGAAAGGGTAACGCATGGGAAAGCACGGTCAGGCGAAGCAAGGCTAAGGCATGACAACGCAAGGCTAGGCAATGCACGGAAAGCAAACAAAGAGTAACGGAACGCAAGGAAGGCAAGGGAAAGCAAGGGAAGGCAAGGGTAACGGAAGGACCCGCACGGCAAGGGGTAAGAGGGCTAAGGCACGACAACGCAGGGCTAGGCAATGCACGGCAAGGCAAGGAAAGGGTAACGCAGGGGAACGCACGGTCAGGCGAGGCGTGGATAAGGCACGACAATGCAAGGCTAGGCAATGAACGGGAAGGCAAGGAAAGAGTAACGGAAGGAAAGGAAGGCAAGGCAAAGCCAGGCAAGGCAAGTGTAACAAAAGGCACGCAACGGCAAGGGGAATCAAGGCTAAGGCACGACAACGCACGGCTAGGCAATGCACGGCAAGGCAAGGAAAGGGTAACGCAAGGCAAGGCACGGTGAGGCTAGGCAAGGCTAATGCACGACAACGCAAGGCTAGGCAATGCACGACAATGCAAGGAATGCTTAAAGCAAAGGAAGGCACGGTTCACGAGATAAGGCTAAGGCACGACAACGCAAGGCTAGGCAATGCACGGAAGGCAAGCAAAGAGTAACGGAAGGTAAGGAAGACAAGGGAAAGCAAGGAAAGGCAAGTGTAACGGAAGGAACGGCACGGCAAGGGGAAACAAGGCTAAGGCACGACAACGCACGCTAGGCAATGCACGGCAAGGCAAGGAAAGGGTAACGCATGGGAAAGCACGGTCAGGCGAGGCAAGCCTAAGGCATGACAACGCAAGGCTAGGCAATGCACGGAAAGCAAGCAAAGAGTAACGGAACGCAAGGAAGGCAAGGGAAAGCAAGGGAAGGCAAGGGTAACGGAAGGAACGGCACGGCAAGGGGTAACAAGGCTAAGGCACGACAACGCAGGGCTAGGCAATGCACGTCAAGGCAAGGAAAGAGTAACGGAAGGAACGGAAGGCAAGGCAAAGCCAGGCAAGGCAAGTGTAACAAAAGGCACGCAACGGCAAGGGGAAACAAGGCTAAGGCACGAAAACACACGGCTAGGAAATGCACGGCAAGGCAAGGAAAGGGTAACGCAAGGCAAGGCACGGTGAGGCTAGGCAAGGCTAATGCACGACAACGAAAGGCTAGGCAATGCACGACAATGCAAGTAAAGCTTAAAGCAAAGGAAGGCACGGTCAGAAGAGATAAGGCTAAGGCACGACAACGCAAGGCTAGGCAATGCACGGAAGGCAAGCAAAGAGTAACGGAAGGTAAGGAAGGCAAAGGAAAGCAAGGAAAGGCAATGGTAACGGAAGGAACGGCACGGCAAGGGGAAACAAGTCTAAGGCACGACAACGCACGCTAGGCAATGCACGGCAAGGGAAGGAAAGGGTAACGCATGGGAAAGAACGGTC
Source organism: Macrotis lagotis (assembly GCF_037893015.1). Taxonomy (NCBI): domain Eukaryota; kingdom Metazoa; phylum Chordata; class Mammalia; order Peramelemorphia; family Peramelidae; genus Macrotis; species Macrotis lagotis. Next base: position 255,207 of record NW_027422119.1, read on the forward strand.
CGGGGAGGCAAGGCTAAGGCACGACAACGCAAGGCTTGGCAATGCACGGAAGGCAAGCAAGGAGTAACGGAATGCAAGGAAGGAAAGGGAAAGCAAGGGAAGGCAAGGGTAACGGAAGGAACGGCACGGCAAGGGGTAACAAGGCTAAGGCACGACAACACACGGCTAGGAAATGCACGGCAAGGCAAGGAAAGGGTAACGCAAGGCAAGGTACGGTGAGGCTAGGCAAGGTTAATGCACGACAACGCAAGGCTAGGCAATGCACGACAATGCAAGTAAAGCTTAAAGCAAAGGAAGGCACGGTCAGTAGAGATAAGGCTAAGGCACGACAACGCAAGGCTAGGCAATGCACGGAAGGCAAGCAAAGAGTAACGGAAGGTAAGGAAGGCAAGGGAAAGCAAGGGAAGGCAAGGGTAACGGAAGGAACGGCACGGCAAGGGGAAACAAGTCTAAGGCACGACAACGCACGCTAGGCAATGCACGGCAAGGCAAGGAAAGGGTAACGCATGGGAAAGCACGGTCAGGGGAGGCAACGCTAAGGCACGACAACGCAAGGCTTGGCAATGCACGGAAGGCAAGCAAAGAGTAACGGATGGTAAGGAAGGCAAGGGAAAGCAAAGAAAGGCAAGTGTAACGGAAGGAACGGCACGGCAAGGGGAAACAAGGCTAAGGCACGCCAACGCACGCTAGGCAATGCACGGCAAGGCAAGGAAAGGGTAACGCATGGGAAAGCACGGTCAGGCGAGGCAAGGCTAAGGAAAGCCAACGCAAGGCTAGGCAATGCACGGAAAGCAAGCAAGGAGTAACGGAATGCAAGGAAGGAAAGGGAAAGCAAGGGAAGGCAAGGGTAACGAAAGGAACGGCACGGCAAGGGGTAACAAGGCTAAGGCACGACAACACACGGCTAGGAAATGCACGGCAAGGCAAGGAAAGGGTAAAGGAACGGAAGGCAAGGCAAAGCCAGGCAAGGCAAGTGTAACAAAAGGCACGCAACGGCAAGGGGAAACAAGGCTAAGGCACGACAACACACGGCTAGGCAATGCACGGCAAGGCAAGGAAAGGGTAACGCAAGGCAAGGCACGGTGAGGCTAGGCAAGGCTAATGCACGACAACGCAAGGCTAGGCAATGCACGACAATGCAAGTAAAGCTTAAAGCAAAGGAAGGCACGGTCAGAAGAGATAAGGCTAAGGCACGACAACGCAAGGCTAGGCAATGCAGGGAAGGCAAGCAAAGAGTAACGGAAGGTAAGGAAGGCAAGGGAAAGCAAGGAAAGGCAATGGTAACGGAAGGAACGGCACGACAAGGGGAAACAAGTCTCAGGCACGACACCGAACGCTAGGCAATGAACGGCAAGGCAAGGAAAGGGTAACGCATGGGAAAGCACGGTTAGGCGAAGCAAGGCTAAGGCACGACAACGCAAGGCTAGGCAATGCACGGAAGGCAAGCAAGGAGTAACGGAATGCAAGGAAGGAAAGGGAAAGCAAGGGAAGGCAAGGGTAACGGAAGGAACGGCACGGCAAGGGGTAACAAGGCTCAGGCACGACACCGAACGCTAGGCAATGAACGGCAAGGCAAGGAAAGGGTAACGCATGGGAAAGCACGGTCAGGCGAAGCAAGGCTAAGGCATGACAACGCAAGGCTAGGCAATGCACGGAAAGCAAGCAAAGAGTAACGGAACGCAAGGAAGGCAAGGGAAAGCAAGGGAAGGCAAGGGTAACGGAAGGAACGGCACGGCAAGGGGTAAGAAGGCTAAGGCACGGCAACGCAGGGCTAGGCAATGCACGGCAAGGCAAGGAAAGGGTAACGCAGGGGAAGGCACGGTCAGGTGAGGCAAGGATAAGGCACGACAATGCAAGGCTAGGCAATGCACGGCAAGGCAAGGAAAGAGTAACGGAAGGAAAGGAAGGCAAGTCAAAGCCAGGAAAGGCAAGTGTAACAAAAGGCACGCCACGGCAAGGGGAAACAAGGCTAAGGCACGACAACGCAAGGCTAGGCAATGCACGGCAAGGCAAGGAAAGGGTAACGCAAGGCACGGCACGGTGAGGCTAGGCAAGGATAATGCACGACAACGCAAGGCTAGGCAATGCACGACAACGCAAGGAAAGCTTAAAGCAAAGGAAGGCACGGTCAGGCGAGATAAGGCTAAGGCACGACAACGCAAGGCTAGGCAATGCAGGGAACGGAAGCAAAGATTAACGGAAGGTAAACAAGGCAAGGAAAAGCAAGGAAAGGCAAGGGTAACGGAAGGAACTGCACGGCAAGGGGAAACAAGGCTAAGGCACGGCAACGCAGGCTGGGCAATGCACGGCAAGGCAAGGAAAGGGTAACGCATGGGAAAGCACGTTCAGGCGAGGCAAGGCTAAGGCACGACAACGCAAGGCTAGGCAATGCACGGAAGGCAAGTAAAGAGTAACGGAAGGTAAGGAAGGCAAGGGAAAGCAAAGAAAGGCAAGTGTAACGGAAGGAACGGCACGGCAAGGGGAAACAAGGCTAAGGCACGACAACGCACGCTAGGCAATGCACGGCAAGGCAAGGAAAGGGTAACGCATGGGAAAGCACGGTCAGGCGAGGCAAGGATAAGGCACGACAATGCAAGGCTAGGCAATGCACGGCAAGGCAAGGAAAGAGTAACGGAAGGAAAGGAAGGCAAGGCAAAGCCAGGCAAGGCAAGTGTAACAAAAGGCACGCCACGGCAAGGGGAATCAAGGCTAAGGCACGACAACGCACGGCTAGGCAATGCACGGCAAGGGAAGGAAAGGGTAACGCAAGGCAAGGCACGTTGAGGCTAGGCAAGGCTAATGCACGACAACGCAAGGCTAGGCAATGCACGACAATGCAAGGAAAGCTTAAAGCAAAGGAAGGCACCGTCAGGCGAGATAAGGCTAAGGCACGACAAAGCAAGGCTAGGAAATGCACGGAAGGCAAGCAAAGAGTACCGGAAGGTAAGGAAGGCAAGGGAAAGCAAGGAAAGGCAAGTGTAACGGAAGGAACGGCACGGCAAGGGGAAACAAGGCTAAGGCACGACAACGCACGCTTGGCAATGCACGGCAAGGCAAGGAAAGGGTAACGCATGGGAAAACACGGTCAGGCGAGGCAAGCCTAAGGCATGAAAACGCAAGGCTAGGCAATGCACGGAAAGCAAGCAAAGAGTAACGGAACGCAAGGAAGGCAAGGGAAAGCAAGGGTAGGCAAGGGTAACGGAAGGAACGGCACGGCAAGGGGTAACAAGGCTAAGGCACGACAACGCAGGGCTAGGCAATGCACGGCAAGGCAAGGAAAGAGTAACGGAAGGAACGGAAGGCAAGGCAAAGCCAGGCAAATCAAGTGTAACAAAAGGCACGCAACGGCAAGGGGAAACAAGGCTAAGGCACGGCAACACACGGCTAGGAAATGCACGGCAAGGCAAGGAAAGGGTAACGCAAGGCAAGGCTCGGTGAGGCTAGGCAAGGCTAATGCACGACAACGCAAGGCTAGGCAATGCACGACAATGCAAGTAAAGCTTAAAGCAAAGGAAGACACGGTCAGAAGAGATAAGGCTAAGGCACGACAACGCAAGGCTAGGCAATGCAGGGAAAGCAAGCAAAGAGTAACGGAAGGTAAGGAAGGCAAAGGAAAGCAAGGAAAGACAATGGTAACGGAAGGACCGGCACGGCAAGGGGAAACAAGTCTAAGGCACGACAACGCACGCTAGGCAATGCACGGCTAGGGAAGGAAAGGGTAACGCAAGGCAAGGCACGGTGAGGCTAGGCAAGGTTAATGCACGACAACCCAAGGCTAGGCAATGCACGACAATGCAAGGAAAGCTTAAAGCAAAGGAAGGCACGGTCAGGCGAGATAAGGCTAAGGCACGACAACGCAAGGCTAGGCAAAGCACGGAAGGCAAGCAAAGAGTAACGGAAGGTAAGGAAGGCAAGGGAAAGCAAGGAAAGGCAATGGTAACGGAAGGAACGGCACGGCAAGGGGAAACAAGGCTAAGGCACGACAACGCACGCTAGGAAATGCACGGCAAGGCAAGGAAAGGGTAACGCATGGGAAAGCACGGTCAGGCGAGGCAAGGCTAAGGCATGACAACGCAAGGCTAGGCAATGCACGGAAAGCAAGCAAAGTGTAACGGAACGCAAGGAAGGCAAGGGAAAGCAAGGGAAGGCAAGGGTAATGGAAGGAACGGCACGGCAAGGGGAAACAAGGCTAAGGCACGGCAACGTAGGCTAGGCAATGCACGGCAAGGCAAGGAAAGGGTAACGCATGGGAAAGCACGTTCAGGCGAGGCAAGGCTAAGGCACGACAACGCAAGGCTAGGCAATGCACGGAAGGCTAGCAAAGAGTAACGGAAGCTAAGGAAGGCAAGGGAAAGCAAAGAAAGGCAAGTGTAACGGAAGTAACTGAACGGGAAGGGGAAACAAGGCTAAGGCACGACAACGCACGGCTAGGCAATGCACGGCAAGGCAAGCAAAGGGTAACGCAAGGCAAGGCACGGTGAGGCTAGACAAGGCTAATGCACGAAAACGCAAGGCTAGCAATGCACGACAATGCAAGGAAAGCTTAAAGCAAAGGAAGGCAAGGTCAGGCGAGATAAGGCTAAGGCACGACAAGGCAAGGCTAGGAAATTCAGGGAAGGCAAGCAAAGACTAACGGAAGGTAAGCAAGGCAAGGAAAAGGAAGGAAAGGCCAGGGTAACGGAAGGAACGCCAGGGCAAGGGGAAACAAGTCTAAGGCACGACACCGAACGCTAGGCAATGAACGGCAAGGCAAGGAAAGGGTAACGCATTTGAAAGCACGGTCAGGCGAGGCAACGCTAAGGCACGACAACGCAAGGCTAAGCAATGCACGGAAGGCAAGCAAAGAGTAACGGAAGGTAAGGAAGGCAAGGGAAAGGAAGGAAAGGCAAGTGTAACGGAAGGAACGGCACGGCAAGGGGAAACAAGGCTAAGGCATGACAACGCACGGCTAGGCAATGCACGGCAAGGCAAGGAAAGGGTAACGCATGGGAAAGCACGGTGAGGCGATGCAAGGCTAAGGCATGACAACGCAAGGCTAGGCAGTGCACGGAAAGCAAGCAAAGAGTAACGGAACGCAAGGAAGGCAAGGGAAAGCAAGGGAAGGCAAGGGTAACGGAAGGAACGGCACGGCAAGGGGTAAGAGGGCTAAGGCACGACAACGCAGGGCTAGGCAATGCACGGCAAGGCAAGGAAAGGGTAACGCAGGGGAAGGCACGGCCAGGTGAGACGAGGATAAGGCACGACAATGCAAGGCTAGGCAATGCACGGCAAGGCAAGGAAAGAGTAACGGAAGGAAAGGAAGGCAAGGCAAAGCCAGGCAAGGCAAGTGTAACAAAAGGCACGCCACGGCAAGGGGAATCAAGGCTAAGGCACGACAACGCACGGCTAGGCAATGCACGGCAAGGCAAGGAAAGGGTAACGCAAGGCAAGGCACGGTGAGGCTAGGCAAGGCTAATGCACGACAACGCAAGGCTAGGCAATGCACGACAATGCAAGGAAAGCTTAAAGCAAAGGAAGGCACGGTCAGGCGAGATAAGGCTAAGGCACGACAACGCAAGGCTAGGCAATGCACGGAAGGCAAGCAAAGAGTAACGGAAGGTAAGGAAGACAAGGGAAAGCAAGGAAAGTCAAGTGTAACGGAAGGAACGGCACGGCAAGGGGAAACAAGGCTAAGGCACGACAACGCACGCTAGGCAATGCACGGCAAGGCAAGGAAAGGGTAACGCATGGGAAAGCACGGTCAGGCGAGGCAAGCCTAAGGCATGACAACGCAAGGCTAGGCAATGCACGGAAAGCAAGCAAAGAGTAACGGAACGCAAGGAAGGCAAGGGAAAGCAAGGGTAGGCAAGGGTAACGGAAGGAACGGCACGGCAAGGGGTAACAAGGCTAAGGCACGACAACGCAGGGCTAGGCAATGCACGGCAAGGCAAGGAAAGAGTAACGGAAGGAACGGAAGGCAAGGCAAAGCCAGGCAAATCAAGTGTAACAAAAGGCACGCAACGGCAAGGGGAAACAAGGCTAAGGCACGGCAACACACGGCTAGGAAATGCACGGCAAGGCAAGGAAAGGGTAACGCAAGGCAAGGCTCGGTGAGGCAAGGCAAGGCTAATGCACGACAACGCAAGGCTAGGCAATGCACGACAATGCAAGTAAAGCTTAAAGCGAAGGAAGGCACGGTCAGAAGAGATAAAGCTAAGGCACGACAACGCAAGGCTAGGCAATGCAGGGAAAGCAAGCAAAGAGAAACGGAAGGTAAGGAAGGCAAAGGAAAGCAAGGAAAGACAATGGTAACGGAAGGACCGGCACGGCAAGGGGAAACAAGTCTAAGGCACGACAACGCACGCTAGGCAATGCACGGCAAGGGAAGGAAAGGGTAACGCAAGGCAAGGCACGGTGAGGCTAGGCAAGGTTAATGCACGATAACCCAAGGCTAGGCAATGCACGACAATGCAAGGAAAGCTTAAAGCAAAGGAAGGCACGGTCAGGCGAGATAAGGCTAAGGCACGACAACGCAAGGCTAGGCAAAGCACGGAAGGCAAGCAAAGAGTAACGGAAGGTAAGGAAGGCAAGGGAAAGCAAGGAAAGGCAATGGTAACGGAAGGAACGGCACGGCAAGGGGAAACAAGGCTAAGGCACGACAACGCACGCTAGGAAATGCACGGCAAGGCAAGGAAAGGGTAACGCATGGGAAAGCACGGTCAGGCGAGGCAAGGCTAAGGCATGACAACGCAAGGCTAGGCAATGCACGGAAAGCAAGCAAAGAGTAACGGAACGCAAGGAAGGCAAGGGAAAGCAAGGGAAGGCAAGGGTAATGGAAGGAACGGCACGGCAAGGGGAAACAAGGCTAAGGCACGGCAACGTAGGCTAGGCAATGCACGGCAAGGCAAGGAAAGGGTAACGCATGGGAAAGCACGTTCAGGCGAGGCAAGGCTAAGGCACGACAACGCAAGGGTAGGACATGCACGGAAGGCTAGCAAAGAGTAACGGAAGCTAAGGAAGGCAAGGGAAAGCAAAGAAAGGCAAGTGTAACGGAAGGAACGGCACGGCAAGGGGAAACAAGGCTAAGGCACGACAACGCACGGCTATGCATGGCACGGCAAGGCAAGCAAAAGTTAACGCAAGGCAAGGCACGGTGAGGCTAGGCAAGGCTAATGCACGAAAACGCAAGGCTAGGCGATGCACGACAATGCAAGGAAACTTAAAGCAAAGGAAGGTAAGGGCAGGCGAGATAAGGCTAAGGCACGACAAGGCTAGGCTAGGAAATTCAGGGAAGGCAAGCAAAGACTAACGGAAGGTAAGCAAGGCAAGGAAAAGGAAGGAAAGGCCAGGGTAACGGAAGGAACGGCAGGGCAAGGGGAAACAAGTCTAAGGCAGGACCCCGAACGCTAGGCAATGAACGGCAAGGCAAGGAAAGGGTAACGCATTTGAAAGCACGGTCAGGCGAGGCAACGCTAAGGCACGACAACGCAAGGCTAAGCAATGCACGGAAGGCAAGCAAAGAGTAACGGAAGGTAAGGAAGGCAAGGGAAAGGAAGGAAAGGCAAGTGTAACGGAAGGAACGGCACGGCAAGGGGAAACAAGGCTAAGGCACGACAACGCACGGCTAGGCAATGCACGGCAAGGCAAGGAAAGGGTAACGCATGGGAAAGCACGGTGAGGCGATGCAAGGCCAAGGCATGACAACGCAAGGCTAGGCAATGCACGGAAAGCAAGCAAAGAGTAACGGAACGCAAGGAAGGCAAGGGAAAGCAAGGGAAGGCAAGGGTAACGGAAGGAACGGCACGGCAAGGGGTAACAAGGCTAAGGCACGGCAACGCAGGGCTAGGCAATGCACGGCAAGGCAAGGAAAGGGTAACGCATGGGAAACCACGGTCAGGATATGCAAGGCTAAGGCATGACAACGCAAGGCTAGGCAATGCACGGAAAGCAAGCAAAGAGTAAGGGAACGCAAGGAAGGCAAGGGAAAGCAAGGGAAGGCAAGGGTAACGGAAGGAACGGCACGGCAAGGGGTAACAAGGCTAAGGCACGGCAACGCAGGGCTAGGCAATGTACGGCAAGGCAAGGAAAGAGTAACGGAAGGAAAGGAAGGCAAGTCAAAGCCAGGAAAGGCAAGTGTAACAAAAGGCACGCAACGGCAAGGGGAAACAAGGCTAAGGCACGACAACGCACGGCTAGGCAATGCACGGCAAGGCAAGGAAAGGGTAACGCATGGGAAAGCACGGTGAGGCGATGCAAGGCTAAGGCATGACAACGCAAGGCTAGGCAATGCACGGCAAGGCAAGGAAAGGGTGACGCATGGGAAAGCACGGTGAGGCGATGCAAGGCTAAGGCATGACAACGCAAGGCTAGGCAATGCACGGAAAGCAAGCAAAGAGTAACGGAACGCAAGGAAGGCAAGGGAAAGCAAGGGAAGGCAAGTGTAACGGAAGGAACGGCACGGCAAGGGGAAACAAGGCTAAGGCACGACAACGCACGACTAGGCAATGCACGGCAAGGCAAGGAAAGGGTAACGCAAGGCAAGGCACGGTGAGGCTAGGCAAGGCTAATGCACGACAACGCAAGGCTAGGCAATGCACGACAATGCAAGGAAAGCTTAAAGCAAAGGAAGGCACGGTCAGGCGAGATAAGGCTAAGGCACGACAACGCAAGGCTAGGCAATGCAGGGAAGGCAAGCAAAGAGTAACGGAAGGTAAGGAAGGCAAGGAAAAGCAAGGAAAGGCAAGGGTAACGGAAGGAACGGCACGGCAAGCGGAAACAAGGCTAAGGCACGACAACACACGGCTAGGAAATGCACGGCAAGGCAAGGAAAGGGTAACGCATGGGAAAGCACGGTCAGGCGAGGCAAGGCTAATGCACGACAACCCAAGGCTAGGCAATGCACGGAAGGCAAGCAAAGAGAAACGGAAGGTAAGGAAGGAAAGGGAAAGCAAGGGAAGGCAAGGGTAACGGAAGAAACGGCACGGCAAGGGGTAACAAGGCTAAGGCACGACAACGCAGGGCTAGGCAATGCACGTCAAGGCAAGGAAAGAGTAAAGGAAGGAACGGAAGGCAAGGCAAAGCCAGGCAAGGCAAGTGTAACAAAAGGCACGCAACGGCAAGGGGAAACAAGGCTAAGGCACGACAACACACGGCTAGGAAATGCACGGCAAGGCAAGGAAAGGGTAACGCAAGGCAAGGCACGGTGAGGCTACGAAAGGCTAATGCACGACAACGCAAGGCTAGGCAATGCACGACAATGCAAGTAAAGCTTAAAGCAAAGGAAGGCACGGTCAGAAGAGATAAGGCTAAGGCACGACAACGCAAGGCTAGGCAATGCAGGGAAGGCAAGCAAAGAGTAACGGAAGGTAAGGAAGGCAAAGGAAAGCAAGGAAAGGCAATGGTAACGGAAGGAACGGCACGACAAGGGGAAACAAGTCTCAGGCACGACACCGAACGCTAGGCAATGAACGGCAAGGCAAGGAAAGGGTAACGCATGGGAAAGCACGGTCAGGCGAAGCAAGGCTAAGGCACGAGAACGCAAGGCTTGGCAATGAACGGAAGGCAAGCAAGGAGTAACGGAATGCAAGGAAGGAAAGGGAAAGCAAGGGAAGGCAAGGGTAACGGAAGGAACGGCACGGCAAGGGGTAACAAGGCTCAGGCACGACACCGAACGCTAGGCAATGAACGGCAAGGCAAGGAAAGGGTAACGCATGGGAAAGCACGGTCAGGCGAAGCAAGGCTAAGGCATGACAACGCAAGGCTAGGCAATGCACGGAAAGCAAGCAAAGAGTAACGGAACGCAAGGAAGGCAAGGGAAAGCAAGGGAAGGCAAGGGTAACGGAAGGAACGGCACGGCAAGGGGTAAGAAGGCTAAGGCACGGCAACGCAGGGCTAGGCAATGCACGGCAAGGCAAGGAAAGGGTAACGCAGGGAAAGGCACGGTCAGGTGAGGCAAGGATAAGGCACGACAATGCAAGGCTAGGCAATGCACGGCAAGGCAAGGAAAGAGTAACGGAAGGAAAGGAAGGCAAGTCAAAGCCAGGAAAGGCAAGTGTAACAAAAGGCACGCCACGGCAAGGGGAAACAAGGCTAAGGCACGACAACGCAAGGCTAGGCAATGCACGGCAAGGCAAGGAAAGGGTAACGCAAGGCACGGCACGGTGAGGCTAGGCAAGGATAATGCACGACAACGCAAGGCTAGGCAATGCACGACAACGCAAGGAAAGCTTAAAGCAAAGGAAGGCACGGTCAGGCGAGATAAGGCTAAGGCACGACAACGCAAGGCTAGGCAATGCAGGGAACGGAAGCAAAGATTAACGGAAGGTAAACAAGGCAAGGAAAAGCAAGGAAAGGCAAGGGTAACGGAAGGAACTGCACGGCAAGGGGAAACAAGGCTAAGGCACGGCAACGCAGGCTGGGCAATGCACGGCAAGGCAAGGAAAGGGTAACGCATGGGAAAGCACGTTCAGGCGAGGCAAGGCTAAGGCACGACAACGCAAGGCTAGGCAATGCACGGAAGGCAAGTAAAGAGTAACGGAAGGTAAGGAAGGCAAGGGAAAGCAAAGAAAGGCAAGTGTAACGGAAGGAACGGCACGGCAAGGGGAAACAAGGCTAAGGCACGACAACGCACGCTAGGCAATGCACGGCAAGGCAAGGAAAGGGTAACGCATGGGAAAGCACGGTCAGGCGAGGCAAGGATAAGGCACGACAATGCAAGGCTAGGCAATGCACGGCAAGGCAAGGAAAGAGTAACGGAAGGAAAGGAAGGCAAGGCAAAGCCAGGCAAGGCAAGTGTAACAAAAGGCACGCCACGGCAAGGGGAATCAAGGCTAAGGCACGACAACGCACGGCTAGGCAATGCACGGCAAGGGAAGGAAAGGGTAACGCAAGGCAAGGCACGTTGAGGCTAGGCAAGGCTAATGCACGACAACGCAAGGCTAGGCAATGCACGACAATGCAAGGAAAGCTTAAAGCAAAGGAAGGCACCGTCAGGCGAGATAAGGCTAAGGCACGACAAAGCAAGGCTAGGAAATGCACGGAAGGCAAGCAAAGAGTACCGGAAGGTAAGGAAGGCAAGGGAAAGCAAGGAAAGGCAAGTGTAACGGAAGGAACGGCACGGCAAGGGGAAACAAGGCTAAGGCACGACAACGCACGCTTGGCAATGCACGGCAAGGCAAGGAAAGGGTAACGCATGGGAAAACACGGTCAGGCGAGGCAAGCCTAAGGCATGAAAACGCAAGGCTAGGCAATGCACGGAAAGCAAGCAAAGAGTAACGGAACGCAAGGAAGGCAAGGGAAAGCAAGGGTAGGCAAGGGTAACGGAAGGAACGGCACGGCAAGGGGTAACAAGGCTAAGGCACGACAACGCAGGGCTAGGCAATGCACGGCAAGGCAAGGAAAGAGTAACGGAAGGAACGGAAGGCAAGGCAAAGCCAGGCAAATCAAGTGTAACAAAAGGCACGCAACGGCAAGGGGAAACAAGGCTAAGGCACGGCAACACACGGCTAGGAAATGCACGGCAAGGCAAGGAAAGGGTAACGCAAGGCAAGGCTCGGTGAGGCTAGGCAAGGCTAATGCACGACAACGCAAGGCTAGGCAATGCACGACAATGCAAGTAAAGCTTAAAGCAAAGGAAGACACGGTCAGAAGAGATAAGGCTAAGGCACGACAACGCAAGGCTAGGCAATGCAGGGAAAGCAAGCAAAGAGTAACGGAAGGTAAGGAAGGCAAAGGAAAGCAAGGAAAGAATATGGTAACGGAAGGACCGGCACGGCAAGGGGAAACAAGTCTAAGGCACGACAACGCACGCTAGGCAATGCACGGCTAGGGAAGGAAAGGGTAACGCAAGGCAAGGCACGGTGAGGCTAGGCAAGGTTAATGCACGACAACCCAAGGCTAGGCAATGCACGACAATGCAAGGAAAGCTTAAAGCAAAGGAAGGCACGGTCAGGCGAGATAAGGCTAAGGCACGACAACGCAAGGCTAGGCAAAGCACGGAAGGCAAGCAAAGAGTAACGGAAGGTAAGGAAGGCAAGGGAAAGCAAGGAAAGGCAATGGTAACGGAAGGAACGGCACGGCAAGGGGAAACAAGGCTAAGGCACGACAACGCACGCTAGGAAATGCACGGCAAGGCAAGGAAAGGGTAACGCATGGGAAAGCACGGTCAGGCGAGGCAAGGCTAAGGCATGACAACGCAAGGCTAGGCAATGCACGGAAAGCAAGCAAAGTGTAACGGAACGCAAGGAAGGCAAGGGAAAGCAAGGGAAGGCAAGGGTAATGGAAGGAACGGCACGGCAAGGGGAAACAAGGCTAAGGCACGGCAACGTAGGCTAGGCAATGCACGGCAAGGCAAGGAAAGGGTAACGCATGGGAAAGCACGTTCAGGCGAGGCAAGGCTAAGGCACGACAACGCAAGGCTAGGCAATGCACGGAAGGCTAGCAAAGAGTAACGGAAGCTAAGGAAGGCAAGGGAAAGCAAAGAAAGGCAAGTGTAACGGAAGTAACTGAACGGGAAGGGGAAACAAGGCTAAGGCACGACAACGCACGGCTAGGCAATGCACGGCAAGGCAAGCAAAGGGTAACGCAAGGCAAGGCACGGTGAGGCTAGACAAGGCTAATGCACGAAAACGCAAGGCTAGCAATGCACGACAATGCAAGGAAAGCTTAAAGCAAAGGAAGGCAAGGTCAGGCGAGATAAGGCTAAGGCACGACAAGGCAAGGCTAGGAAATTCAGGGAAGGCAAGCAAAGACTAACGGAAGGTAAGCAAGGCAAGGAAAAGGAAGGAAAGGCCAGGGTAACGGAAGGAACGCCAGGGCAAGGGGAAACAAGTCTAAGGCACGACACCGAACGCTAGGCAATGAACGGCAAGGCAAGGAAAGGGTAACGCATTTGAAAGCACGGTCAGGCGAGGCAACGCTAAGGCACGACAACGCAAGGCTAAGCAATGCACGGAAGGCAAGCAAAGAGTAACGGAAGGTAAGGAAGGCAAGGGAAAGGAAGGAAAGGCAAGTGTAACGGAAGGAACGGCACGGCAAGGGGAAACAAGGCTAAGGCATGACAACGCACGGCTAGGCAATGCACGGCAAGGCAAGGAAAGGGTAACGCATGGGAAAGCACGGTGAGGCGATGCAAGGCTAAGGCATGACAACGCAAGGCTAGGCAGTGCACGGAAAGCAAGCAAAGAGTAACGGAACGCAAGGAAGGCAAGGGAAAGCAAGGGAAGGCAAGGGTAACGGAAGGAACGGCACGGCAAGGGGTAAGAGGGCTAAGGCACGACAACGCAGGGCTAGGCAATGCACGGCAAGGCAAGGAAAGGGTAACGCAGGGGAAGGCACGGCCAGGTGAGACGAGGATAAGGCACGACAATGCAAGGCTAGGCAATGCACGGCAAGGCAAGGAAAGAGTAACGGAAGGAAAGGAAGGCAAGGCAAAGCCAGGCAAGGCAAGTGTAACAAAAGGCACGCCACGGCAAGGGGAATCAAGGCTAAGGCACGACAACGCACGGCTAGGCAATGCACGGCAAGGCAAGGAAAGGGTAACGCAAGGCAAGGCACGGTGAGGCTAGGCAAGGCTAATGCACGACAACGCAAGGCTAGGCAATGCACGACAATGCAAGGAAAGCTTAAAGCAAAGGAAGGCACGGTCAGGCGAGATAAGGCTAAGGCACGACAACGCAAGGCTAGGCAATGCACGGAAGGCAAGCAAAGAGTAACGGAAGGTAAGGAAGACAAGGGAAAGCAAGGAAAGTCAAGTGTAACGGAAGGAACGGCACGGCAAGGGGAAACAAGGCTAAGGCACGACAACGCACGCTAGGCAATGCACGGCAAGGCAAGGAAAGGGTAACGCATGGGAAAGCACGGTCAGGCGAGGCAAGCCTAAGGCATGACAACGCAAGGCTAGGCAATGCACGGAAAGCAAGCAAAGAGTAACGGAACGCAAGGAAGGCAAGGGAAAGCAAGGGTAGGCAAGGGTAACGGAAGGAACGGCACGGCAAGGGGTAACAAGGCTAAGGCACGACAACGCAGGGCTAGGCAATGCACGGCAAGGCAAGGAAAGAGTAACGGAAGGAACGGAAGGCAAGGCAAAGCCAGGCAAATCAAGTGTAACAAAAGGCACGCAACGGCAAGGGGAAACAAGGCTAAGGCACGGCAACACACGGCTAGGAAATGCACGGCAAGGCAAGGAAAGGGTAACGCAAGGCAAGGCTCGGTGAGGCAAGGCAAGGCTAATGCACGACAACGCAAGGCTAGGCAATGCACGACAATGCAAGTAAAGCTTAAAGCGAAGGAAGGCACGGTCAGAAGAGATAAAGCTAAGGCACGACAACGCAAGGCTAGGCAATGCAGGGAAAGCAAGCAAAGAGTAACGGAACGCAAGGAAGGCAAGGGAAAGCAAGGGAAGGCAAGGGTAACGGAAGGAACGGCACGGCAAGGGGTAACAAGTCTAAGGCACGACAACGCACGCTAGGCAATGCACGGCAAGGGAAGGAAAGGGTAACGCAAGGCAAGGCACGGTGAGGCTAGGCAAGGTTAATGCACGATAACCCAAGGCTAGGCAATGCACGACAATGCAAGGAAAGCTTAAAGCAAAGGAAGGCACGGTCAGGCGAGATAAGGCTAAGGCACGACAACGCAAGGCTAGGCAAAGCACGGAAGGCAAGCAAAGAGTAACGGAAGGTAAGGAAGGCAAGGGAAAGCAAGGAAAGGCAATGGTAACGGAAGGAACGGCACGGCAAGGGGAAACAAGGCTAAGGCACGACAACGCACGCTAGGAAATGCACGGCAAGGCAAGGAAAGGGTAACGCATGGGAAAGCACGGTCAGGCGAGGCAAGGCTAAGGCATGACAACGCAAGGCTAGGCAATGCACGGAAAGCAAGCAAAGAGTAACGGAACGCAAGGAAGGCAAGGGAAAGCAAGGGAAGGCAAGGGTAATGGAAGGAACGGCACGGCAAGGGGAAACAAGGCTAAGGCACGGCAACGTAGGCTAGGCAATGCACGGCAAGGCAAGGAAAGGGTAACGCATGGGAAAGCACGTTCAGGCGAGGCAAGGCTAAGGCACGACAACGCAAGGGTAGGACATGCACGGAAGGCTAGCAAAGAGTAACGGAAGCTAAGGAAGGCAAGGGAAAGCAAAGAAAGGCAAGTGTAACGGAAGGAACGGCACGGCAAGGGGAAACAAGGCTAAGGCACGACAACGCACGGCTATGCATGGCACGGCAAGGCAAGCAAAAGTTAACGCAAGGCAAGGCACGGTGAGGCTAGGCAAGGCTAATGCACGAAAACGCAAGGCTAGGCGATGCACGACAATGCAAGGAAACTTAAAGCAAAGGAAGGTAAGGGCAGGCGAGATAAGGCTAAGGCACGACAAGGCAAGGCTAGGAAATTCAGGGAAGGCAAGCAAAGACTAACGGAAGGTAAGCAAGGCAAGGAAAAGGAAGGAAAGGCCAGGGTAACGGAAGGAACGGCAGGGCAAGGGGAAACAAGTCTAAGGCAGGACCCCGAACGCTAGGCAATGAACGGCAAGGCAAGGAAAGGGTAACGCATTTGAAAGCACGGTCAGGCGAGGCAACGCTAAGGCACGACAACGCAAGGCTAAGCAATGCACGGAAGGCAAGCAAAGAGTAACGGAAGGTAAGGAAGGCAAGGGAAAGGAAGGAAAGGCAAGTGTAACGGAAGGAACGGCACGGCAAGGGGAAACAAGGCTAAGGCACGACAACGCACGGCTAGGCAATGCACGGCAAGGCAAGGAAAGGGTAACGCATGGGAAAGCACGGTGAGGCGATGCAAGGCCAAGGCATGACAACGCAAGGCTAGGCAATGCACGGAAAGCAAGCAAAGAGTAACGGAACGCAAGGAAGGCAAGGGAAAGCAAGGGAAGGCAAGGGTAACGGAAGGAACGGCACGGCAAGGGGTAACAAGGCTAAGGCACGGCAACGCAGGGCTAGGCAATGCACGGCAAGGCAAGGAAAGGGTAACGCATGGGAAACCACGGTCAGGATATGCAAGGCTAAGGCATGACAACGCAAGGCTAGGCAATGCACGGAAAGCAAGCAAAGAGTAAGGGAACGCAAGGAAGGCAAGGGAAAGCAAGGGAAGGCAAGGGTAACGGAAGGAACGGCACGGCAAGGGGTAACAAGGCTAAGGCACGGCAACGCAGGGCTAGGCAATGTACGGCAAGGCAAGGAAAGAGTAACGGAAGGAAAGGAAGGCAAGTCAAAGCCAGGAAAGGCAAGTGTAACAAAAGGCACGCAACGGCAAGGGGAAACAAGGCTAAGGCACGACAACGCACGGCTAGGCAATGCACGGCAAGGCAAGGAAAGGGTAACGCATGGGAAAGCACGGTGAGGCGATGCAAGGCTAAGGCATGACAACGCAAGGCTAGGCAATGCACGGCAAGGCAAGGAAAGGGTGACGCATGGGAAAGCACGGTGAGGCGATGCAAGGCTAAGGCATGACAACGCAAGGCTAGGCAATGCACGGAAAGCAAGCAAAGAGTAACGGAACGCAAGGAAGGCAAGGGAAAGCAAGGGAAGGCAAGTGTAACGGAAGGAACGGCACGGCAAGGGGAAACAAGGCTAAGGCACGACAACGCACGACTAGGCAATGCACGGCAAGGCAAGGAAAGGGTAACGCAAGGCAAGGCACGGTGAGGCTAGGCAAGGCTAATGCACGACAACGCAAGGCTAGGCAATGCACGACAATGCAAGGAAAGCTTAAAGCAAAGGAAGGCACGGTCAGGCGAGATAAGGCTAAGGCACGACAACGCAAGGCTAGGCAATGCAGGGAAGGCAAGCAAAGAGTAACGGAAGGTAAGGAAGGCAAGGAAAAGCAAGGAAAGGCAAGGGTAACGGAAGGAACGGCACGGGAAGCGGAAACAAGGCTAAGGCACGGCAACGCAGGCTGGGCAATGCACGGCAAGGCAAGGAAAGGGTAACGCATGGGAAAGCAAGTTCAGGCGAGGCAAGGCTAAGGCACGACAACGCAAGGCTAGGCAATGCACTGAAGGCAAGCAAAGAGTAACGGAAGGTAAGGAAGGCAAGGGAAAGCAAAGAAAGGCAAGTGTAACGGAAGGAACTGCACGGCAAGGGGAAACAAGGCTAAGGCACGACACCGAACGCTAGGCAATGAACGGCAAGGCAAGGAAAGGGTAACGCATGGGAAAGCACGGTCAGGCGAGGCAAGGCAAGGCAATGCACGGAAGATAAGCAAAGAGTAACGGAAGGTAAGGAAGGCAAGGGAAAGCAAAGAAAGGCAAGTGTAACGGAAGGAAAGGCACGGCAAGGGGAAACAAGGCTAAGGCACGACAACGCACGCTATTCAATGCACGGCAAGGCAATGAAAGGGTAACGCATAGGAAAGCACGGTCAGGCGAGACAAGGCTAAGGAATGACAACGCAAGGCTAGGCAATGCACGGAAAGCAAGCAAAGTGTAACGGAACGCAAGGAAGGCAAGGGAAAGCAAAGGAAGGCAAGGGTAACGGAAGGAACGGCACGGCAAGGGGTAAGAAGGCTAAGGCACGACAACGCAGGGCTAGGCAATGCACGGCAAGAGAAGGCAAGGGTAACGGAAGGAACGGCACGGCAAGGGGTAACAAGGCTAAGGCACGACAACGCAGGGCTAGGCAATGCACGGCAAGGCAAGCAAAGAGTAACGGAAGGAAAGGAAGGCAAGGCAAAGCCAGGCAAGGCAAGTGTAACAAAAGGCACGCAACGACAAGGGGAAACAAGGCTAAGGCACGACAACACACGGCTAGGAAATGCACGGCAAGGCAAGGAAAGGGTAACGCAAGGCAAGGCACGGTGAGGCTAGGCAAGGCTAATGCACGACAACGCAAGGCTAGGCAATGCACGACAATGCAAGGAAAGCTTAAAGCAAAGGAAGGCACGGACAGGCGAGATAAGGCTATGGCTCGACAACGCAAGGCTAGGCAATGCACGGAAGGCAAGCAAAGAGTAACGGAAGGTAAGGAAGGCAAGGGAAAGCAAGGAAAGGCAAGTGTAACGGAAGGAACGGCACGGCAAGGGGAAACAAGGCTAAGGCACGACAACGCACGCTAGGCAATGCACGGCAAGGCAAGGAAAGGGTAACGCATGGGAAAGCACGGTCAGGCGAGGCAAGCCTAAGGCATGACAACGCAAGGCTAGGCAATGCACGGAAAGCAAGCAAAGAGTAACGGAACGCAAGGAAGGCAAGGGAAAGCAAGGGAAGGCAAGGGTAACGGAAGGAACGCACGGCAAGGGGTAACAAGGCTAAGGCACGACAACGCAGGGCAAGGCAATGCACGGCAAGGCAAGGAAAGAGTAACGGAAGGAAAGGAAGGCAAGGAAAGCCAGGCAAGGCAAGTGTAACAAAAGGCACGCAACGGCAAGGGGAAACAAGTCTAAGTCACGACAACACACGGCTAGGAAATGCATGGCAAGACAAGGAAAGGGTAACGCAAAGCAAGGCACGGTGAGTCTAGGCAAGGCTAATGCACGACAACGGAAGGCTAGGCAATGCACGACAATGCAAGTAAAGCTTAAAGCAAAGGAAGGCACGGTCAGGCGAGATAAGGCTAAGGCACAACAACGCAAGGCTAGGCAATGCAGGGAAGGCAAGCAAAGAGTAACGGAAGGTAAGGAAGGCAAGGGAAAGCAAGGAAAGGCAATGGTAACTGAAGGAACGGCACGGCAAGGGGAAACAAGTCTAAGGCACGACAACGCACGCTAGGCAATCTACGGCAAAGCAAGGAAAGGGTAATGCATGGGAAAGCACGGTCAGGGGAGGCAAGGCTAAGGCACGACAACGCAAGGCTTGGCAATGCACGGAAGGCAAGCAAAGAGTACCGGAAGGTATGGAAAGCAAGGGAAAGCAAAGAAAGGCAAGTGTAACGGAAGGAACGGCACGGCAAGGGGAAACAAGGCTAAGGCACGACAACGCACGCTAGGCAATGCACGGCAAGGCAAGGAAAGGGTAACGCATGGGAAAGCACGGTCAGGCGAGGCAAGGCGAAGGAAAGCCAACGCAAGGCTAGGCAATGCACGGAAAGCAAGCAAGGAGTAACGGAATGCAAGGAAGGAAAGGGAAAGCAAGGGAAGGCAAGGGTACCGGAAGTAACGGCACGGCAAGGGGTAACAAGGCTAAGGCACGACAACACACGGCTAGGAAATGCACGGCAAGGCAAGGAAAGGGTAACGCAAGGCAAGGCACGGTGAGGCTAGGCAAGGTTAATGCACGACAACGCAAGGCTAGGCAATGCACGACAATGCAAGGAAAGCTTAAAGCAAAGGAAGGCAAGGTCAGGCGAGATAAGGCTAAGGCACGACAACGCAAGGCTAGGAAATTCAGGGAAGGCAAGCAAAGTGTTACGGAAGGTAAGCAAGGCAAGGAAAAGGAAGGAAAGGCCAGGGTAACGGAAGGAACGGCACGGCAAGGGGAAACAAGTCTAAGGCACGACACCGAACGCTAGGCAATGCACGGCAAGGCAAGGAAAGGGTAACGCATTTGAAAGCACGGTCAGGCGAGGCAACGCTAAGGCACGACAACGCAAGGCTAGGCAATGCACGGAAGGCAAGCAAAGAGTAACGGAAGGTAAGGAAGGCAAGGGAAAGCAAGGAAAGGCAAGTGTAACGGAAGGAACGGCACGGCAAGGGGAAACAAGGCTAAGGCACGACAACGCACGCTAGGCAATGCACGGCAAGGCAAGGAAAGGGTAACGCATGGGAAAGCACGGTCAGGCGAGGCAAGGCTAAGGCATGACAACGCAAGGCTAGGCAATGCACGGAAAGCAAGCAAAGAGTAACGGAACGCAAGGAAGGCAAGGGAAAGCAAGGGAAGGCAAGGGTAACGGAAGGAACGGCACGGCAAGGGGTAAGAAGGCTAAGGCACGACAACGCAGGGCTAGGCAATGCACGGCAAGGCAAGGAAAGGGTAACACAGGGGAAGGCACGGTCAGGTGAGGCAAGGATAAGGCACGACAATGCAAGGCTAGGCAATGCACGGAAAGCAAGCAAAGAGTAACGGAACGCAAGGAAGGCAAGGGAAAGCAAGGGAAGGCAAGGGGAAACAAGGCTAAGGCACGACAACGCACGCTAGGCAATGCACGGCAAGGCAAGGAAAGGGTAACGCATGGGAAAGCACGGTCAGGCGAGGCAAGGCTAAGGCACGACAACGCAAGGCTAGGAAATGCACGGAAGGCTAGCAAACAGTAACGGAAGCTAAGGAAGGCAAGGGAAAGCAAAGAAAGGCAAGTGTAACGGAAGGAACGGCACGGCAAGGGGAAACAAGGCTAAGGCACGACAACGCACGGCTATGCATGGCACGGCAAGGCAAGCAAAAGTTAACGCAAGGCAAGGCACGGTGAGGCTAGGCAAGGCTAATGCACGAAAACGCAAGGCTAGGCGATGCACGACAATGCAAGGAAACTTAAAGCAAAGGAAGGCAAGGGCAGGCGAGATAAGGCTAAGGCACGACAAGGCAAGGCTAGGAAATTCAGGGAAGGCAAGCAAAGACTAACGGAAGGTAAGCAAGGCAAGGAAAAGGAAGGAAAGGCCAGGGTAACGGAAGGAACGGCAGGGCAAGGGGAAACAAGTCTAAGGCAGGACCCCGAACGCTAGGCAATGAACGGCAAGGCAAGGAAAGGGTAACGCATTTGAAAGCACGGTCAGGCGAGGCAACGCTAAGGCACGACAACACAAGGCTAAGCAATGCACGGAAGGCAAGCAAAGAGTAACGGAAGGTAAGGAAGGCAAGGGAAAGGAAGGAAAGGCAAGTGTAACGGAAGGAACGGCACGGCAAGGGGAAACAAGGCTAAGGCACGACAACGCACGGCTAGGCAATGCACGGCAAGGCAAGGAAAGGGTAACGCATGGGAAAGCACGGTGAGGCGATGCAAGGCCAAGGCATGACAACGCAAGGCTAGGCAATGCACGGAAAGCAAGCAGAGTAACGGAACGCAAGGAAGGCAAGGGAAAGCAAGGGAAGGCAAGGGTAACGGAAGGAACGGCACGGCAAGGGGTAACAAGGCTAAGGCACGGCAACGCAGGGCTAGGCAATGCACGGCAAGGCAAGGAAAGGGTAACGCATGGGAAAGCACGGTCAGGATATGCAAGGCTAAGGCATGACAACGCAAGGCTAGGCAATGCACGGAAAGCAAGCAAAGAGTAAGGGAACGCAAGGAAGGCAAGGGAAAGCAAGGGAAGGCAAGGGTAACGGAAGGAACGGCACGGCAAGGGGTAACAAGGCTAAGGCACGGCAACGCAGGGCTAGGCAATGCACGGCAAGGCAAGGAAAGAGTAACGGAAGGAAAGGAAGGCAAGTCAAAGCCAGGAAAGGCAAGTGTAACAAAAGGCACGCCACGGCAAGGGGAAACAAGGCTAAGGCACGACAACGCACGGCTAGGCAATGCACGACAAGGCAAGGAAAGGGTAACGCAAGGCAAGGCACGGTGAGGCTAGGCAAGGCTAATGCACGAGAACGCAAGGCTAGGCAATGCACGACAATGCAAGGAAAGCTTAAAGCAAAGGAAGGCACGGTCAGGCGAGATAAGGCTAAGGCAGGACAACGCAAGGCTAGGCAATGCAGGGAAGGGAAGCAAAGAGTAACGGAAGGTAAGCAAGGCAAGGAAAAGCAAGGAAAGGCAAGGGTAACGGAAGGAACGGCACGGCAAGGGGAAAAAAGGCTAAGGCACGGCAACGCAGGCTGGGCAATGCACGGCAAGGCAAGGAAAGGGTAACGCATGGGAAAGCACGTTCAGGCGAGGCAATGCTAAGGCACGACAACGCAAGGCTCGGCAATGCACGGAAGGCAAGCAAAGAGTAACGGAAGGTAAGGAAGGCAAGGGAAAGCAAAGAAAGGCAAGTGTAACGGAAGGAACTGAACGGCAAGGGGAAACAAGGCTAAGGCACGACAACGCACGGCTAGGCAATGCACGGCAAGGCAAGCAAAGGGTAACGTAAGGCAAGGCACGGTGAGGCTAGACAAGGCTAGTGCACGAAAACGCAAGGCTAGGCAATGCACGACAATGCAAGGAAAGCTTAAAGCAAAGGAAGGCACGGTCAGAAGAGATAAGGCTAAGGCACGACAAAGCAAGGCTAGGAAATGCACGGAAGGCAAGCAAAGAGTAACGGAAGGTAAGGAAGGCAAGGCAAAGCCAGGCAAATCAAGTGTAACAAAAGGCACGCAACGGCAAGGGGAAACAAGGCTAAGGCACGGCAACACACGGCTAGGAAATGCACGGCAAGGCAAGGAAAGGGTAACGCAAGGCAAGGCTCGGTGAGGCTAGGCAAGGCTAATGCACGACAACGCAAGGCTAGGCAATGCACGACAATGCAAGTAAAGCTTAAAGCAAAGGAAGGCACGGTCAGAAGAGATAAGGCTAAGGCACGACAACGCAAGGCTAGGCAATGCAGGGAAAGCAAGCAAAGAGTAACGGAAGGTAAGGAAGGCAAAGGAAAGCAAGGAAAGACAATGGTAACGGAAGGACCGGCACGGCAAGGGGAAACAAGTCTAAGGCACGACAACGCACGCTAGGCAATGCACGGCAAGGGAAGGAAAGGGTAACACAAGACAAGGCACGGTGAGGCTAGGCAAGGTTAATGCACGACAACCCAAGGCTAGGCAATGCACGACAATGCAAGGAAAGCTTAAAGCAAAGGAAGGCACGGTCAGGCGAGATAAGGCTAAGGCACGACAACGCAAGGCTAGGCAAAGCACGGAAGGCAAGCAAAGAGTAACGGAAGGTAAGGAAG
The DNA here is from genome assembly GCF_037893015.1 of Macrotis lagotis. Classification (NCBI taxonomy): domain Eukaryota; kingdom Metazoa; phylum Chordata; class Mammalia; order Peramelemorphia; family Peramelidae; genus Macrotis; species Macrotis lagotis. The sequence goes on from NW_027422119.1 coordinate 277,915, forward strand.
GCAAGGGAAAGCAAGGAAAGGCAACGGTAACGGAAGGAACGGCACGGCAAGGGGAAACAAGGCTAAGGCACGACAACGCACGCTAGGAAATGCACGGCAAGGCAAGGAAAGGGTAACGCATGGGAAAGCACGGTCAGGCGAGGCAAGGCTAAGGCATGACAACGCAAGGCTAGGCAATGCACGGAAAGCAAGCAAAGAGTAACGGAACGCAAGGAAGGCAAGGGAAAGCAAGGGAAGGCAAGGGTAATGGAAGGAACGGCACGGCAAGGGGAAACAAGGCTAAGGCACGGCAACGTAGGCTAGGCAATGCACGGCAAGGCAAGGAAAGGGTAACGCATGGGAAAGCACGTTCAGGCGAGGCAAGGCTAAGGCACGACAACGCAAGGCTAGGAAATGCACGGAAGGCTAGCAAAGAGTAACGGAAGCTAAGGAAGGCAAGGGAAAGCAAAGAAAGGCAAGTGTAACGGAAGGAACGGCACGGCAAGGGGAAACAAGGCTAAGGCACGACAACGCACGGCTATGCATGGCATGGCAAGGCAAGCAAAAGTTAACGCAAGGCAAGGCACGGTGAGGCTAGGCAAGGCTAATGCACGAAAACGCAAGGCTAGGCGATGCACGACAATGCAAGGAAACTTAAAGCAAAGGAAGGCAAGGGCAGGCGAGATAAGGCTAAGTCACGACAAGGCAAGGCTAGGAAATTCAGGGAAGGCAAGCAAAGACTAACGGAAGGTAAGCAAGGCAAGGAAAAGGAAGGAAAGGCCAGGGTAACGGAAGGAACGGCAGGGCAAGGGGAAACAAGTCTAAGGCAGGACCCCGAACGCTAGGCAATGAACGGCAAGGCAAGGAAAGGGTAACGCATTTGAAAGCAAGGTCAGGCGAGGCAACGCTAAGGCAAGACAACGCAAGGCTAAGCAATGCACGGAAGGCAAGCAAAGAGTAACGGAAGGTAAGGAAGGCAAGGGAAAGGAAGGAAAGGCAAGTGTACCGGAAGGAACGGCACGGCAAGGGGAAACAAGGCTAAGGCACGACAACGCACGGCTAGGCAATGCACGGCAAGGCAAGGAAAGGGTAACGCATGGGAAAGCACGGTGAGGCGATGCAAGGCCAAGGCATGACAACGCAAGGCTAGGCAATGCACGGAAAGCAAGCAAAGAGTAACGGAACGCAAGGAAGGCAAGGGAAAGCAAGGGAAGGCAAGGGTAACGGAAGGAACGGCACGGCAAGGGGTAACAAGGCTAAGGCACGGCAACGCAGGGCTAGGCAATGCACGGCAAGGCAAGGAAAGGGTAACGCATGGGAAAGCACGGTCAGGATATGCAAGGCTAAGGCATGACAACGCAAGGCTAGGCAATGCACGGAAAGCAAGCAAAGAGTAAGGGAACGCAAGGAAGGCAAGGGAAAGCAAGGGAAGGCAAGGGTAACGGAAGGAACGGCACGGCAAGGGGTAACAAGGCTAAGGCACGGCAACGCAGGGCTAGGCAATGCACGGCAAGGCAAGGAAAGAGTAACGGAAGGAAAGGAAGGCAAGTCAAAGCCAGGAAAGGCAAGTGTAACAAAAGGCACGCCACGGCAAGGGGAAACAAGGCTAAGGCACGACAACGCACGGCTAGGCAATGCACGGCAAGGCAAGGAAAGGGTAACGCAAGGCAAGGCACGGTGAGGCTAGGCAAGGCTAATGCACGAGAACGCAAGGCTAGGCAATGCACGACAATGCAAGGAAAGCTTAAAGCAAAGGAAGGCACGGTCAGGCGAGATAAGGCTAAGGCACGACAACGCAAGGCTAGGCAATGCAGGGAAGGGAAGCAAAGAGTAACGGAAGGTAAGCAAGGCAAAGAAAAGCAAGGAAAGGCAAGGGTAACGGAAGGAACGGCAAGGCAAGGGGAAAAAAGGCTAAGGCACGGCAACGCAGGCTGGGCAATGCACGGCAAGGCAAGGAAAGGGTAACGCATGGGAAAGCACGTTCAGGCGAGGCAAGGCTAAGGCACGACAACGCAAGGCTCGGCAATGCACGGAAGGCAAGCAAAGAGTAACGGAAGGTAAGGAAGGCAAGGGAAAGCTAATGAAAGGCAAGTGTAACGGAAGGAACTGAACGGCAAGGGGAAACAAGGCTAAGGCACGACAACGCACGGCTAGGCAATGCACGGCAAGGCAAGCAAAGGGTAACGCAAGGCAAGGCACGGTGAGGCTAGACAAGGCTAATGCACGAAAACGCAAGGCTAGGCAATGCACGACAATGCAAGGAAAGCTTAAAGCAAAGGAAGGCAAGGTCAGGCGAGATAAGGCAAAGGCACGACAACGCAAGGCTAGGCAATTCAGGGAAGGCAAGCAAAGAGTAACGGAAGATAAGCAAGGCAAGGAAAAGCAAGGAAAGGCAAGGGTAACGGAAGGAACGGCACGGCAAGGGGGAACAAGTCTCAGGCACGACACCGAACGCTAGGCAATGAACGGCAAGGCAAGGAAAGGGTAACGCATGGGAAAGCACGGTCAGGCGAGGCAAGGCTAAGGCACGACAACGCAAGGCTAGGCAATGCACGGAAGGCAAGCAAAGAGTAACGGAAGGTAAGGAAGGCAAGGGAAAGCAAGGAAAGGCAAGTGTAACGGAAGGAACGGCACGGCAAGAGGAAACAAGGCTAAGGCACGACAACGCACGCTAGGCAATGCACGGCAAGGCAAGGAAAGGGTAACGCATGGGAAAGCACGGTCAGGCGAAGCAAGGCTAAGGCATGACAACGCAAGGCTAGGCAATGCACGGAAAGCAAGCAAAGAGTAACGGAACGCAAGGAAGGCAAGGGAAAGCAAGGGAAGGCAAGGGCAACGGAAGGAACGGCACGGCAAGGGGTAAGAAGGCTAAGGCAGGACAACGCAGGGCTAGGCAATGCACGGCAAGGCAAGGAAAGGGTAACGCAGGGGAAGGCACGGTCAGGTGAGGCAAGGATAAGGCACGACAATGCAAGGCTAGGCAATGCACGGCAAGGCAAGGAAAGAGTAACGGAAGGAAAGGAAGGCAAGGCAAAGCCAGGCAAGGCAAGTGTAACGGAAGGAACTGAACGGCAAGGGGAAACAAGGATAAGGCACGACAACGCACAGCTAGGCAATGCACGGCAAGGCAAGCAAAGGGTAACGAAAGACAAGGCACGGTGAGGCTAGGCAAGGCTAATGCACGACAACGCAAGGCTAGGCAATGCACGACAATGCAAGTAAAGCTTAAAGCAAAGGAAGGCACGGTCAGAAGAGATAAGGCTAAGGCACGACAACGCAAGGCTAGGCAATGCAGGGAAGGCAAGCAATGAGTACCGGAAGGTAAGGAAGGCAAAGGAAAGCAAGGAAAGACAATGGTAACGGAAGGAACGGCACGGCAAGGGGAAACAAGTCTAAGGCACGACAACGCACGCTAGGCAATGCACGGCAAGGGAAGGAAAGGGTAACGCATGGGAAAGCACGGTCAGGGGAGGCAAGGCTAAGGCACGACAACGCAAGGCTTGGCAATGCACGGAAGGCAAGCAAAGAGTAACGGAAGGTAAGGAAGGCAAGGGAAAGCAAAGAAAGGCAAGTGTAACGGAAGGAACGGCATGGCAAGGGGAAACAAGGCTAAGGCACGACAACGCACGCTAGGCAATGCACGGCAAGGCAAGGAAAGGGTAACGCATGGGAAAGCACGGTCAGGCGAGGCAAGGCTAAGGAAAGCCAACGAAAGGCTAGGCAATGCACGGTAAGCAAGCAAGGAATAACGGAATGCAAGGAAGGAAAGGGAAAGCAAGGGAAGGCAAGGGTAACGGAAGGAACGGCACGGCAAGGGGTAACAAGGCTAAGGCACGACAACACACGGCTAGGAAATGCACGGCAAGCCAAGGAAAGGGTAACGCAAGGCAAGGCACGGTGAGGCTAGGCAAGGTTAATGCACGACAACCCAAGGCTAGGCAATGCACGACAATGCAAGGAAAGCTTAAAGCAAAGGAAGGCACGGTCAGGCGAGATGAGGCTAAGGCACGACAACGCAAGGCTAGGCAATGCACGGAAGGTAAGCAAAGAGTAACGGAAGGTAAGGAAGACAAGGGAAAGCAAGGAAAGGCAAGTGTAACGGAAAGAACGGCACAGCAAGGGGAAACAAGGCTAAGGCACGACAACGCACGCTAGGCAATGCACGGCAAGGCAAGGAAAGGGTAACGCATGGGAAAGCACGGTCAGGCGAGGCAAGGCTAAGGCATGACAACGCAAGGATAGGCAATGCACGGAAAGCAAGCAAAGAGTAACGGAACGCAAGGAAGGCAAGGGAAAGCAAGGGAAGGCAAGTGTAACGGAAGGAACGGCACGGCAAGGGGAAACAAGGCTAAGGCACGACAACGCAGGGCTAGGCAATGCACGGCAAGGCAAGGAAAGGGTAACGGAAGGAACGGCACGGCAAGGGGTAACAAGGCTAAGGCACGACAACGCAGGGCTAGGCAATGCACGGAAAGGCAAGGAAAGAGTAACGGAAGGAAAGGAAGGCAAGTCAAAGCCAGGCAAGGCAAGTGTAACAAAAGGCACGCCACGGCAAGGGGAAACAAGGCTAAGGCACGACAACGCACGGCTAGGCAATGCACGACAAGGCAAGGAAAGGGTAACGCAAGGCAAGGCACGGTGAGGCTAGGCAAGGCTAATGCACGAGAACGCAAGGCTAGGCAATGCACGACAATGCAAGGAAAGCTTAAAGCAAAGGAAGGCACGGTCAGGCGAGATAAGGCTAAGGCAGGACAACGCAAGGCTAGGCAATGCAGGGAAGGGAAGCAAAGAGTAACGGAAGGTAAGCAAGGCAAGGAAAAGCAAGGAAAGGCAAGGGTAACGGAAGGAACGGCACGGCAAGGGGAAAAAAGGCTAAGGCACGGCAACGCAGGCTGGGCAATGCACGGCAAGGCAAGGAAAGGGTAACGCATGGGAAAGCACGTTCAGGCGAGGCAAGGCTAAGGCACGACAACGCAAGGCTCGGCAATGCACGGAAGGCAAGCAAAGAGTAACGGAAGGTAAGGAAGGCAAGGGAAAGCAAAGAAAGGCAAGTGTAACGGAAGGAACTGAACGGCAAGGGGAAACAAGGCTAAGGCACGACAACGCACGGCTAGGCAATGCACGGCAAGGCAAGCAAAGGGTAACGTAAGGCAAGGCACGGTGAGGCTAGACAAGGCTAATGCACGAAAACGCAAGGCTAGGCAATGCACGACAATGCAAGGAAAGCTTAAAGCAAAGGAAGGCACGGTCAGAAGAGATAAGGCTAAGGCACGACAAAGCAAGGCTAGGAAATGCACGGAAGGCAAGCAAAGAGTAACGGAAGGTAAGGAAGGCAAGGCAAAGCCAGGCAAGGCAAGTGTAACAAAAGGCACGCAACGGCAAGGGGAAACAAGGCTAAGGCACGGCAACACACGGCTAGGAAATGCACGGCAAGGCAAGGAAAGGGTAACGCAAGGCAAGGCTCGGTGAGGCTAGGCAAGGCTAATGCACGACAACGCAAGGCTAGGCAATGCACGACAATGCAAGTAAAGCTTAAAGCAAAGGAAGGCACGGTCAGAAGAGATAAGGCTAAGGCACGACAACGCAAGGCTAGGCAATGCAGGGAAGGCAAGCAAAGAGTAACGGAAGGTAAGGAAGGCAAGGGAAAGCAAGGAAAGACAATGGTAACGGAAGGAACGGCACGGCAAGGGGAAACAAGGCTAAGGCACGACAACACACGGCTAGGAAATGCACGGCAAAGGAAAGCAAGGAAAGACAATGGTAACGGAAGGACCGGCACGGCAAGGGGAAACACGGTCTAAGGCACGACAACGCACGCTAGGCAATGCACGGCAAGGGAAGGAAAGGGTAACACAAGACAAGGCACGGTGAGGCTAGGCAAGGTTAATGCACGACAACCCAAGGCTAGGCAATGCACGACAATGCAAGGAAAGCTTAAAGCAAAGGAAGGCACGGTCAGGCGAGATAAGGCTAAGGCACGACAACGCAAGGCTAGGCAAAGCACGGAAGGCAAGCAAAGAGTAACGGAAGGTAAGGAAGGCAAGGGAAAGCAAGGAAAGGCAATGGTAACGGAAGGAACGGCACGGCAAGGGGAAACATGGCTAAGGCACGACAACGCACGCTAGGAAATGCACGGCAAGGCAAGGAAAGGGTAACGCATGGGAAAGCACGGTCAGGCGAGGCAAGGCTAAGGCATGACAACGCAAGGCTAGGCAATGCACGGAAAGCAAGCAAAGAGTAACGGAACGCAAGGAAGGCAAGGGAAAGCAAGGGAAGGCAAGGGTAATGGAAGGAACGGCACGGCAAGGGGAAACAAGGCTAAGGCACGGCAACGTAGGCTAGGCAATGCACGGCAAGGCAAGGAAAGGGTAACGCATGGGAAAGCACGTTCAGGCGAGGCAAGGCTAAGGCACGACAACGCAAGGCTAGGAAATGCACGGAAGGCTAGCAAAGAGTAACGGAAGCTAAGGAAGGCAAGGGAAAGCAAAGAAAGGCAAGTGTAACGGAAGGAACGGCACGGAAAGGGGAAACAAGGCTAAGGCACGACAACGCACGGCTATGCATGGCACGGCAAGGCAAGCAAAAGTTAACGCAAGGCAAGGCACGGTGAGGCTAGGCAAGGCTAATGCACGAAAACGCAAGGCTAGGCGATGCACGACAATGCAAGGAAACTTAAAGCAAAGGAAGGCAAGGGCAGGCGAGATAAGGCTAAGTCACGACAAGGCAAGGCTAGGAAATTCAGGGAAGGCAAGCAAAGACTAACGGAAGGTAAGCAAGGCAAGGAAAAGGAAGGAAAGGCCAGGGTAACGGAAGGAACGGCAGGGCAAGGGGAAACAAGTCTAAGGCAGGACCCCGAACGCTAGGCAATGAACGGCAAGGCAAGGAAAGGGTAACGCATTTGAAAGCAAGGTCAGGCGAGGCAACGCTAAGGCAAGACAACGCAAGGCTAAGCAATGCACGGAAGGCAAGCAAAGAGTAACGGAAGGTAAGGAAGGCAAGGGAAAGGAAGGAAAGGCAAGTGTAACGGAAGGAACGGCACGGCAAGGGGAAACAAGGCTAAGGCACGACAACGCACGGCTAGGCAATGCACGGCAAGGCAAGGAAAGGGTAACGCATGGGAAAGCACGGTGAGGCGATGCAAGGCCAAGGCATGACAACGCAAGGCTAGGCAATGCACGGAAAGCAAGCAAAGAGTAACGGAACGCAAGGAAGGCAAGGGAAAGCAAGGGAAGGCAAGGGTAACGGAAGGAACGGCACGGCAAGGGGTAACAAGGCTAAGGCACGGCAACGCAGGGCTAGGCAATGCACGGCAAGGCAAGGAAAGGGTAACGCATGGGAAAGCACGGTCAGGATATGCAAGGCTAAGGCATGACAACGCAAGGCTAGGCAATGCACGGAAAGCAAGCAAAGAGTAAGGGAACGCAAGGAAGGCAAGGGAAAGCAAGGGAAGGCAAGGGTAACGGAAGGAACGGCACGGCAAGGGGTAACAAGGCTAAGGCACGGCAACGCAGGGCTAGGCAATGCACGGCAAGGCAAGGAAAGAGTAACGGAAGGAAAGGAAGGCAAGTCAAAGCCAGGAAAGGCAAGTGTAACAAAAGGCACGCCACGGCAAGGGGAAACAAGGCTAAGGCACGACAACGCACGGCTAGGCAATGCACGGCAAGGCAAGGAAAGGGTAACGCAAGGCAAGGCACGGTGAGGCTAGGCAAGGCTAATGCACGAGAACGCAAGGCTAGGCAATGCACGACAATGCAAGGAAAGCTTAAAGCAAAGGAAGGCACGGTCAGGCGAGATAAGGCTAAGGCACGACAACGCAAGGCTAGGCAATGCAGGGAAGGGAAGCAAAGAGTAACGGAAGGTAAGCAAGGCAAGGAAAAGCAAGGAAAGGCAAGGGTAACGGAAGGAACGGCAAGGCAAGGGGAAAAAAGGCTAAGGCACGGCAACGCAGGGCTGGGCAATGCACGGCAAGGCAAGGAAAGGGTAACGCATGGGAAAGCACGTTCAGGCGAGGCAAGGCTAAGGCACGACAACGCAAGGCTCGGCAATGCACGGAAGGCAAGCAAAGAGTAACGGAAGGTAAGGAAGGCAAGGGAAAGCTAAGAAAGGCAAGTGTAACGGAAGGAACTGAACGGCAAGGGGAAACAAGGCTAAGGCACGACAACGCACGGCTAGGCAATGCACGGCAAGGCAAGCAAAGGGTAACGCAAGGCAAGGCACGGTGAGGCTAGACAAGGCTAATGCACGAAAACGCAAGGCTAGGCAATGCACGACAATGCAAGGAAAGCTTAAAGCAAAGGAAGGCAAGGTCAGGCGAGATAAGGCAAAGGCACGACAACGCAAGGCTAGGCAATTCAGGGAAGGCAAGCAAAGAGTAACGGAAGATAAGCAAGGAAAGGAAAAGCAAGGAAAGGCAAGGGTAACGGAAGGAACGGCACGGCAAGGGGGAACAAGTCTCAGGCACGACACCGAACGCTAGGCAATGAACGGCAAGGCAAGGAAAGGGTAACGCATGGGAAAGCACGGTCAGGCGAGGCAAGGCTAAGGCACGACAACGCAAGGCTAGGCAATGCACGGAAGGCAAGCAAAGAGTAACGGAAGGTAAGGAAGGCAAGGGAAAGCAAGGAAAGGCAAGTGTAACGGAAGGAACGGCACGGCAAGAGGAAACAAGGCTAAGGCACGACAACGCACGCTAGGCAATGCACGGCAAGGCAAGGAAAGGGTAACGCATGGGAAAGCACGGTCAGGCGAAGCAAGGCTAAGGCATGACAACGCAAGGCTAGGCAATGCACGGAAAGCAAGCAAAGAGTAACGGAACGCAAGGAAGGCAAGGGAAAGCAAGGGAAGGCAAGGGCAACGGAAGGAACGGCACGGCAAGGGGTAAGAAGGCTAAGGCAGGACAACGCAGGGCTAGGCAATGCACGGCAAGGCAAGGAAAGGGTAACGCAGGGGAAGGCACGGTCAGGTGAGGCAAGGATAAGGCACGACAATGCAAGGCTAGGCAATGCACGGCAAGGCAAGGAAAGAGTAACGGAAGGAAAGGAAGGCAAGGCAAAGCCAGGCAAGGCAAGTGTAACGGAAGGAACTGAACGGCAAGGGGAAACAAGGATAAGGCACGACAACGCACAGCTAGGCAATGCACGGCAAGGCAAGCAAAGGGTAACGAAAGACAAGGCACGGTGAGGCTAGGCAAGGCTAATGCACGACAACGCAAGGCTAGGCAATGCACGACAATGCAAGTAAAGCTTAAAGCAAAGGAAGGCACGGTCAGAAGAGATAAGGCTAAGGCACGACAACGCAAGGCTAGGCAATGCAGGGAAGGCAAGCAATGAGTACCGGAAGGTAAGGAAGGCAAAGGAAAGCAAGGAAAGACAATGGTAACGGAAGGAACGGCACGGCAAGGGGAAACAAGTCTAAGGCACGACAACGCACGCTAGGCAATGCACGGCAAGGGAAGGAAAGGGTAACGCATGGGAAAGCACGGTCAGGGGAGGCAAGGCTAAGGCACGACAACGCAAGGCTTGGCAATGCACGGAAGGCAAGCAAAGAGTAACGGAAGGTAAGGAAGGCAAGGGAAAGCAAAGAAAGGCAAGTGTAACGGAAGGAACGGCATGGCAAGGGGAAACAAGGCTAAGGCACGACAACGCACGCTAGGCAATGCACGGCAAGGCAAGGAAAGGGTAACGCATGGGAAAGCACGGTCAGGCGAGGCAAGGCTAAGGAAAGCCAACGAAAGGCTAGGCAATGCACGGTAAGCAAGCAAGGAATAACGGAATGCAAGGAAGGAAAGGGAAAGCAAGGGAAGGCAAGGGTAACGGAAGGAACGGCACGGCAAGGGGTAACAAGGCTAAGGCACGACAACACACGGCTAGGAAATGCACGGCAAGCCAAGGAAAGGGTAACGCAAGGCAAGGCACGGTGAGGCTAGGCAAGGTTAATGCACGACAACCCAAGGCTAGGCAATGCACGACAATGCAAGGAAAGCTTAAAGCAAAGGAAGGCACGGTCAGGCGAGATG